>NC_134318.1:35161695-35466873 GCF_964195595.1 Calonectris borealis | reverse complement strand
GTTTCAATTCATATGAACCAAAGGGTGAGTTGCCTCTTTCTATGCCTCTTTCTTTCAGTAGGCATCTGGTAAATGCTTGAAAAATAGCCTTCGTTAGAACTAAAAGCCATGGCTGATAACATTTAGAAAGAATAAAGCAGTACAATTTGAAATGTTAAGGCAATGTATGTTTTAAAAGCAAGCAGAGAGAGAAAATGGGACTCTAATTTTTCTTTCCATAACGTCAGAAGCCCTTTTTTATAACAATTTTTTTTTCCTATTCAGGTGCACAGCAATACTTCTACCACTTCCTGTGTCTTTTAAGTTTGGATTCTGATCTGCTAAAGTCCCAAAAAACTAGTCATTCTTAGTTCAAACCGCCATCTGGAATTTTATGGTTAAAAACGATCCTACAGCTGCAAAACTGTAGATAAATGCTACCGCTGACACAGAATTCAGGAAAGTTTACCACAAAATTTATTTAACTTAGGAGGAGGGGAAGGAGGGAAGTGTAATGCGGTAAAATGAAACATGAGAATTATCCACAGCAGAAATGGTTCAGTTACAGCATATAGACCATATTCTGCAAAGCACTGCATGCAACAATGATCTTTCATCATGTGAGTAGACTCACTGAAATCAATGGGTTTCCACAGTAATACCCTATATTGTTACAAATTTACTTTATATTTGATGCAAGTGAAGCATACGTTTTCTAACAAACTAAATTTCTCACTACTGTGTGATAAAATTATCATCTTAGAAAGGAGACACAAAAACTTGAGAATAATTCAGACCCATAATAACTGCCAGAGAAATAAGTGCTTTCTCCTACTCAAAGCTTATTGTCATGGTATGAAAGGTTTGGGGGTTTTTTTCTTCATTTGTTTGTTTTATATATGCTTAGTTATAGTCTGTTTTATTAATCCTCTACAAACATAGCTTTATAATATTAAAAAAAGTTTAAAATAGGAACAAGTGGTACATTTTCAGCCATAAGGCCAGCAATAAAATCCACCAGACAGAAAATTTTACACTACAAAGTGAATCGTGTACTCGTCCTTTTCATTTCCCTCTTCATAATTAAACTAACCACAATAATAGGTGAAAATAATACCGGTACTTCCACTCCAGGCTAAATAACAGCATGCAAAGAAGCGAATAATTCAAAGTTCCAATAGACATTAGAGTGAATGAGCATGCAGAAAACTAGAACACCATATTTTTATCTTCAAGAACAACAAATTCTCTCTTGTAGATGAAAAAAAGCTTTCAGAAATTAAGTTTTTCAAAAAAACTGGCCTTTAATACTTAACAAATCTTATAATATTGTTGTGAAACATCATTCTAAGACCAGAGTTTTATAGTAGTTTTATGCAGTACAATCAAATTTTTCAGTGTGGATAAAGCACATCATCGTGCTCTTCCTCTTATTCCCATTCTCTTTTATTCTTTTTCAACATTGTTATAAAATTTCAGCACTACCATCAGGAAGCATAAGAACCTTCTAAGTTTTGATTTCCCCACCCCATAAATCTGCTTAAACAGTGTTTATAATACATATGTATACATGGAAAAAAAGTAAAATGGAACAATTTATTATGCCTTAACATACAAATATTACTTTGACATTTTGTGTTATGCACTCTGTGATTGCTTAAATAACTGAGGGAACTCAGATCAATTCTGTAGAAAACAAGGAATCCAAAAAAGTAAGAGAAGATTATAATTTGAATTAGTGGGCATATAAATATTCCTAAAAATGTATCAGAAGGTGTAGATTTTCATGTTTATTCTATTGAAATAATATCTTAGATGTACCATGTATAAGATAAAAAACTATCTTGGTTTATTTAATTCTAGCATTTAAAATCACCCCCAAGAAAAGCTTGCCAGATTGCAAAGGAAATCCCAGACAGACATGGCAGGTTATTTACAAAAATCAATGTTAATTTTCCCTTATTTCCTCTAGTAGCAACACGTATACACTTTACATTTTCGAAAATCAGAATTATTACAGCAACTTTAAATAACCTTCAAAATAACTAAATTATTGTAGTAGGCACTGTTCATTGTATTCTGTTTTGCCCTTTCTTTTTTTGCTCTACTTATTCTTTTTCACTCTATCTACTCTGTGGTAAAAAACAGTAAGTCTGTGTTAAAAAAGTAAGTTTCAACACAATAAAAGCCACTGGCTGGAATTTCTGGTTTCAACATTTGTCCCCCGTTTAGAGTCCTACGGCCATGATCGCAATAAGACATAGTCAAAACATTATACTCCAAACATGTATGAAATGCTACTGCTTAACAAAAAACCTGATCTACATAATTTGAAGGAAAAAAGAAGAGGTTTTGTTTGTTTCGCAAAATACATATTTTTCTTTCCGAAAACTGGTGTGTTCTTCACTTTAAAAAAAAAAAAAACAGGATTTTTTATTTTTTAATCAGTACATAATAGAAATGATTTGAAAGTGACTTACTGATGTAGTATTCTTGCACAATGCTTGTGTAACCATATATGGCAGAATATCCAAAAATTATAATCATAACCACATCTCTGCTGTCCAGCTCTACTATGTGTGCTGAATGACCTTCCACAGCATATTGTTGGCCATGTACAAGCACTGCAGGAGTTCTGGTACTCCATGTTTGACTGGGTATGTTGAAAATCCACAGCTCATCAGTAACATTGCCATTATTTGTTTCAATTTTGCCTCCATACATGTAGATGTCTTCCTGTAAAAATTAGAAGGGAGAGAAGATAAAACAAATAATGGATTACAGAAAGATAACATCTGAACTGCATACTTCTGTGCTTCGTAATATTTCATAACTGAACAATCTGATTTAAATCTTCACATTTAACTAATACTACATTAACCAGCTCAATATCAGACACTAATCCCAGATAATGATATTTAAACTAAAACAACAATGATAAGGAGACTATTTCTCTGAAAAATAAACCCAGCCATGAAAATGACACCAAAATGAATCTCAACCAGATTACTTCAAGCAGAAAAACTTTAATTACATGGCTTTTCTAATTCATACTGCAGCATTCTATTAGAAAAAAAAAAATAAACAGAAATTATATTATATTGTCTTCTTAAGGAACAGTTCACAGAACTAAAAATGTGATTTTCCACACACGCAGTCTACGGGGATTTCATTCAGCATGTGCACAAGAGACCACATTCTTTCTTAATAGCAAAGTAACTCAGATCCTGAGAAACTTCACAGTAATCAGAGCCCAAAAAAAAGGGACAATGTGTGTATAGCATCCTCTTGGGCACATTTGCTAAAATCAAATCCCATAGAAGTGTACTTTGAGTTCTTTTAAAGGGATGCGAAACAGATTTTCCAGTCTTCATGAACCACATAAATCAAACAGCAATGCCATCTGTTTTGATAAGTGATTAATGATTTACTTAAATATTGACTGAAAGAAAATCCTACTAAATCTCAAACTTCATCTAGAGTAGCAAACCAAGGCATACAAAGTCACAGAACAAATTCCAGCTTGTTGGCTTCACAGACTGGCTCAAGGACAGTTTATCCTGAGTAAAAAAATCTGTCTCTGGTTCTGAGAATGATACTTAGTCTTTGCTGGACATACCAGAACCACATACACTCTGCATCCCATCTGCATGGTGTTTGTACAGTTGGCAGTTGTCTTCTACATAATGCAATGTAATACTCCAGGATTTACCCTAAATTCAATCTTACCTGGTTAAAAAAAAAAAAAAAAACGGAAGCTGCAGGCTTAGCACATTTGGCAAAGTTTTGCTTGGCATGGAATACTGAGCTTTAGAAAAAGGGACTAGAAGATAAAGAAACTACCTAATATAAGAAGTTTGGATCAACCATGCGGAAATTTCAGACTTATTGTACAAGGAGCTGATGGGATCTAAATTGAAATGTAAACTGCATGCTATTATCATCATACACATCAAGAAAGATGAACTCAAACTGGCAGGCATGTAAAATACAGATGATCAGAGGAATGACAGTCTATTTAGTCCAGCAAAACAAAGGCTTGAGTGGGTTATAATGCTGTTTACATACCTACAGTTAAGTAGGTCTATAAACAACATAGTCCAAGACCACATGAAACACTTCCTCATTACTCAGAGAGATTAGTCAGACTGACCAAACTGTCTGACCTGTCTTCAAAAGTATGAAATTTATGCAAGATTTTCAACTATATTTTCATTTGAGGCAGGGAAACGTTTCTTGATTTGGAATTTGAAGTTGCTCCTATGCAGTGATTCACTGTGTTACCGATTAGTTTGGACCGGTGGTGTTTGAACAAAAGATGTTCACATCCTTCAGTAGGAATTTGTAGTAGGATTAGAGAGAAATATATATATGAACCTATTCTTTTCCTATGAGATAAAACAACATTTCAAAGAGCTTGGTGAAGACCCACAAAAAGTGTAAGGAGGCTGTGCGCTGATCCAAAGGAATTACTTGAATAAATATTCTTAAAAGGATTGAATATGGCTCATTTGTTACACTGCCATATCAATCTCAAAAGGCAAATCAGCATTGCTAACATAGTGGACTAATTAATTATTTATTTATTTATAAATGCAGATAACAGAATACAGCAGAAAGAGGGAGCTAATTAGGGAGTTGCAGGTGCTGTATAACAGTATTTGAAAAAAAAGATTTCTGACACTGAGGAAAGACACTACACAAAAAAAGGTGACCTAAAGAGCTGCGTGAACTTCGAAACGATTACTCAGACAGCTGACAGTAAGAAAGTCCTCCTCACAGTTCTGCTTAAATGATTCAAAGTTCAGATAAAAGAACACTTCTGTGAGGAGCAATCTTTATAAATGACACAGCAGATCCTGTACACAAGGCTATTCACAGAGAAAAAGACAAGAAGGTCATGACAACTGCTTTATCAACACAAAAACAAATTTAACTAAGCTTCGCTCAGGGCTATTTCTGAGATTAAGAAGCTCCTAGCGCTGCTGAAAAACACTTTAAAAGTTAGCAATGATCAGCTGAACATGGAGAAAGAAAGGCTCACAGACCAAAGCCAGTAGCAGAAATACAGAATAAAAAATAAAAAATTTTTTTAAAAAGTGTCGTGCATAGTTATACAGGACAAAAAACAACATCGTAGGCACGTAAAGGCGGACATTTATCTGGAAAGCCTAATCAGGAAGAGATTGTAGGAAGCGTACAAGTGCAAATGGTCCTAAGCAGCCTAAAGATTGTGAAAGAAAAGAAGAAATCCCCTTATAAACTTATACTACCTTTATAACTTACTTATAAACTAAATATAAATCAAGGTATATGCTAAAGGTGAGGCTTTCTGACAGACACAATACACAAGATATAGACCTTCAAGAGTGCTAGTACACAAAAACTGCTGACCTTTAACTTAATAAAGCATACTAGATATTTGTTTATAATAAGATGGCATACCACAACAGGAATGAGATGAAAAACAATACACAAAAAAGTATAAAACAGAGTCCCTGTGAAATTAGTGAGGAAAAAGTGTCAAGAATCTGGCCCAGGTGGAAGATGTTAAAAGTTGTACTCCTCAGCCTGGAGGAGGGACAAGACCAAGAGGCAAATTCCAAGGAACAGGTAACAAAACAACAGGCAGATAAGCACCAAGAAGATACAAGCTCTCCAACACACTCATATTTTAAAGTTTTGACAGCACGTGTCAAAAGCAACACTTTTAATCACAATGTCAGGTAGTGAAGGTGAGTATTTACTCAATAAATTAACCTTGGTCATTTTAGATATATTACTTCACATTAATAAAATTATTTAAGAGGTTACATAAACCTTTAAAAACCTTGTGTTTTTTCAATTAAAATGTCATATAAATATTACCATATGAACATGGAAGTATATAAAACTACACTGTATACTGAACTTGTAATTCAGAACTCCTGCTCAGTAGGGAATTCCAGCAAAAATTAGAAACTGCTGTAAACCGAGCAGGTAGGCAGCTCATTCATTCATAATATTCCAACCTAATATCACATCAGCTGGTTTCTTGGCAACTGTGCAGGTGCAAGCCAACAAAACAGCTAGTATAGCTCCTGTTAGTTTCAATGGAACCAAAACTTTCCAATAGATGTTTCGATTTTCTCAAATCAGCTTTTTTCCCCTGAGAAAATTATTCCAGTAGAAATTTTTTATGAACCATGATGATAAAGAATGGTTCAAACAAAAGGTATATGATCTGTAAATAGTTGACTGTGCATGTTGGGTGGAGAGGATGAGAGCAGAAGGCAGGAATCATAAGAGCAAAGCCAGGATTTGAACAAAACAGTTAAATCATATTTCTCAAGATAAGAAGAAAATATTCATTTGATCTAGTATTTCTGTTAAGAGTAATGATTGACACACACATTTCCACTAGCCAAAATGGAAACAAGAGAATAACTCTCATACAGAAGGAGAACTCAAAATAAACTGTGACAATTTGGAAAGCCTGCTGGAGGAATTAAGACAATTTAAGGCAGTAAAATTCCTCTTAATTTCTTCACCTTATTGATATCATCAGCATCTTTGGAAAATGTGGTTTTTTAAATAACCAAATAATTCAAATAAAATTAAATGCCTGGTGGGAGAGGGTAAAAAAGAGAGAGCGAGACTCTTCTCAGTATTATCCAGTGAACAGACAACAGGTGACGGACACAAACTGGATTACAAGAAATCCAGTTTAAATGTAAGAAAACACATTTCTTTTTACAGTAGGGATGGTCAAAGACTGGAATAGGTTGCTCAGACACATTGTGGAATTGAATATCCTTGGAGCTGGAACCAAACCCAACTGGAAGAAGTCTGGAGTAACCTGCTGTAGTTGACCCTGTTTTGAGTGGAGAGGCTGGTCAAGATGATCTCCAGAGGTCCTTTCCAACCTCAACTATTCTTTGTGAAAACAAATTTTTAAATACAGCCACATATCTGGAGAGCCTCTTCCTTATTTAATTTTCTATTACAAACAATAACAAAAATAATCCATTGGACGATCATGAATAATATCCACACTGTAAAAGTTAAAATATTTTTCTTTAAAAAAAAAAAAACACCATAACACCAGAAATTTTGAAAAGTCACTTACTTTGTGTGACTAAACAGATGACACAGGAAAAAGAGTTCTGATTAACAAACGGCAATTGGCTTAGCAGTCTGAACTTTACAATTTGAGGGCAAAATTCTTTTAGAAGCCGGAAAGAGAATAAAATCTTTCAATGTGCATTTATCCTTAGAGTTACAGTAACAAAGAAAGTCAGGATCTACATGAAAGCACTAATTTCTGTAAATTAATATAGGCTCCAAATTCAAAAATAAATCCTCCTTTAAGTGAGTAATCATAAATTAATATGGTAATTTGTGCATTCAAAGTTTCATAAAAACTGACAAAGTAACCCACAGAATTTCCACAAAATAGGTAAATGAATACTTATTTTTAATAGAGGTAAAAAGATAAAAAATTGCAAAAATGACCAGTGATCCAGTATGCTTTACTTCAGCTGTCTCACGTTTCCGATTTCCACGAATGTGTACTTGGTAATTCCTGAAAAATCATGCCACAACAGTATCACCTAGCTTTTGCATAGGAGTTTTAGCAAGACTTCAAATCGCTTCATAGAGGAGCATTTTACAGTGAGAAGAAACTGAAACAGAGCAAGGAAGTTACTCAACAAGATCACCAAAAGAGCAAGTAAGACCAGCCACTTGTCTGATAAGTCCCAGTCAACAAACTATAAAGCAGACCAGAGTACTTCACATTGAATCCAGAACAAACAGACGGCCAAAATTGTTAGTTCCTTTGATCTTGGATCTTTTCCCTACACCATATCTCAGTGTTAATATTGATTTTATATTTCATATAAATGCAGTAATTCACTACTTTTCTGAAACTTATATTTTTATTAACTTAGACTTTGCAATTTTTCTTTTTTCCTAAAAGAACAATACTTACCACATGCTCTGACTGTACCTGGGAACACTACACTGTTATGCAAATCCTGCCTGCATTCCAAAAGAATCTTATCTGGTAGTTACCACAAAAAAAAGAAGTGTAAAGAAAATGCATAAGGATGTAATAAATAATCCATTTATAATGAATTGGAAGTAAATTAATCATGTTAAAATAACCACATAATTTTAATTTTATATTAACCATATCATGGCTGCACAGAAAAGTTTATCTCTCAGAACCCAGTTTTCTGCCTTAATTCTTAGTCATTCTCTATTTTCTTGAAACAAGACTATCAATCTGTTTTACTCCCTTAGACTGTATCCATGCATTAGTATATAAATTAACTTTATGTAAACTAACAGGACTCAAAAGTTCATCAGAACTTTTCTTCTCTACGCTTACCTGAAATTTCTAAAAGTTTAGGCAAATCTGTACATCATTAAGAAATTTCTGGAATTTTTTTTTCAAGCAAAATATAAGTAAGACTCAAAAAAAGTTATCTGGCAATAACTCATCCATTACAAGCCTGTTTTCTGCATTCAATACATGCCACCTGGTTTAGGACTGTCTAATACCTCCTCTTCCTTTCCCCAGACCATTACCTCCTTTAGTATGGTAACAAAATCTTTTATGTGTCTTATCAAAAAAAAAAAAAAAAAAAAAAAGAGAATAATCAACATCTCTACTTGATGCCATAATCTTCCCATTAGATCAGGGCTAACAGACTGGAAAGCAGCCTTCACTTAACTCTTCCTCCTGCAGCATGATTTATTATGCTTAACTTATTGTGGAACTATATCCTCACTGCGTAAGAACCTGCGTAAGAACCTGCGTAAGAACCTGCGTAAGAACCTGCGTAAGAACCTGCGTAAGAACCTGCTAAGTTACACGAGGAGCATATTATAATCTAAGCTTCCCAAAAGGACCAAATTAAAGACAGTACATAGTGCAGGAATTTGTATATCAGGAGGTTAACCTAATCAAGAGTGCTCACTTTATTTCTTCATTATTTCCATAGTTTTCCACATTGTTGCTGGCTACAGTTAAAGGTATTAATTCATTGAAGGATTCAATTAAGTCGGTTCCTATATATCTTAAAAGCCAATAACTTTTTTCCTGGACTACAGTGGCATTCAAAATGTAGGACAGGAAAATAAGGTAGTGTGCTTTTGGCAAAAAAAAAAAAAAAAAAACAAAATTTGAAATTTATTTGTTTGCGTGAACATTCCTACATTTACAGAAAACTAGGCTGAAGAAAAGCACACAAATAAAACTATGCTAACAGACCTTTAAAACTGCTGAAGGTATAAGCTGGAATTTTAGCAGACATGTCAGTCTGATCTTTTGTACATTTAATATTTGGATTAAACATGTTGGAAAGAAGGAATAAGTAATGGAGACTGCATAGAAAAGTATTAACTAGGCATCTACTTTTAGATCTGCTAGACATAAAAACCGATCATGCTTAGACTTCGACTTTCAAACCAATTGGAATGAATATAATGTTTAAACAAGGAATGAAAAACATCACACTTTTATATAAAAGAGCCAATCGCTCAATGAATAAGGTTCACTTAATTGAAGAGGAACTCTGAGTAGGCTTTTATCTAGACTACATGCAAAAAGTGTATGACATCTCATCTAACCTACTTCTTATATACTTCTGAGATCTGCAAATCAGAATTAGAAAGCAAGTTGTGCATAAGATGTAATTTAATGTTATAAAAGAATAAAACTATGCAACTTGGTGGTACAACCTGCTAATAATTATTAATAGAATAGTTAGAAAGGACTTTTACATTCCTGGTGCTATTCCAAATTATACTACAATAGCCAAAAAAAATAAGCATATAAAATAATAAAAACAAAACAATTGGTGAAAGATTTTGTCTCACTCATATTAAATCAGAACAATTTTTTACTCTTTTGTGTTTTGTTAGTGCTAGCTTTTGATTAGTCTAATAAAAAATACCAGAAAAGATATACAGACTCAACATCAATATCAATTAATTCGGAAACAGAATCAAAACAATTACCCTTTTTCAATAAAGCTTTAAATTGGAAGTAGCATTCATAAAACTCAAATGAGACAAATTAAATTTGACTACATATAAAATGGTCCATATACTGGAAAAAATCTTTACAATTACCACTATGTTAGCCTGCCTGTTTGCTTCATTCCTGTTCCCAGTCTCAAAGGAAACAAATCTCAATGCCTAGTCATCCTTCCACTGTTTTGGGACTACTAGCAACAGTTTAATTACGAGGTCGAATTCTGTGATACAACCACAAGCTCACTACCACATAAACTCCCAGCAGTGACCATATACTTACCCCATATGCAACTCCCTTTCTACTTTATTTCAGGGATCTAGTATTTTTCCATTTACTATCTACCTCCCTATCTAGTCACTGGTTAGCAAAGCTATATGTACCAACTTGAAAAACCTCACAAGCCATTTCCTCCAGTCTCTTTATAATCCTATTTCTTATATGAATTATTTCAAACTATATTGACATTTTTCAGTATCAAGATGCCAGGAACTATATATAATCTTTGGGATACAGGAGAACCAATTGCCAACAAATATAGGTAGCACCTTTCCAATAACTACTCTGAAGAAACACTGAATGTAATACTATCTAACAGTTTAGTTGGTCTAAAAGCAAGAACACTTTTATACTCTCTCCTCTATAAATGCATAAAAAGTCTTAGTCGCTTGTTATAACTAAACATCAGTGGGAGTCTTCTGATCTTTTTTTTTTTCCCCAGAATAAAGAAGTACGGTACTTCAATTTTAACTAAAGAAGCTTTCTGAGGGAAATGGGCACAGTAACTTACTGCATTCTCCACAGAGTCAATTATACAGCTTCAATTTACCTTGCACCACAATCAGGCAATACTAGCTCTGTGCTCCAGTCTAGTGCTAGGCTTTGAAATCTCAGGAGCTCAAGTCAAAAACTTAATCTAATTTCTTCTCTGTGGATATTTTTTCTCTCAACTATAAAGGAAACGTTACACAATGACTAGTACACAGCTCAAAACACAGCTCAAAGCTGCCATCTCTAGGTATTACGTTCTACTACTCTTCACACAATTATTTTTTCTGTTTTTTTCAAGAGACTGAACAACTGAAAGGAAAAATATCAAAAGTTTATCCTAACAAGTTAATTTAAGCCCTTACTTCAAAAGGATTTACTTTTTCACTTGAAATTTCTTCAGCTTACATGATCGGTTCCTTTCGGTCCATGTGATTTTTGACATTTGACGTAATCACCAGCACAAGCAACATATTAGTTAACTATTTGACATAAGTGGTGCTGTGTTCATTATTAGTGAATTCTAATTACTAATTAACATGTGCCTTTGACAACAGCAACAGCTTCTTCACTACGCACTTCCTTGTAGCTTTAATATTAACAGGAGTTGCATTTCCTCACTGAGATCCAAAAAGATCTCTGAATTAACGCAGGTCTATTATATTTAATATTTGCTGGTAAAAGTATCTCTAAAATGGTTACCCTTTAGTCTGGAGTATCTCAAGAAAATACTAGCACTGTCAAATAAAAAGGTTAAATGATATTTTAAGCCTTTATTCTGAGCTGCTAAATGATACATTACTTGAATGTTTCCCAACCAAAAGGTCCACATTCTACAAGAACTGTAATAACCAAAGATACTGGTCAGAAAGATCTGACCTTTCAAAGAACAGATAATACATTAGTAATGAATCAGGGAACTGACGAGAAGAAAAGCAATTTTTGAGTTGATGTTGGGACATGCACAAAATCTAGTTCATATTACTACTCAAAAACATCTCTGGAAGAGCAACAGACGCCGGGGCGGGGGGGGAATCTACTTAGTCCTACAATTCTGCTTAACTTCAAAAGGAGCACTACATAAAGAGAAGACCAATCCTAAAAAGAAACCAACACCCAACAGCATAAAATCTGTAATGATGTAATGATAATATGAAGACATTTTAAGGACATCTGCTCAGACCACATGAATGTTTCCTATTTAAGAAAAACAAAACTTCCCATTACAAATAACAAAATAAATAAAGCTTAACTTAACAGGAGGATAATGGCGACTGTTAGAAGAAAAGGCTCAAAAACTCTAGCAGATTAAAACACAGAAACATATAAAGGCAAGCCATGAAACAGTTTAATGAGCTGCCTGCAAAATTATATATAAAGTACTAATACATCATTTTTCAAATGCATTAGAAATACAGCCAGCTAAATAATTTGTGGTGCCAACAGACAGTCTGAAGGAGTATTCTGAGAAGATAAAGCAGAGCAATAAAATGAAGTTAATTCTCCCATGTGATTTCTTCATGGTAGATTTTACAGGTATTTCCATGGCAGAAATTAATACAGGAGGTTATAGTAAAAAAAAAAAAAAAACCAAAACCAACCCAACAACAACACAAAACACCACTGACAAAATAATCAGCAACAAGTCACCAGGATCAGTTCTGAAGGATTTTAAGAACAAAACAGCTGACCCATGTCTGTAATATGTAACTCCCTCCTTAAAAATGTGTCAGTACCAAGAGACTGAAAAGCAACAGGCAGAAAGGACAGAATTCAGTGAACACATGGATAAGACAGACAGACTGAGGAAAAGTCTAACAACTTTTGAAAACAGAAGTTATATCCTGCAAATCATTGGATTTTCCTGAAGGAATCAAAGGTCTGGTTGATACAGTTATCCGGAATTTCCAAAAGATGCTTGATAATGTTCCTCATGCCTTGAATAAGCTAAACTGCTCTGGGAGGAGCAAGGCAGATAACACAAGGGTAAATAATTTGATAAAGAAAATTTTGGGAAAAAAATGCTCACTTCTTAAATGAATAGAGGTCATTAGTGATGTCCCACAGAGATCTACAATTGGGATTTGTTTGTTCAACATACTCAAAAACAATCTGGCACAGGAATGAATGGAAAAATGATAAAGTTTTTTTGACAAAACTATGTTACTCAAAATAGCTGAGACAGTGGTCAAAAGCAAAGAATTGCAGAAGAATCTCATAATACTGAATGGGCAATACAAGGACAAATAAAAGGGTAAATAGAAGTTCACATAGATAAGCATGAAGTCATGCATACAAATAAAAAACAATTTTAAGTCTGTACATAAGATGGTGGGGTTTGAATTGACTAGAATGAGATCTTGAGGTTAGAACTGATAATTCTGTGAAAATACCAGTTCAAAGCCAACAGCAGATTTTCAAAAAGCCAAAATACCATGAAGAATTAATAGCAAAAAATTAGACCATTAATTCTATGACATCAATATCTGAGGTACCAATACACTAAAGACTATGATTCCCCCTATCTCAGAAGGGATATAACAGAACTAGAAGAGCTAGAGGAAATGACACAGTGTTATCTAAGGTATGAAATAGCTTCCTTCTGGAGGATTATTAAAAACACATCTAGCAAGGAATTTTCAGCATGAAAAAGAAATGATAGAGAGAGGATATGATACAGAAAATCATGAGTGGTACAGAGAAAATAAATGGAAAACAGTATAAGAAGTAGGGATTATCAAAATTAAACCAGTTAGTACCAGTTTCCCAAAGGGTGGTTTTTCTTCACAAAATACACTGGAATTCTTAGGCACAGCATGGTATCAATGCCAAAATAAATATATGGTTCAAAAATTTGGAAAAACATAAAACATGGATTCATAATCTTTCCACAGAAATACTACCCTATCTTAGAAAATCCCAGCTGCAAACTAGGACAATATTTGGAGGAAGCTTCTTTGGCGGCTCACGGCCTAGACAGGTACACTCTTCGCTGGGTAAAAAACTGGCTGGACGGCTGAGCCCAGAGAATTGTGGTCAACGGAGTTAAATCCAGTTGGCAGCCGGTCACGAGCGGTGTTCCCCAGGGCTCAGTTTTGGGGCCGGTCCTGTTCAATATCTTTATCAACGATCTGGACGAGGGGATCGAGTGCTCCCTTAGTAAGTTTGCAGATGACACCAAGTTGGGTGGGAGTGTTGATCTGCTCGAGGGTAGGAAGTGCTCTGCAGAGGGACCTGGACAGGTTGGATCGATGGGCCGAGGCCAACTGTATGAGATTCAACAAGGCCAAGTGCCAGGTCCTGCACTTGGATCACAACAACCCCATGCAACGCCACAGGCTTGGGGAAGAGTGGCTGGAAAGCTGCCCAGAGGAAAAGGACCTGGGGGTGCTGATTGACAGCCGGCTGAACATGAGCTGGCGGTGTGCTCAGGTGGCCAAGAAGGCCAACGGCATCCTGGCCTGTATTAGGAATAGTGTGGCCAGCAGGAGTAGGGAGGTGATCGTGCCCCTGTACTCGGCACTGGTGAGGCCGCACCTCGAATACTGTGTTCAGTTTTGGGCCCCTCACTACAAGAAGGACATGGAGGTGCTGGAGCGTGTCCAGAGGAGGGCAACGAAGCTGGTGAAGGGCCTGGAGCACAAGTCTTATGAGGAGCGGCTGAGGGAACTGGGGTTGTTTAGCCTGGAGAAGAGGAGGCTGAGGGGAGACCTCATCGCGCTCTACCACTACCTGAAAGGAGGTTGTAGCGAGGTGGGTGTTGGTCTCTTCTGCCAAGTAACTAGCGATAGGACGAGAGGAAATGGCCTCAAGTTGCACCAAGGGAGGTTTAGATTGGATATTAGGAGAAATTTCTTTACCGAAAGAGTGATCAGGCCTTGGAACAGGCTGCCCAGGGAAGTGGTGGAGTCACCATCCCTGGAAGTATTTAAAAGACGTGTAGATGAGGTGCTTAGGGACATAGTTTAGTGGGCATGGTGTGTTGGGTTGACGGTTGGACTCGATGATCTTAGAGGTCTTTTCCAACCTTAATGATTCTATGATTCTATGATTCTAAGTTCTTGTCATTTTTTCTTATATTATTCCCTAGGCATTCACTGTTATCCATTATTCAAGATGTTACCAGGCTAGATGAACACACTGGTTGGTCCGACTTGATACAAACTTTTTTGTTCTTCCCTATTGGAGGTGTCTTATGCAAACAGCTGAAAATTTGGGATACAAGTTCTGTATTTCTCTATCACAGTTAACAGGTTTTCCATCATCTGTACATGGCTAAATTATGCACTGCATTCACTTTTGGTCCTTTATATTTTGGAGACATGACTAACACAAGCCAAAAATTAACCAATTAACAAAAGGCAATTTTTTTTTTTTTAATACAAATCATTTCTGTCTCTATATTCTACCAGTACAAATAATCCTTTTTTTCTCCTTCTTTTTTTTTAATTAAAGTAAAACTTTAAAAGTGCTTTCAATAAAGCAGCATGCAGACTACATGATACCAGTAGAAGCAAAACTGCCAGTAGTTCATATTTATTTGAACTCACAGTAAAACAGTGCTACAGAACAACAGTTTGTATTTTAATACTGGTCTGGTCCTTTACTAAGAATAATAAAACAAATAAAAATTTATTTTTTACTGTCATGGCGTTTAGGTCATTAACAGGCCTTAAAGGCCCTGACCAGCCTTACCCAGGGCTCAGCCATGGACCTTCAGTCCCCCACTGCTTGTGATCCTGCCTCCTGGATGGACCTGGACCTGCAATGTAGGTAGCTTGTCTCCTGGATGGACCCCTCAGGCATATGTTGTAGCCTTCTCTCCAGTCCTGTCTCCGGCCCTGTCTCCTTTTGCTCCTGACTGGACTCCCTGGATAGCCCCTGGACCCGGGTCATCGCTTGCCATGAGGCTGTCAAAGGACCCTGCTACCAGCACCCAGCTCTACCTGCTGGGCTCAGCTCCTGGGGATGGTGCTTGGTCAGTGAGGGCACTGCCCACACTGGAGTCACCCTTGTCTCTCAGCTCACCTTCCATTACTGCAGTTCCAATTATATTAGCTCCCTTTTATTGGTGGGTTTAGCTTTGAGGGTTTATGGTCAGCTAAGTGACTTAGATGTATTGCACAATTTTTGGAAAAAGATTGTGCAATAGTTCTAAGTACTGAAGAAGACACTAATACAAAATGCTTAGGGACTAGAAATTAAATTATCCTCAAAAATCTATGTTCACGATTAATCATTTTAAGATCGCTAACAGCACACACAGAAAGAAATTAATTAAATAGGATGCTGAAGAGTCCAAACCTGATATAAAGCAAGAGTGTGTCCATATCTCTGGAGTGGCCCTTTGGATACAGGTACTACGTTCCATATACTGCTTTCCAAATTGTAGCTAGAAGAGAAATAGAAAAGTAAACATTTTCTACCTGCAGAGAAATAGGGACTTTTGTATGTTTGAACTAATTTCTGTTTGGCCAAGTGTGCACACTTAATGAGTCACTGTTGTTTATCTGACATGGTAATTTGTTAGCAGCAGTAACATGATCACGTTTAACTGTTACAAGTGTAATAACTAGTGACAGTATACTAAATGCTTATCAATAAAAACAGAAGCAGGTCTTTCAAGGACCCATCAAAAATCTCAGAAAATAGGACTGTAATAAAAATCACCAGACTTACAAGAAAGTTATGAAACTTGATTGCTAAGCTCATTGTTATCAGTCACACCAAAAAAAAAAAAACACCACTAAACTGCTTATGCCACAGTCTTTTGTACTACTTTGAAAACTTATTGTTGAGCTCCCTCTCAGCTGTATGATTGATTTTAATTTCCATTAAATTTTAATTAACAATTAATCCATTAATGGATTAAAACACAACAAGATGGAAGGGAGGTAAAAAATAAGAAGACAAAGATAGAAAAGGAAATCACCAAAGATGATGGGATTTGTTTTGGATGATCGCAAAGGTGTGGAAGAAAGCAAGAGGTAGACAAAAATAGAGTAAACATGATAATAAACATATTCTAACACTTACATTTACCGCATTTAGGGCCTGTACACATATACAAGTCACCATACAAACTGTCATAAATATAAAGAAGTGAAATATGGATGACCTGCCTAGCCCTCCTGGCAGGGCACCAACAGAATAAGTGCATGCATTAAATACAAGTCTCCTATAATTATAAATTAACTTCAATAATGTGAATAGCATTCTAGATGTACTATCTGAAAATATCAGCACATGGATTTATTTTACTCTTTTATCACTACAAACATTTTTATGCTTTGCAGCAATGTATAGCAAGTTTTCACAAAACTGAAGAAATTACACATTAGTATCACTTATAGATTAATACTACCCATATTTTAACTTTTTTTAATCTTAAAAAAATTACAAGCAGAAAATAACACCATTATAGAATCTAAAAACATATAAAACTTTCAGTTAGATTACAGGATAGAGTCTACCTCCCTGATAAGATCAGTTTTCCCTAAGCCACATCAGAAGGGATCTGACAAAGGAGAAATCACTTACTTCAACACCATTTGGAATGCACTGTAGTTAAAAGTGTATCCACCAATCACCCACATAAATTTCCCATGTAGGACTGCCTTATGGGAAGCCCGGCCCACAGAAGGGCTGAATGGCTTTACGTTTGGTAGAATCCAGTAAGACTCCGTGGAAGGGACGTTCAAAGAACAATCTGGACCTGTTTTGTAAACAAATGTGCAATTTGTACAATCTGTTAGACAGGGATGTTACAGCCAATAAAGCAGAAACAGGGGTGGCTTAATTACAGATGTCAGGATTGCTCATTCTGATAAAATACAGTACACACTTTTATGTTTAACAGATGCTCAATGAAAAAAATTGCCGACAAGGGACGTCAGTCAAATTGAAAGCGTTAGATTAGCTCAAATAATGATACATTTCTGCATTCTACTCAGAAAACATACTGTATGAGTCACAAATTAAAAGAAAGGCATGATGCATCATATTTTTAGATGCTGTATAGGTCTAAAATGTGTAGCACAGTATACACTGCATGTTACCTCTGGAGAAAAACTATACTGCATTTGAACTAATCAGAGTAAGCTTATATCAAAGCAAATAACATTACAGTAAATTAAGTTACAATACAGATTATACTATATTAAATCTCAGGAATCAAAACTTGCCCTTTGCCAATGCCATTCTGCATTGTCTTTCAAGAGTAAAATACACTGTAAAGTGCTTTATAAAAAGAATTATTTGAATATTTAAATTTTATTACATTTTATAGATTATTCTACAAAGCTACCAAAACCCACAACTATATACTATTTTAGCCAATTGTTTCTGCTAAATAAGGAAAAGTCAGCAAAATGCATTATTATTAAGTTATATTACTATTAAAATCATGAATAGCAGAAATATTTATTTTTCATTTGTTCTGTAATAACCCAAATGTGATCTCTTCATCATTAGTTTATGCTCTAGATGTTGGAAGAACTTTAAAATCTTGTTATTAAAACCTGAATATATTCAGAAATTTGCTTTAAAAAAAAAGCATATGCACTATTTGCCTCTTGTCAGTGACTGTACATCATTACTGACTGGCTTTATTTCTATATGGGGAACACTGAATTTTTAGGACACCAATGTGTTCTACTTAAAGCATTATCAATCATGGAATTGAAATTTTTATCATCAGTGATTGCATACAGATACTGTACGACAGCTAAATTATTTCTGTAATTTGATGCTGATATGACAGCAATGTTAGGTCCCTCTGGGCCTTAAGTTGGGCAAATCCTTCCCTCAAGCTACTGGACATTACGAAAAATCAAAGCTGTTGAAGTCAGACTGGGCATAGCCTTCTTTGAAAACTCAGTGACAACATGCTAAAAAAAAAATACCACAAAAAAAAAAACCAAACACACACACACCCCAACAACAAACACACACACACACACACACACACCCCAACAACAAACAAATATACAAACACCAAAAAGGCAAAAAGCAAACACACAGGAAAAAAAAAAACTAGTCTGCATCCCAAATGTCACAGGTGACATCAACTTTTTAAAAAGGTTCCAGGGAAGATCTGGAAAACTACTGGCCTGTACGTTCTTGTTTCTACCAGACAAATCAGCAGAAACTAAAAGAATGGACAAAATTAGTCAATAGATAGATAATTGCCATCTAGCTTTCATAAAGAGAAGTCCTGTCTTCCAAACCTGTTAAAGTTCTTTGAAGATATCAAGATGGGGTGATCCAATTGATACACTGACAGGGATTTTAACAAGGCTTTTTACATAATTCCTCACCAAAGACTTTTAAGGAAACTTGACTATTGTAGCAAGAGGATGAAGGCCTTTGCATGGCTAAATAATTGACTGTAAGATATAGTAAGAAATAGTAGACAGGAGTAAATGGCCACTTCTTAAAGGGAGGGAGGTCACCCGTGGAGTCCCACAAGGATTTCTGCTGGCATCCAAGGTATTCAACATACACATTAATGATCCTGAAAGAGGATGAGCAGTGAAGAAAGTTTAGGCAATTACTGGAGGGCAGAAAGAGTAAGATCAGGTTTGAAGAACCACAGAACAAGTTCTTGTTTGACCGTGTGGCTGAGCAATAAAATTACACATTAAATTCAACATAGATAAATTTAAAACTCTGTAAGCTATGTTCTCTATGTTCTAGCTTAACTAAAAAGAAAATAGTCTCTTAACTAACAATCATTAGTCAGTAGTAAAGTCTCATCTATGAGATAACTCATGATAATATCACCTCAACACTCAGCAATGGTGAAAAAAACAAATCATATGTTAGGAACAGAGAACACTGTTACCCCACAATGGTTTGCCTACACTTAGAAAACTGTGTGCCCTACTCAAAAAAGAAGATAGATTAGAGCTGGAGACTGTTTACAGAAAAGTAATAAGGATGTTCAAAGGAATTGAATGGCTTCTGCGGTTGGAAATACTGAGTTGGCTAGGACTTTTTCACTTGGAAAAAAAGAAAATGTGGAAGTGAATGATAAATGCCTGTAATGGGAGGCATAATGAGGGGAGGTTACATTTTTCCAATGTGTATTATCATTTTTTTGGCAACTTGTTATAATTACTTCTTATACACAATGACCAGGCAAATAATCTGTACCTAACCAGTTGTCAACTTTTCCTAGTACTCTATAGAAGAATGATGTCCACTTGTATCCAAATTACCCTCCATTCGTTAAATAATGGAGACACTCAATTCCCATTGTTCATTATACCTTCTACTCAGAAAAGATTAATGGTATTTGAATGAGGTCTAATGAGAGTATGAACAATTCAGTATATTATTTCTTAAGCATTAATAATAGATACCGTAATAGAATTGTAACCTCAGCAAGATTCTGATTTGGTAAATCACCACAGGAAACACTTAATTTGAATCTAAAAGTGCTTAAAAATAAACAATTGATTAAGTATTCTTTGATCGGGGAAGAGCTTAGAATTATGAAAACGGTGCCTCCAGTCAGAAAATGAAAACACATTTATGTCTTTTATTACAGCCACCGTTCTTGCACAGACATGTAGTGGTCAACAGTGTCCCCTAGTGGCAAATAATGAATAAAACACACAAACAATTCGCATGCCAATCGATTTGAGGTTTTCGTTTCTGGAGACAGAGAACCGCAGGAATTCATATAGCCAATTCAAAATATATTTAGATAACATTGACTGTAGTAAAATGAGGACAAGCAAAAACTTTGTATAAAAAGTTAACAAGGCAAAAATCTTAACAATAATGTTCACCAGATCAGTGATTGAAAGAATGTCGCAGATAACTTTCTTACAGCCTCAGTGCTTCATTGCTGGTCTACGCTGAACAGGAAAGGTGAGATAGAGAGGAGAAACACCGTGTACCCAGGTCTTGTTCTGGCATGGAGGAAGGACACATTCTAAGGAGACACACCTGAACTCAGGAGCTTGAAAGCAGCAGGTTTTCTTCAAAGAATACATCAATACCCTGTTCCTGACGCACACATGCATTAAAGTGTCATCAGTTGACATCGCCATCAGAAGAGGCACCCCTGGCCTCCCCTCATTGTTTATTCTTCAGCTATCATCGCTACTGGCACCAGTTTTCGCATGGCTGCACCATGAACCAGATGAGGGAATGCATCCAGGTTAAAACTTTCTTTCATTTTTAGCCAGGCTAGCTTTTAATCTGGATGTGTTCCCTTACATGTTTCACCTTGCCCGCATATACATGGTTGTGCCAACACAAGTAAGTGCACGGCCAGGACTGCCTCTTTAGGCAGTGAAAAGTGACACGTGAAAGTGTAAAACATTCATGGAGTTATCACAGTATGTATCAATCAGTACAAAAATGGAATTTATAGTTGAAAAAACCCAAAATGATAGAATACTGACTTCTGCTGAAACATCACTTAAAAGGCAAATGCTTTTGTGTGGCTATTGCCTTATAAAGGCAAGGTAAATGTAGGACTTATAAATATCATTTACAGATTTTCCTACTTAAATACGTATACCATGAAATATCACCATTATTTCAGCATAAATACATTTTCTCTTCAGAAACATCACATTCACTAAATATATGCCTTTTGTGCAACAGAGAGCACTACAGCTGCAGAACAAAGGTAATGAAAAATTCATTTTATTATTTTCTATGCAAATATGATTTTTCTCCATTTATTTAAAATTGGATTTCTTTCTTATCTTCCTAATGTGTCACTCAATCCACTGGGGGGCGGGGAAGGAAGCTTTAAAAAAAGCAAACAACTTTATAAACCTGAATTGGAAGTCAATTACATTATCCTCAAATGTAGGAAAAAATACTGTCGGTTTAAAAAAGTGATTTACCCACACAACACAAGAGAAGGAATCTAATTTCTATTTATTGAGGAGTTTCATGAACTGCCAAAGTAACAATGTGTTCTAGTAGTTCAAGTTATAAGATCAATTTCCACCTAATGAGAAAACATCATCTACTGTCTTCAACCCTAATCTTTTCCTATGGGATCACAGGAAAAAACTAAGAGTATCGATGTGTTGAATAGAAGTGTCACAGTCCTGTTTTTCATACAATCTAATCAAAGCATTTAAATAAAGTATTTGCTGTTATTTATTCTGTATTTGTTTGATATCTGGTCATTTGAGTTGAGAATTATTGCTTTAACATAATTTTTCAACCACCACAAATACAATAAAATCTTCATATGATAATGAATTTGAGGTTATGAAAAATATATTTGAGAAAAGATAATATATCTGAATATGCTTTCAATAAAAATTCTATTGGAAGTTTTACCAAGCAGTAAATCACCTTTCTTACAGGAAAGTGAGGAGATAGTAACTACATAAAAATACAAAGTTGTATGTAAATGAAAAGATAAATGTTGTTCAAGAATGGCTCACCAGCATTCTAATAGTAGGTGTATTCATGTATTCCTACACTGCCACTGCACAGCTCCGCAACATCCATACGGGATGTAATTATTTCCCCCCTCTTGCAAATAGTCTTGCTCCAAATGAGACTTAATGGTAGGCAGAGAGATCCTGGATAGATCTCCAGCTAAAGCAGCATGGTAGCAAGCTGTGCCAGGACTCAGCCTCCTCCATGAATGAAATAGTCAGAAATCCTAATGCACACGAGCTGATGCAACTCTTGAAATGCCATCTGGTTGCTATTATTCAGTCCCATTTCTTTCCTCAGCCAGGAAGAGTGGATCATCCAAGGGCGATCTGGCCTTACGGAATCTGCAGGGCAAGTCTGAGCAGGCAAGCCAAAAGGGCTGCGCTGCCTGCCACTGGTGTGTGCTACTCAACAGCACCCTTTAACTGTTTGACTTCAGGTCTCAAACTCAAGATCACCTAGGTTGGCACAGAAGAATAAGGCCTGATGCCACGGCAGTCTTTACTGGAAGCACATTGCATGGAAAGCCTTCCTAGTCTTTTGTGACTGAGCACAAGTATACTCTTTGGTAGACTCTGCATGAGATTTGTCATCTTAATATTAAACAAAAAAAATGTTTTGCTTCTTACTCTCTAAAAGAAACAGGGACTTTTCAGATTAGCAGTAGCTGACAGTACCCATTGGATTAGAGATTTTGAGACTCCATGCTAATGCCAGCAGGATATCAAGCTCTAATATCTCTGCTAACAACTTCTAGAAAACTTCACAGCTCTAATAGTCAAAAGCCTCCTTCCAATTTTCAAAGTAGGTGTATTGATGGGCAGTTTACCCCAATTATTCTTCAACCAGTGTTGATATCGCTGGACTTAAAGAGCTGGTCTGTCTTTTAAGTCTATACACCCCACACATGTTTATAAACAGGAACATTATTCCCTCCCAGCCTCCATTTTTCCACTTTAAACAAACCATGCTCTGTTAGTATCTTCCATAGCCCTGATCATCCTAATGGTTCTGCCTGAGCCTGTTTCAATTTGTATTCATAAAAGTGTAGTAACAAAAGTGAAATATAGTACTAATGTTTTCATATATTTAACTGTAGATTCTGTGACTGATCATCCTACTAGTGCACTTGACACTTTACAGCCTAGAGTTCATAGAGTATAAAAATTATGAATACGAATTAGTTAATATTTAATTGAGATAGAGAAGCAAGTTTTCTCCCATGTCACCTTCCACACTTCAATCCAAGATTATAAAACAAATTCTTAATACTCTTAGTCTCTAAATGTATGAATTTACAATTTATACTGAAGTAATTACACCCCACACATTACTCTAACCCTTTTTTGCAGGATATTCTAGTTCTCCTTCATATTTAAAGTAACTCCCACCTTTGTATTACCAGATTTCATTAGCAGTCTTATGAGTAAATTATAAAAATTATGTAACGAGATCAGTCTTTAAGTAGTACTGATATCTTTCCACCCTAAGTTACTTGTTCAGCACAGCCACTCACATTTCACAATTAACTTGAGTTCCCGTTACTGTTCCCTTATGTATTCCCTGACTTCTTCCGTTTCAATGATTTCTTATCATCAAATGCTGAGGTTCAGATAAAATATATTGCATTTTCTTGTCACTTTTCTTACAAATTACTTTAGTATGAACTACATTGATAAATCCACATTTCAACTGTTTCAATCACACCATATGTTTAATTATTTCTTTCCTCAAATTATGGTCTAGATCTTCACACACTGCTGAAATCAAGCTACCAAGTTTTGAGCTGCCTGAATCACTTTCTTCCTATTCTTAAATAAAGGTGCGACAGATAATGAGCTAAATTTAGTATCTTCCCTTACCAGGGGGATCAGCACTATCTATTCCCTTCTTGTGTTCAGGACATAGTATTGCATTTGTTCATTAGCTTAATCAAGTGTTTGCATGTTCTACCTTGCTATATTTATGTGCATACCTTTTAAATAAATATTTAGAAGCTCATAGATTTATTTTAAATGGATTACATTTTTCATTAAAACTCACAAACAGTAGGGGACTTGCTTCCTAAATCTCAGCCTAATTGCACATACAGAGCATTATTAACCATTTTAATGCAGCCAGCCATTTATTGAAATGAATCCAATAAATTCTACTAAACCCTGCTTTCACTAATCGTCAGATGACACCACAAAGGTATTTAAATCTGAAGTTGGCTCTTCATTTAACTGTGATGTTCTTTCTTTTGGGATAAGGATACTTAATTTTCTCACACAGAATTTTCAGACCCTAAATTTCTAATTATGATAGCTATATTTTGTATACAAATTGCACAGAGTCCTCCAAGGATGCTTGACAGATTATGAAATTCAATCTGAACATAAAACTGAAGAACATATTTCCAATATATATGAAATAACTATTCATGTTAAGTCAATTCCTTCCTACAAATTCTGTATATGCAAAATTTCCTTAGACAACTCTCATTTCTATGACACACATAATGAAATTTACAAATACGGAGTGCAGAAATTGGATTTTAACTTAAAATTGGGGGAGGAAAGGATTCCTTGGGTTTGTGTTTTTATGAGCATATATAGTATTAAAGCACATATATTTAACAGGACATCTCCCAGACTGTAAAACTGTAGTTTCTTCTGACTGAATTGATACTTGGCCAGAAGAAAACCTGAAAAGTAAAATCTAGACAAAGAGGGGGTTATCACAGGGCAGAACAGTTATAAGACACCTGCTTCTAGGGTTTTTTTTTCCTTCCAAAACCAGGTTTGTTCAAAGCAAATGTTACATCATAAGTCCTCTTCTCTGAAAATACTTACTTGTATGCCTTCTGTTCAAGAACATCCAGGCACAACAGGCCAAAATCTCAAATTTCAGACTTCTCAGCATTTGGCACAAGCTCTTTCCAGCACTGCATTTCAACTGCCAGTGCCTGAGGTCACATCTCAAACCTTCTCCATCGGTTTTAATAAACCGCCACCACGCAAGCACAGCTTTGCTAAATCTCAGCATTGAGGAAGGCGGAAGGTCAAACAAGAGAGTATGACCTCAAAGCCTTCCACTGAAGCAGTGAGAATGAACTCAACTCTAGCTAGTCCTTTCAAGATAATCTAAGTCAAGTATAGACACACATTGACATAGTAGTTCTGGCCATACTCAAGATGCTGTTAGAATAAACACCATAGTAATGAGCAAGGCAAATACAGAATTTTACAGTGCAGTAGTTATAGCACTCCTTTTACACTTTCATTGTTTACTTTTCTCCTTACATAAAGGCTCATTTTTCCCTAGAGAAATGTTACAGAATTCAAGCTGCCTGAACTACTAATAGACTTATTTCAAAGTTAATTAGTTTAATTTCAGAATCTGGTCTTCCGCTACTTCTCTATCTGCTAGGAACAGATCTCTAGGGAGAAATAACTGACTATACACATTCCAGAAATTTTACTGGTGTTTTAACTTTGGACTAGATCTGATCCGTAGGACTGAGTACTCATTTGTGGCTGGTGTGCATTATGTGCAATCCTGAAGCTCATCTCTGGTGTAGTTTCACCTAAAAAGAATGCAGTTCCTGTGTTTTCAAACCACCTCACGATGCAAGCCAAAACATAGTACATGTGGAGGATCAGATTTGCTTCAAAGGTACCCTACTGATCCTCTTAAAGACTAATGTAAACACACCCTGTAATTCCTCCCTGTTAGATCCCCGTTTCAACGGGGGATGTTCAATGATCAAAGTACCAATAAAGTTTCTCCTAAATTCAATAGAGTCTTCAACTCTTTTTTACTTTCTACACCCAGTGCGAAAGGTACCGGCACCAGACAGAGTGCTGGTAACACAGTGTTCCTCGTATCAAAGAGAATTTGCTGGCTGTAAACACATATTTGGCAAAAGGTAACATCTTTCTATAAACTATCTTTTAAACTTCTTAAACAGGTCAAATAGTGCAAGAGCCACCACTTTTGTCTCAGCCAAGTCCCCATTTCTTTTCGTCTGTGCCTAGCAAAGAAAAAGAGAGCAAGTCGGTAGTTTTAAGACATCTTTTTTTCCTCTCTGAGTTACATCCACAGCCTGTATCAGCAGGCATCGGCACATGCTGCTTTAGAATATCAAGACAGATTAGCCAGTAATGGAACAGCGTAATATGATGTAGTACTCATAAAAGGAATCACTCTTCAGGAAAAAAATTCAGCCTCCTTTATGTTGCCTGAATATTTTAAGTTAACCAGATTTCAAGTAAATACTAAATTTTCTTTCCTGTATGTACTTGAGATCAACCATCTCAGAAACACTTAACATTATCAAACATTATTAGCATTATTTAAAATAATGCTTTTATTTTTAACAAAAAGTACATTTAACAAGTACATTTTTATTAAATATACATTTTGTTAAAAATAAAATTATTATTATTATTTGCTTTCCAAGCCTAAAAGTTTTTATTGTCATGGCATTATTGTATATTTTTTACAACTAGCAGCTAACTGCAAACATCTACAATAACCTTCTTCCACAAAATGTATCTAATAACGAGAGGAACCTACTTTTTACTCAAAACAATTATTCTATCCCCAAAAATACAATGTTCTCTTTTCTCAGAATGCTTGTTTTAAATGTGAAATTTTCTTCAGAGATGCTCCTTCCACAGCATCCACAAGATGTCACCATTGTAAAAGAAAGAAACCCCATGTGTTGTAAAATATGAAATACCCTTTTTATGTTCTGAACCATGGGTTTTATTTATTGTACATCTCAATCAATGCAGTCCAATGGGGTTTTTTTAATACAGGGACTAAACACACTCAAAAAAAAAGTTAAAAAAACCCATAAAATTCTCTTCAAAAACATAGAAATCAAGACCCTACTTTACCCAGTTGGTTTGAATTACCAAACACGAGAAAAACTTGATAGACAGCAAGAGTACCAAGATAAGTAGAAACATTTATGGTTCCAGCATTGCAAATAACCTATATAAAAGATATTGTCAGTGTAGAAACTATAAAGAGTATATAGGTGCAAATAAATAAATACATAGAACAGAGAAGCAAGTAGTCTCCCAGAGAGCTTAAGGAAAGTTTTGTATTGTTTTGTATTTAATAAGGTGTCGTGGTTTAACCTGGCAGGCAGCCAAATACCACGCAGCTGCTCACTCACTCCCCCCAACCTCCAGCGGGACGGGGAGAGAATCGGAAGGGTAAGGGTGAGAAAAACTCGTGGGTTGAGATAAAGACAGTTTAATAGAACAGAAAAAGGGAAAATAATAATGATAATGATAAAATATACAAAACGAGTGATGCACAATGCAATTGCTCACCACCCACGCTGACCGATAACCAAGTAGCGATTGGTACTTCCTGGATCACGCCTACCATTCATATACTGAGCATGACGTCACATGGTATGGAATACCCCATTAGCCAGCTGGGCTGGCTGTCCTGATTATGTTCCCTCCCACCTTGTGTACCTAGCTCAGTCAGTAGGCACGGGAGCTGTCCTTGGACTAGGAGGGCACTTAGCAACAACTGAAAACATCAGTGTGTTATCAACATTCTCCTCATACTAAATCCAAAACACAGCACTAGGAAGAAATTTAACCCTATCCCAGCCGAAACCAGGACATAAGGAAAAACAATTATGTATGCATGCCAGCTCATCTGGCACAGAATAAAAAAATAATTGAAGACTATGTAGATTTGGTGAAAACCCAAAGAAAACTAAGCAAGTTATCTCTATATAATCCTACTCACTGTAGGAAAGAATAGGAAGCTAATATGCACAGAAATGCTAGATGAAAAGAAGGTACTAACAGTGAAAGTTAGAATTTTAATTTTATTTCATGCTAAAAACTTCTAATAAAGATTCTAGCACTGCAAATGAAGGTGTAGCCTAAAAAGTGTTTCCAAAGTTTTGAGATTTTTCCACATTCTGTACACAGCTATCTGAAATTGCAAGGAATCAATGCACAAATAAAAGGGTGATATCCTTGCTGCAAGTTCTATTCACAACTTCCTTTCAGAAATTAAGCTTTCAGGATCTTTTTTTGTGCACCACAATCATGAAAGGTTCTAGGGGACTTAGTAACAAGTCTGCACTGTTTCCATTCAATGACCACATTGCTAAACCACTTCCTTTCTGTGGGTGCACTGACTGCCTTTTAATGAACAACTTCATTAATTATTAAGAAGAGAAATATATTAAATCTCATGGTGTCTTTGGTCTAATAGGTGCGACAGCTAATAGGAGTAAAAAAGTCATTTCCTCTGACATGCAAAAAGAAACAGCAAAAAAACAAAAGTAGAGGCAGGAAGTAATGGCAAGAGGACATATCAGCTAAGTAAGCTGGTGGTATTTTAATATTTCTTTTAAGAGAAGAATGGCAATTTCAATGCATAGCAAGCTAATCCAATTGAGACTTTTAATGGTAAAGGATAAAAAGAAAAATTTCACAAACATCTAGCATAATTATAGTAAGTGAATTAAACATTTAGGATCTTAAGTAATTCACCTTTAATAAGAAACAATAATTTATGGTACCGGGAGTAAAACTACAGCACATGCTTACAGTACATCCATTACTCCACACTACATGTCCACATACACATTCTTGTACCATCACAACAAAACGGCTTCCCTTCCTTTTTCATTGAGAGACCATACAAATAATATACAACTAAAAACCAGTGAATACTTACTTCATGAACCACTAAAAATATGATGTGATGATGTGACATTAAGAAACGGGGGAAGAAAATCAAATCTATCTAGACATTTAAAAAATTAATAGAATAGGAAATTAGGCTATGGAGGAACTTAGTCTCCAGAAGTGCTCACAACTCTTGAGTAATTACTGCCATTATTTTTTCAAAGTAATGATCCAAAAAGAAGAATGCCCACTACAAGAAAGTTTAGGTCAGATATTTCCGCAGTATCTTCAGACAGAAAATATCAAAGTTGAGAGCCTTTTTATGTCATTAAAGTACACACATCTAGGTCCACATGAAAATTTACTCCAGAAATTCTTTAAAGATGCTAATTTGCATACTAGATAACATGCATTAAAAGCTGTTCTTTTTTAAAGATGAACTTGATTACAAATAACAAAACCTTACCTTGCCAGCTATCATTGCAAACACACAGCTTCTCGCCTGTCAAATCACAGTACCCATGATCTGGACTGCCACAGTTGGCTTTACAATATGGAATATCACAGGCTTCTCCTTTCCAATACTTGTCACACTCACAGTACACCCGGCTTGGTATGGACACACTGGTTGTACACTTTCCATGTTCTGAGCAGTTATTAGGGCAAGAATTAATTCTGAAAAAAATATGTAAAATAAGAGAAATTACAAGCCAAGGGTTCATGACAGTAGTTTTATCTGACAGTATTCCAACAGTATTTATTAGATAAAGTACTTTTTTCCTTGAAAAATTTCTATGTAGTGATAAACCACAAGTTTAATTATGATTTTACAGGCAAGTGAGCTGAAAAGGTGTTCATCCAGGCTTATATACAAAGCCTGTGATGCAGTCAGGATCACAAACATCTTGTACTTTACCAAGAAGTATCAACATTAAGCAGAAGGACAGGCCCTGCCTGGACATATCACCATCTATTTTTTCTTATGTTCCAGTATAAGCACTCTAGTCCGTCCCTTCAAATACTTATTATCTCTAGGAACATCCACACTGGAAGTGACTGAGCAGTAACCCTTAAACTCTCCACCATACAGTTAAAGGGTCTTCCTGAGTGGCTTTGGTCCATGCTATAAAACAGTATGTCTAACATTCAAGAGGAATAAAATTGGAAAAACCGAGCAAGGAAAAATACAAGATGGCTAATATCCTGAAACTATGTACAGGCAGCACTTCTTGCTTTGACACCTTAATAATAGAGCCACCTTAACCTTGCCTCCTTAACTTCACAGTTAGAGATGCAAAAAGAGGGAAGATTAGGCTGGAAGAAGTCTGTGACTGTTTTGGGAGTTAGCATGTCTTTGATACACCCTACTAAACACTGAGATCACAGACAACTGGACTGCAAAATTATGCCAACTGGTTCCAGAAATGCAGGCAATTCCTTGGAGACGAGGAGGGATGGAGGACATTGAAGTATGTGGCTCCAAGAGTTTCCACAAACAGAATATGGATCTCAGGCAGTATGTGCCTGATGAAGTCCAAAAAGGATTTGAAACCTTTTTTGATGACTCACAGCAAAGGGTTGGGTTGAAACTCAGAATAAACTGCCACTACTCGCTCTTACCAAAGGAAGAAAGAACTGAAAAAGTTAGGGCCTTTCGCCAAATGTAGCTGTGGTAGGACAGTCAGGAGACACGTTTTCATTTCCTAAAGACTCACATCTCAAAGGACTGATTGTGTTACAGTACAGAAAAAAAAAATCCACTTCTGAACTGCAAGTGTCCTGGGGGTTTTGCCCAGTACACCGATGGCATTAAAACCATTGATAGCATTAACTGCTGTATACCACAGCTGTGAGGAACCTCTCCCCCAGACTTCACAGGGAGAGTGTTCTGCAGGAAGGTGAACAGTTAAGTCTTTCCAGCAATAGAGATACCAGTTTAAAAGTAGACATATTCCCACTCCAATGGGTTCGTTAAGGATCCAAACAGAATGAGAAAAACTGGATTGGCAGGGTTGGAAGCAGGTTGCCTGACTCCAAGGAACACAAAATTTACTCAGAGAGTTCTGAAGTAACTATTGTTATTTGCAGCTGGCATGGCATTTTGGTCACAGATGCAGTGATTCTGTCTTCCTTAAAATAAAGGAACACGAGTGGCCCTCCAAGATGAAGTCAAAGGTGAAGTCAAAAAATGCTTTGGGTTACCAAACCAAGAAAGAAAGAGGGTAACAGAAGCAGAGTGCAACAGATCAGTGACAGAAAAAAAGTTAATACAGCCAGTTAATTGCTTTTTAGCAATCATAGGTACTTATTTTAACGTAAAAGGAGTTACTGTTGGCTCACTAAAAAAAAAAAAAAAAAAAAAAAATTTAAAAGTATCCATTGCAATAGAAGAAACAAAAAAACAGAGTACATAAGATTTCGTGAGCTATATATATAATGGAATTTAAAACTGGCAGGCTTTTTTCATTTATTTTAAATCTTCCAAAAAATTTGGTAATGATATGCAGCATGCACCACATTACCAAGTCATAAAAGAATGCAGAGCACATACACTCATTTCTTAAGAATGCTGTGTCATATTGCCATTTGCTCCCAAAACAAACAAAAAAAGTGCAATAAAAGCTTCAGGGATAACTGAAAAATGTATCTAATTACAAGTAGAGAAGTCTGCCAGGTGATTGCATTTTACTGATGTCAACTGACAAAAATTAAAAATACCCAGTCTTCTAGACTGCCATTTCCTATACAACATATTTAGTGACTCTGAATAGCTGTTTATTATCTGGAAAAAAGGTAGGCAAACAGCTGCAAATTACAGAAACAATCTTTCCATAGACAATTTAACAAAGAACTCTGCCAAGAGTAAAACTATGGTCAGGAGCACAAATAGGAATTCTAAATTAATAAAGAATATGACAAAAATATTACATGTACTTCCACATTTGAAGTGCAGTGCTGGCCACCCCATCCCCAAAATTGGTATTTCACGATGTGAAGGAATTGAAAGAAAGCAACAAGAATATCTTCAATCACGGGAAAACTATCACATGAAGAAACAGGTCCAACAGAACCAAGCAATCCTCTCTTGAACTAAATCATCCAGTATAAGGAGACACTGCATCATGTGTCACAAGCATGTCCCAAATGAGAAAGAAGTTGCAATCAATAGCATATAAGAAGGAAAAGGCTGTATCTTTAAAGCTGTTGACACAGAAAAGCAGACTGGAGGAAAGCAAGCATAGTTATACCAGACTAGACTTTGCCATCAGAGAAACTAAAAGACGGACAGTCCAGATAAGAACTGTGAAGCAGAATGTAGTCTGAGATGGACAATAGGAGGGGAAGGTACCTGAAAAGTAGAGAAGAAATGGAATAAAACCTTTGTGGCTGGCACAAAAATAAAAGTAGGACTTTGTGAAGGTGTCAAAAGCCATAAAAGTACATTCAGCAAGAAAAATCAAGCAACTCTTGATCTTAGTTCAAGAGAAAGGAATTGACATGATAGCAGATATAATCTCCCTTCTATTCCATGTGACAACTACTTGTGTTGGGTAAATACTGGAAGGCATACATTCTAGCTCCATATGGCATAGGAAAAACATACTCTTGGAATGGCCATGTGGCTTCACTCAGAACAATATACTGTATCTCATTTTCTTTTTCTTTCTTTTTTTTTAAACTAGTATCTTAATAACAATTCATTACAACCCCAGCTCCATGGTTTTAGAAACATAACACAAAGCATAACTCTTACGCTATTAATAAAATCAATAAATAAACACTTTCACTGGGTTTGTCATTTTCCTGAAAGAAATGATAGGCTAATTAACAAAGTAATTACTTATTGAAAAAATACTTACGAGTAAAAAATGTTAAATCCAGTTAGGTTATAAGCAGCATCACTAAAAAAGTGTAGCAATGCATAGCCAGATGTAGTAACTACTTCAGGAACAGTTTCATTTCCACGCACTTCAGGGACTATTAGACCACTGGAGAAGAAAATGAGAATAATGTTTTTAATCAGTCTTTGGGGGGGGGGGGACGTGGGGGGGGGAAGAGGAAAAAAGGAGTTAACTATTCTAGTTGTTAATTATATAGACAAGATAAATCTCATAAATCTCATTTTTTAAATTCTTTTTGAAAAATAAACAATAAAATGCATATAAACTTGTCCATGCTTCTGCAAGGTAAGGTAGGGTTTTCCAGGAAAATGAAACAAAAAACCTCCTCCCTCACACTGTAGTGCAAAATTTCACATCAGATTATTCTGAGGGTACATGCACTGTCAGTATAATTTTTAAAACTTATTTTAACTTTCAAAAAGAGATATATATCCTTCAGAGAGGTGCTTAACACTCACTGCCTTTCAGCACGAATTCTATTTCCACATAATATTTGCACCTTTAGAAGTTTATCTTATTAAAGAATTTCAAACCTGGAAAGTATGATAATTAAGTAATTTCCATGAAAAGGCAACTTTCAATGGAAAATAAAATACTTTTTAAAACTTCAGAAATATGTTAAGATGTCAGTCTTAAATAAAGACTGAAGTAGGAAAAACAAGCAATATATTAAAATACTTAGAAAAAGGATCACCTGCATAATAAAAGTGCCACATCGCAAAATAAATGTTATAGGAATCCTAATGAAAACACTAATAATCAATAAACTGAAGGACATTTGAAGTAAAGAACACAGGAAGAGTAACCTCCTCTTTCCTTCCATTCATGCTACAAGTCAGGCTCCTGAATAATAGCCAGACACATTTAACAAATACAACTTTGGGAAGGTGGAAAGAAAAAAAAAAAAAAAAAAAACAAACAAGCAATCATGTAACAAGGAAAAATTTCTTTACTGAAAGAGTGGTCAGGCCTTGGAACAGGCTGCCCAGGGAAGTGGTTGAGTCACCATCCCTGGAAGTATTTAAAAGACGTGTAGATGAGGCGCTTAGGGACATGGTTTAGTGGCCATGGTGGTGTTGGGTTGACGGTTGGACTCGATGATCTTAGAGGTCTTTTCCAACCTTAATGATTCTATGATTCTAATTCAGGAGAATTAGGAGAAAAGGTGGTGTGATTGCTATAGTTGGGCAGGAAAGAGGGATGACCTGAGCTTTGTTCTCTTAGGAGAAAGCACCATCATTTATGCAATTAGTATTTCTTAAACTTCAGCAGCATAATCAGTATTTCATAACAGAAAATGAAGTACAATTTCTGCCCCACAGAGCATGTGTGTATATATGCACAAACAGTTTCTGTTTTGTTGGGTTTTGTTTTTTAATATACCTTTGCACTCAATGGATATCCCAAGAAAAAACTTTTACTGACTTCAAAGGATCAGGATCCTGTGCCTTCTCTCTAATAAACTATAGCTCACTTGCTTAGAATATTCTTTCTGAATGTTTCTCAAAATTTTAACATAAGATAGGAATAAACCAACAGAAATATTTTGGTAAAGTCCACAAATGGAGGAAACAAGTGTTAAAATTCATATGCCCTGCTTTGTCTCTCTTGGACACATAGGAAATGCAGTACATAGACCTAATTCTTTACCTCAATGGTTTATTGTCATTTGAAAGGCAAATAATTAGTCCTTATTCAGTAGTAGTTGTTATGCTTATTGTTTATTGTTATTGGTTTTATGTTTATTTCTAAACCTTGCTACAGAGTAATACTATCATTCTAGACAACAAATATTAACCTGAGAAAAAGATTTAGTTGTATAGCAATTCTCATAAGCTAATGATAACATAACAAAAAGGAAAGCAATTCCATTATTTCAGCTGATAGCAAATTTGAGCTCTTCTCCAGGACTTTGAAGAATTTGATAATTTTACCCACTATGACTTAGTCAGAATGATGCCCAGTTTAGCAATCTAAGGAAACATGTTACAAAGTTAGTGCTTAAGAGAGCCTTTGTATCAAATGCCCTGAACAAGCCTCTTCATTCTTCATACAAAAATGTAGAAGGCATTCAGTAGCCATGCTTTATAACTGACACACAGTGTAACATCGCCTGAGTCACAGAATGCAATTCTCCCTTAAGTAGGATCAGACACTGACACTATTGGCCAGTGCCACATTTAATGCACATTAAAATTCAGGAGTCACTATTGGAAGCCTATTGGAAAATACATTTCTGATTGCCCGTCTATGAGCGTTAACACTCCATGCAATGTCAGCATGAAGTACAAGCCACATAATGTGCCACATAATGCTATGATCACCTAACCAAAAAAGTAGTGTTTTGCAATTTATTCTAATATAACTTTACATACATGCTCCCATGTTATTAACAAAAGAAAGCAAGATATTTAACAAATTAAAGCCTCAAATGTTATTTTTTCCCCTGCAAACTAAAGATGTCCATACATGACTACTTAGACTAAAAGACTAATAAATACACTCACCTAAATACAGCTATTAAAGGTGCATATATTGAATCTCCATCATATACATACATATGGTCCCAACTACATTCTGTGGCAAAGTGATTAAATCTTAATCTTAGTATTGCATTTGGGCTGAAAAAAAAAGAACATTGATGTAGAACATAATTTACAGAAGTATTGAGCTCATAAGATAAAGAACTTAAAACAAAATTGATCATGCCAGCATAACTCTATTAAAACATTTTGAGTACTAACTAAACATTTCAGAGTTAAATAACAAAATTCAGGGCAAGCAAATATTTCACTGTATCTTAGAAAACTTTAAAAATAACATCTTCAGTCCAAGTCTAATAATCCCTAAAGTTAACAAGAGACTTAAGTTTACCAGGTTTTATCAGTATTCAGAACCACGGATTTAGAGCTATTAAAATATCCCATTTTAATATATTAGCTTTACTTTACAGTGTCAGGACTATGAGGTTTAAAGAGTCTTTCAAGACAAAATCACCTACACATCCTCATTCCAGTATTATACAAGTTACTGAAAATAAAAATCTTAAAACACAAATTTAAAATAGCAAGCAATATTAGTGCAAGATTTTTTTTTTTCTTCCTTCCCCCCTTCCCTCCCCCCCATCTGACACCTGGGAGTCAGATTTCACCAGTTTTCGGTAGAGATTCAGATGGGGACTGTAAGATTTCTGAAAGGGGAATTTTCTCATAGACAAAATTAGTAGACTCCTTCCATGCAACATACTGATGATTTTCTTTTACTTCATTCTATTTTTTTTTTCCCCTACTGACAGGCTCGAGTGCAGTTTGTCAGTTTGGAAAACATATGCTTTTTTTCTGTGAGAGAGCATTTGGAGAGAGCTCTTTGTTCTTTTTTAAGAGAGAGTATTTTATACATATGTTACTTCCGTGTGTGTTGACATTTTGCACTATGTTACTGGGTTGCATTACTCTTCCACATACTGTGCAGCATATTGTTTCCTCCAGCTACCCACTCTACCATCTCCTGCAAAGAGGAGGAACAGAGTGAAGACCAACTTCAAAGCAGAGTTTGCATACAGTCCTGAGGCGTGTTTCTGCTTTAGCATAGTATAGTGCAATGCAAATATCCCTGAGCTAGCTTGGGTAAAAAGAGCTAGCTATGTCAGAAAGATATTCAGCTATAGCTAACTCACCTAGATATTGAAGATTCTACTTAAATGATTTTGCAAACTATCCGTAACTTCATTGCTGTTGTGTTTAAATTACTATCTGCCTATAAGCAGACCAAAATTAGATCAGATAGCTCATTACTGAACTGCAGCGACAGAGCAGACATCTAAGGTAACTGAGATTATGAAAATATGGAAATACAGAAGGGGGTAATATTCTTGTAGAACTTTAGAAGAACTCAGACCTAGCTGAATTCTTCAGCAAAATCCTGACCCATAGCCTGGGGGAAAAGAGTCCCACTGAAATTTAACCAATCTGTGCCTTTAACAGTTAGCCATACTAGTGCATGTGTCTCATTTCTTTGTACATGTCTGTGTGTTTCTGTGCTGCATAAACTGAAAAATTAGCAACAGACATAAGACATCTGAAGTGTATAAACTGTGGGCACAATATGATTTTAAAATTAAGCACATGAGGAAAACTAGAATGCAAAAGAAAAAACTTTATAGAAGCACTAACTTTTGAGCAACATGTAACTGCATAATTATCATTAGACTGGAAGCATTCTGTACTTGAAGCCATTCCTGATTTATTACTGATATGAGTTAAATAAGATAAATAAGTAAGATAACGAGTTAAATAATAGGATTCTGTAACCACATTTGGAACTTATGTAAAGGTACTCAAACAGGCAACAAATTTATCATAGGGTTTTGAGAGCTTGCAGCACAAATTCCAATGTCAGCCTAACTTTTGCCAGCAATTTGAATGGGAATGGAATTTGGCCAACTCTGAGCAATCCTGAAAATCCTACTTCAACCTTTTTTTCTTTAATCTTTAAAGATTTAACATTTAAACAAAAACAAAACAAATGAACTAAAAACCCAAAACTGTTTACATTGTATCCAGATGCAGTTTCTACTTGAGGAGTTCTTTAGATCTCTAGAATACACAATACTAAACTGTCAGAAAATTTAAGCTATGAAAATAAATACTTACTATCCTTCAATTAGCCATGTACATTTAGTTTTATATTTATAATTTATTGGTCCATCTGTTAAATATCCAGAAGGTTCTGTTAACCTACAAGAGAAAAAACAGTGTTGTAATAAACCAGACAACACAACAGAATACACATCATTAACATGTCAATAGATTCTTTCTGGATGGAAAGAAAATTGAGGGTGGGGGAAAGAGTCAAGTCTCTCTTCATATTTCTTGTCACACTATTTTTGCTCATAAAAACTAGAATTCTGATTATTCTATATCACTGATTTGCTTTCTTCCCCTAGGCAATCACAAGACTTCTAATTTTTCTAGTTCAGTAGCAAGCAAATACTACATATAATTTAAATTATCCTTCACACAAAATGGATCCAATTCAACGTAAAGGGTTTTTCATTTAAGAATATTTTGGTTTGCTTTGCTTGTTTCTTTTGCGATTGCCTTACATCTTGCTTTTGAAATTAGACCACAGCAGCAGTGGGAAAACTGTTCCAGATCAAGAGAAATTAAGACATAAATTATAAATTTAAATAAGCATATCTGCCAGCCTGTCCCTCCCTTATTCCTGGTCAGTGATGAGACTGGGAAAACAGAACAACACCGGACTACGCAGAAACTAAATAAAATGCATACGAACAGCTATAAAAGGTCAGACCAAAATGCCAATGTAGCCCAGTACCCTGCTGACCATGGCCTACAGTGGATACCCAGGAAAGAATTTAAATCCCGACAGATACTCCCCACAGTGTTACACCACCTTCAATGACTTGCAGCTCAGGGACATTCTCAGCCAGAAGTTATGCCTTTGTATTGGTTTTGGGTTAATATTTCTCCTAGGAGTTTGCCCATGTAAACTCTCATAAATTTGCAGCATCTAGAACATCCTGCAGGAATGACTTCCACACCTCAACTGTTTTTGTCCTGAGCCTACCTCTTGGCAATTTCATCTGACATCCTTAGGTCTGGCATTGGATGAGAAGATGAACAACAGTACCCTAGTCACATGCTTTATGCCACTCAAAATATAATGATCTGTGTTGTTTCCCTCTCTTCTCTCCACTGTCCCTTTTGCAACCTAAGAAATCCTTACTCACAGCCTTTAATATATCTTTTTTATTCTCCTATACCCTTTCTCAGATGCAACATGGAGATCAGCATATCAAGATGTAAGTGAACCATGAATCTGTACAGTAGCAAAATAATGACTTCCACTTTGTTCTGTATTCCCATCTTAACATTTTATTTGCTCTTTCAACAACTACTATGCTGACATTTTAAACACAACTAGCTACTATAACTTTTTTCCTAAGTGATAATAGATGGTTCCAGATTCATTACATATAGAAATTTATTTAATGTAGAAATAGAACCTTTTTCCTCCGTTCATATATATTACTTCACATTAATCTATACAGAGTGATAAAACAGCAGATGAAATTCAATAATCTATTAACATAAAAGCTTTCTGAAAAAGCTTAGTATCTTCAGCACACAGTAACTTCACTAATTTACCCCATTTTCTGTATCCTTTATGATTATGTTCTATAGTTCAGGCCTTAACACACATCTTTGGTGGCCTTACTCCACTGGTAAAACTGACCATTCTACTCTTTAAAATGTTACAACAATGATAATGAATATAAATACATACTCAGAAATGCTCGTTTCTTTCACTATAGTGTGGAAAGATAATAATTAAGAATAAATATCACTGAATAACAAAAAGAAAGCAGTTGGGTTTTCTGTTTTGTTTCATTTTTTTTTAATAAATCAATAGATCTAAGTCCAGAGGCAATGCTGAACAAGCTGACCAAGTTGCAGCTAAATTTTCTCACCAGGAGTCTAGCTGAACAGGAATTCAGTATCTGCCATCCTACTATCTTTGAAGATGTATATACCAATTTTAAAAATATTCACTACCACATCTACTGCAAATTATTTACATTTGAACTCATACCAAACACTAATTGCATACTCATTAACAGAGGTCTATAATTCCAAACATAAAACTATAAACATGTGGGAAGGAAAAAAAAACAAGGGAGCAAGAAAGAATTTAGGAGACAAGGTCTGTGAAAACTCTTAGGTTTTTAAACAAGTTCCTTCACCTGTCCTGTAAGAACTAGTATCATTTGTTAGGCACATTGTAAGCCACTCTGTTCCAATCACTGGTGAATGAAGATCTTTACCTGCACTTTTCTTTTGATGAAATGGGACAAAGCTCTCTAATATGGGGAGCTGTCCAAATAATTGTACTTCAAAACATTTTCAAGGCATAAAAGCAATATCAATGATGTATTTTATGTTTCTGAATAAAAAGAAGAAAAACAGATAAGCAGCTGATAACATAAGCAACAGACTGGGAGGAAAAAAAAAAATAAAAACAAATAACAACTATATACTTCAGTCAGCTGATAGCTGAGAGAAAATTTCCCTAATAAAACCCAATACATTGAGCTGGTCTGAATGCTGCAGTAGACCACTCCCCAAAAGCAATGGTTCCTGGTAAGTGCTATACAAATGCTGGTGTAGCTCATAAGCAAAGCAATGAATGATGAGAGGCATGGCTGGTAACTCCCACTCCTCCCTTGCCGCACACTGGAGAAGCCGCAGCGATGGCCATGGGCAAAAGCTAACCATGCTCCTGCCAGGTGCTCTCATGTGAATCAGTGCCTGGCCACAGAAAACTTTTGCTTAAAGAAAGTAAAAGACACATGTAGTTTAAGTTTACAATATTTCTTTTTGTTGAGAAATATCAACTTTACCTAAAGGTATAGTTTCATGTTCATATACATGAGAAATAGTTTTTTCAGGGTTATTTCTCGCTTCTTTACATATTAATTACATTGTTTGGACAATGCTGAACATAATATCAACTTATAATTTAGCGGTCTAAGTTGCACATCACTGATTTTGAAATCAAGCTAATATTGATGCTTGGCCCCTAGCAGAACCGTAGTAGAGCTGATTACAGGAGCAGATCCCATGTTTCAGTGTGTGCTAGATTGAAGGCATTAATTTTTTTTGAAAAAAAGGCAGTGACGCATAAAATTCCAAAATAATTTTAGTGCTGTCATATGGTTTATATACATATGTAAAGTCTTACATAGCAAGCCACAGAATATTTATTTTGCTGCAAGAGGTGTGAAATATCATAAGTATTCATTTGCAGCCATGAGCATTGCCTTCTTAGTAGCTGTATAATGCAATGGAGGTGACTTTTTGTTAGTTGTTTTTGTTAGATCAGCAAAGTGCGAACAGTTTCCCTTTTCACCTAGGTTGATAATTTTTTTATAAATAGTTTCTTTTGGAAGAGTAGATAGCCTTTGAAGCAGCTATTGCATTTTGCTGAAAAAAGTAAAGAATAAATAAGAGCATGATACTGCTTTGTAATAATGATTGTGGAAAATGGTAAGATAAAAGGGCTATTCTATTTAAAATAAATACATAGCAAGACAAAGGGGTATTACTTTAAGTTTCTTGAGTCATACCAAAAACTTTCCTGTATCATTTTTTTTCCAGACATTATCAAATCCCAAATCCCATAAATAACACATAGATAAGCAGTACTACTTTCACGTAACCTTTTACCGAATCAAGGGCAATATTCTCTGCCATATAACGCCAGGTATTCGTGGTCATAGTTTTGCTCTGTGACTAACAGTGATCCTGTCAAATAATCAAAATCCAGATGAGCCAACATGAGTACTTACTCTTTAGCCACAGAAGTGGAATAGCCAGAATGATGCCTACATGCTGCACCCCACTCCCTGCTCATTGATGAGAAAGCTACAGGGATGAGGGGACAGCCAGAACAATTTGTGTGGCCCGCTTAAGCACCACAGGTTTATCACACCTAGACTCCAGCTTTCTAAACAGAAAGCACAGGGGAGCAGCTGATGTTGTATATTGTCATTTTAAATTGCACACCAGCTTTCATAAACACAACAATATTTTTTTAGTTGGCAGGGTTATAAACAATACCTATAAAGAATTAGAGGTGCGTGCCAAGAGAACATGTCCCTTCTCTATATACTGTAAAATAGATCTACCAAATTATGGAAAAAAGTCAGGATGCTGCACAGCAGAGTTAAAGACATTCAGAAGCATCAGTGACAGATTAATCACTCACCAAGCTAATCAGTCAGTAATAGCTTATGTGAAAGATATGTGGCACTATAGGTTGTTTCATCTAGCAGACAGACATACCAGAAATGCAAGGGCTAAAAGCTGAAGTCAACATAGGGCAAGCAAAACATGAAACAAAAGGAAATCTATATTCCCCTGGAATATTACCACTCTTACAAAATAACGGCAAATATAATTGAGTTAGAATTCACAGTGGTAACATTTATATTTAGCACTGCAGAGACTTTAAATCAAGACTGATGCATTTCAAGAAAAGAGAAAAGTATGTTCTAGTTCAGTCAGAAATTATTGGTCTAAAATGAAGGAGCAGTCAGATGAAACCTATGGCCTGCAATACATAAGACATCAGAGCAAGTTATTAAAATGGCCCTTCCTGGCTGTAATATTTATAGATGTGTGAAAAATGCAGTCCTGTCATCTCCTGTGTCTTCTTGTAAAAGAATAGTATCATCAAGTCTTTCAGAAAGGGGCACTAATTTAAACCAGAGAAGTCACTGGGTGTTTTCTGTCACCAGCAGAACATGAAGATCCACAAAACTGCTGGTAGATGGACAGACAGAGCTCTGATTTATAATACAGGCAATATTAAGAGAAACAAAGCATAAGGCACATTCATAATATTACAAATATTCACTGTTAAATAAAAGAAGGGATTATGGAGAGGTTCATTTATCTCTATATTACTTGGTGTCACATTTCTATTCAGAATTTTATGAAAAGCTGGATTACTTTGCAATTCCTACTTGAGATATATCTGAATATAAGATACAGAGCGTATTTTGCTATATGGATTCATCTCAATATCAGTATTTGTGTGTCAGTCAAGGACTATTCTCTCCATTGTTGCAAAATTTTGCTCTATCTCCTTTTCATCTTTTATGAAAATTTGTTTTATTAAAAAAAAAAAAATCAATAACTGTGCTTCAAAGTTATAAGATCAAATCCTTCATAAATACAAGTAGGAGCAATCTTTCTAGCTTGAGATCTTATGCCTAACCTTCACAGCAGGGAAAGAGGCTCTTCATGTATCCCAGATGAGATCAGCTGAATACGTTAAGAAAGAAGGAAAAAAAATTTGGACCACCTTACAGGAAAATCCAGAACCAGTGAGTACTATGATATCAGAAAAAAATACAGAAGAGATCAAGAGGCCATTTGTCAAACCAAAATTTTAAGTGATAGACTAAGAAGGTTTTTTTAATATTTTTTCAAAGGAAGATCTGAAAAACAACATGTTGTGAAAAACCCACAAAGCCAGACTTTTATTTTCCAAGCATAAAGCATTGATTGGCACCTGACAAAAATCCTAAGAATTTGCATTTGATTTTCCTGCATTTTTACATTTATTGTAGACCCTTGCTGTTCGTCAATTTTTTTCACAATGTATATTAAAATAGAATATACTGAACATACTGTAGTTCTAATTTTTCTTCAATGACTAATCAAGAGGAATAAATATTTCATACATTAAGAAAACATTTGCATATGCCAATCATACTCCTATACTTGTTACATACTGCTTTGCATTAATAGAAGCATGTATATTTAGAAACAGTAAGGACATTCACAACAACTTTTCACATGCCAACTAATCAAAGGCATGCTCTTAAATAGGCCCCACTTTATCTATTGAGAAAGTAAGTTTCTTTTGTAAAAAGTCCCTACTGCTTAATTCAAGTATTCAGTTCCTCTCTCTAACTTACTTTAAACAAAACAATCAACAAATCCCAGAAAAGTAAAATGAAGACTACTTTTTCCCCATATGAATATATGCTGTATTTCAAGAACCTTAACACTTATATATGGCACAAATCTATTTTTTCTGAGTGTTTGTTTTTTGTCTTTTGGGGATTTTTTTGATTTTTTTTTTTTTTTTTAAATAAAGTTAGTAGGGATATAATCGTTAATTGGTGCATGGTAACCATTTGTGCAGTGAGATTACTGTGCCTGTTCTTCACCTCGTCTCTTGGCCTCTGTTGATCAAAAATTCTGTTATTTGTTTTGTCAAAGAAACTTGAAATAGAGCATTTTGACATGCTATTGCTGGAAACTAATGGGAAAATTTCTCTGCATGCAGAAAAAGTAGAAAGCTTTTTTCTATATGCATGTCAATATTTTTCCTCAGACTTACTATTAGAACTGTGAGGAAGGGGAAAACCCTGTGCGTTTGCACCTCTAATTCGCAATGCTGATGTCTGGCAACTGCCTAGTTTAAACCAATGCAAAAAATGGCACCATGTTGTAATTGGTTGAATGACTTGCATTATAGTATACAAAATTAATGCAACTGTCATCATAGGGACCTTCTACATATGTGCACTTGAGTTTTAATTTTTGTTAGTACTGACTTTATGTTAGTGCTTTGTAAAGTGAATGAATAATGAATATGAATAATAATTCAAAAACTGATGAGTAATAGAAAAATGGCTGCCATGGAAAATGTGGGAGTTTTTTAAAAGAACTTATGATAAATATATACAAATGGAATTTCATCTTTTCTTGTGGAGTCCATTGATTTTTAAGTAGGATTTCTCACTATGCAGTGTGGCCAGGAGTTACCATCTTTTAAGTGAATGCTTATATCGCAGAAGCAAAAATAGATTCTCCTATTGGGAAAGTGATTATAAACGAAACTTTCCATGCAGCAAGTTCCAGATCATGCAAGCTGCATTGATCCCATATAATACTGCCTGAAAAAAGTCGTACTGACAGAATTGGATTCAAATTTCTACACTTCAGTAGGCATAATTAACCCTAGTAAGATGAACTAGAGTAATATTGTTTAGTTCCTCCTGCGGAGGAAGTTAGCAGTCACAGGGAATTACAGGTTGTATACAAATCAGCATGCATAAAGGCAGTTATTCTGCTGCTTACATTCAGGAGAACTGGCTGCATTAAGGTCATTAAATCATTCTTCTTCTCTGGTTGCTGTGCTGGTCAGATTATAGCTGGAGTAGTAAGTACCATTTTGAGATGCAGACAAATTAAAGAAGTTCTAGAGAAGGAAAGACTAGAAAATGACATGTGAGGAACGCTGGATTAAATTCCTTAATTCGGAGAAGAAAAGCCTGAAGGTAGATGTTTGTAAAAGGTAAGCAGAAAGAGGAAGGGAATTACCTGTTTTCCAGGTCCGCTCTGAGTAGGACCGGAAGTAATATGTTTAAATTGAAGTAAGAAAAAAAATTGTTAGACATTTAGTAAAACTTTCTAACAATATGGATGAGTCAGTACTAAAATAGATTGCCTAAGAAGATTGTAGACTTCTGTCATTCATAGAATCATAGAATCATTAAGGTTGGAAAAGACCTCTAAGATCATCAAGTCCAACCGTCAACCCAACACTACCATGCCCACTAAACCATGTTCCTAAGTGCCTCATCTACACGTCTTTTAAATACTTCCCTGGGCAGCCTGTTCCAAGGCCTGACCACTCTTTCAGTAAAGAAATTTTTCCTAATGTCCAGTCTAAAATTATGGAATTATGAAGAACAGATTAGACAAATAACTGTGAAGAAAGTTTTCAGTGTAGTTGATCCTGTCTTGAGGTAGGCATTCGAGCGTGTCCTTAAATGCATTATTACCTGTCAGTGGATTCTTAGGCTTTTTGAATAGTGATATTCACATAATGTAACGAGAAGAAAACCACACACAAAGATTTTTAACAAATTACTTGGATTATCTTCAGAAAAACTGCTCCTTACCTATAGCGCTCATTGTGCCACTATTCCTCTCTAATAAATACAGTAGATATCTATCAGGAAACATTTTTTTTTTTTTAATATGACTTCAAAAGCACCTGATTCTGTATCTGTGACATGAACAAAAACAGATTCTTAGAGATTACAGCTCAATTGTTTAATACCATACCCAAGTACACATATTTTACTGAAAAACGGTTGACCTGTGTTCCCGAGGTTTAACCTGAAGTCAGAAAATACTTTCTAAATGCAAACCTTTCCGTTTGGGGGAGAGGGAGGAGGGCTGTTATGCTAATTTTAAGAAACCCAAACTACTAAATACTGTATCACCCCCAATCATTTATAAGTTATCAACAACTAAAAAAGTTTTTATGCTATCTAATTTTACACAGATGGATTTACATATAATATTTATGGAAAGTTTCTATAAAAGGGAGTGGAGTTGAGTCAATCTACAGAGTTCAACAGTCAACCGCATACTTTCTACAGAATTGCTACACCAATTAACAGTTCAAATCTTGCCAATATTTTCCAGGTGGCAGTGGAAACTTGGAAATCAGTGTCTTTTAAAAGATACTGCAAATAGCACAATATCCTCCACTGACCTGGAAAAAACTTCAAGAAATGAAGCTTCATCTCTCTTATCTGGAATAATACACACATTTGGTATTTCCTGTTTTAGTATCATGGTTGGACAAAATCATGAGACAGACGTCTGCCCTATTAGAAATGCCCAGGCTAGTTCATACATGTCATCCAAAATTGTGCCACTATGCTTAAAATTAAGAATTGATAAAAAATCAAGTTGGCATTTGATACAAATACAAGACATCATATATGTCCCTGTATCACTATCTCATTTAATTATGGCTGCAAATGCTACTTTAGATATAAAATCCAAAAGGTTAAAAAGCTGTATAAAAATAACTCCTGTTTTAAGTAAAAGGCAGACCAACTACCCGATTCATTGACTGAACTTCTTGCACTCACAGTTTCATGTCATGGTTACTCATTTTCTCAGAAAAAGAGTAAGGTTTGAAATATTCAAAATTCTGACTATTCAGTCCTGATTCAGAAGAATATTAACAGTAGTCCCAAAGTTTTCTCATGTATCCATCCAGATAGCTACTATTAGAAGCAAATAGGAATTACAAAAGAATCTGCCAGGAAGCAAGGAGACACCTCATTGCTCTAACATTTTACAATGTTTGTTTCAGCCAAGAGTTAATTTTATGGCCAAACGTTGCCAAGATAATGAAGAAATAAATAACAGAAGCAAAAACACCTCACACTCTGACAGACTGAAGTGGTCTTATTACTTACTTTTTTCCTACCAAATTAATATTGTTATTACTTAATTTAGAAAAGTTCTGTACCTTGAATAGATTGTGTTACTTTAAGATTTCCCAGAAGTAACACATTATCCTTATGTTATCGCTACTGTTTAAAAAAAAGGTTATAGTTTAGGTTTCTTTAATTGCTAGAGATCTTTACTCTAGGCTTATTTTCTACAAGGCAACCCTCCATTTCTAACATTTTCTAATGTATTATTTACATTATTTTGCTAACATCTTTCACTTCATCTCTGCTGCCTAAAATAGATTTCAATCCAAGTAGGTTCTATGTTAAAGTAAGATTTAGTCTACAGGTTTTGATTTAATCACAGATTGACATGAGTGCAGGATAAGGTTACTTATGAATTTTTATGTATTTGTATATACTTTAAACATGTATATATATTTATATACTGAGCCATATATATGTATTTTAGAAGACTCCTATAATTAATCAAACATACTACAGTATCTTTAAATGTGGGGCATAAAGCATATAGACAATGCAAACCGAGGTACTTGGCAAAAAGGTAATGCACTGTGCCAATTTTTCACTGTACATCACTATAAATCTTTTTCATTTGTGACCTAGTTCAGGGTTTTAACTTAAGCTTCCTGAGGTAACAGCCAAATGCTCGAAATCCAGTGTGTCACCTACTCCTAAATTTCTCATTGTCCATTTAAGACAAATTTCTAATAAACACCTGTGCTCAACAAGAAGCAGCTATTTCTACCTTTCAGTCATTTAAATTGATTAATACCTAACCATCAAATTGTTTGTTTGTCAAGGACAGAGTTCTCCTGGCAGGAAAATACCTCCTACCATAAGGCTGCAAGCACCAGCTCACACTAGCCACATTAATTCTGAATTATCCAAATGCAGTAAACTTTGACACACACACACTCCAAAGAAAAATAAAAACAAAGACATCAAGTATCTCTTAGCATCCCGAAGACTACACTAACAGAAGTTTGTTTAATTTTATATTATTTATGTTTGTTTGGTTTTCAACTTTTTTTTAATTCAGCATCCTCATTCTATTTTTATTTATTTTTATATATATATAAAAATATATAAACAGCAACTCCTTCTTCCTCTCTTCCACGAGCGCACATGCTGTTTCACAAGAGATTCCCAGTCCCTGAACACAACCTCAGACAGTACAAATGTTGAGATAAGAAGAGAGAATAGTTCTTTTAAAAACTTAATTGATTAATAAATTCAAAGGGCTGGTTGCTGACTAGGTTTCAAGTACTGTCTTTTAGATAATTATATAGATAATCACTTACTTTCTGACTTCTGTGGCTATGGCGATCATCAGGACATTACACATTTGCCTTAAATACAAAGCACATCCCTCTTTTTGCTGTAAAGAACTGGAATAATTACATTCATGTCTCTGGGGTATTACAAGGCATTCCTGTTGGGGGATATGAAAGATTCTTACTAGTAATAAAAAAGCATCATTTTAGAACACATTTGTGGCAGATGTCATTTCACTCATATTTTCTGCTTGACTTTTTAATTCACAGGTAAGTCATAACACTGTTAGCAACTTCCAATACTCCCTCTAGAAGTGGATGAAGAAATACCAGAAAGGAAAGACTACGAAATTTTGAGTCCTAATTATTCCAGCTGCCAGTTTCACAGAATCAAACATTTCACACATTGGTAGAGGCGTTTGGGTTTTTTTGTTTGTTTGTTTAGGTGGGTTTTTTGGTTTTGGGATTTCTTGGGGGGAGGGGGAAGATCTCTTTAGCCTGTAATTTGTTCTGTATTTAAATGCAAAACCTCCAGAATTAATTACATACTGAAGTCAAGTTTAAAATTATAAACAAAACTTGTTAGCAATTTTAGCTTTGAGCTCATAGGCTCTCAACTGAAATGAGACATGAAGAACAATTTGTGGATAATCATGAGAAATTTTAGAAGACAGGGGCACACAGAGAACTGTATGTTATATCCACCAGTTACCAAACTAAATACAACTTCCCATTTACTGAACTGTTAACAGAAGACCTGCTAATGCAATCTTTTTGCGTCTCCGAAGCTGGTGTTGTGAAATATCCTGACAACTTCAAAACTATACAAGTCTTAGATCCTTCTGAAATAAGTCTTAGTCTGCATTACATACATTCAGAGCAATTTTGTTTGGGTTTTGGGAGAAGGTATTGTTGTTATTTTTACTATCCACAGAAACACAAAAGAATACAAGACAAAAATTAATCATGCTATTTAAATGATAATAGCTTCATTTTCCCAATATTTTCTCTCTTAGCTCACTTTTTTTTTTTTTTTGCAATGAAGCACAAAATAGTGAAAAACTATCAATATACAACACAAAACTAATGGGAATCTCTGAAAGGTGGCATATACATTTTTAAAGCTTTACACCAAAAAAGACACATCCAGGAAAATTAACAGGTTGCATCCTGCAAACTGACCAATGTATGTGCATTCCTGTAGTTCTAATGAGAAAACTCAGCGGAGATTGCACATGCTATTCCATTTCAGAGTCTTATACGGGTTTAGGATTTAAATGAGGCACCATATTAGTATAATTATGAAAGATACAACTCTGAAGATTTTCAATGTAACGCTCCATGGGTTTATCCACCACACAGGCATTGAACCAAAAAACTTTCTTTTAGAATTTCTTTCTGCTAAGCAGAAAAATTACAACAGAAAATTTGGTCCCTTCAAATCCCATCTTGATAAGGACACAGCCAATTCAATGAACAAAAACATAAAAGTTTCTGCTAAGATTCCCAAAACCCTTCTGCTCTAGATTGCCAAGGCACCAATCAGTATCAGCCAGTTGCTCAAAAGACATAGCTGGAGCTAGGAACAGGGAAAGAGGACATACGGGAATTTGTCACAGGGGCTGTTGCCCCCAGTCTCCCATGAAAGGAGAATATAGGTGAGGGGAACATCGCCTGGAATGCCCTGCTTTCCCTTTAACAGGGTACAACAGCAAGATACACACCTACAAGGCCAGAGCTCTTATAAGCCTATTCATGCTATCCTTACAGGGATATAGCACGGCATGCAGGACACGCAGCCAGCCTGGCTTGTCTTATCAGTGAGAGGGTACTGAGGGAGCTGGCGGAGGAGCTTGCCAAGCCACTCTCCATCATTTACCAGCAGTCCTGGTTAACAGGGGAGGTTCCAGGTGACTGGAGGCTTGCCAATGTGACGCCCATCTACAAGAAGGGCCAGAAGGAGGATGCGGGGAACTACAGGCCGGTCAGCCTGACCTCGGTGCCTGGGAAGATTATGGAGCAGTTCGTCTTGAGGGCGCTCACAAGCCATGTCCGGGACAACCAGGGGATCAGGCCCAGCCAGCACGGGTTCATGGAAGGCAGGTCCTGCTTGACCAACCTGATCTCCTTCTATGACCTGGCGACCCACTTAGTGGACGAGGGAAAGGCTGTGAATGTGGTCTACCTGGACTTCAGTAAAGCCTTTGACACTGTCTCCCACAGCATTCTCCTAGAGAAACTGGTGGCTCACGGCCTAGACAGGTGCACTCTTCGCTGGGTGAAAAACTGGCTGGACGGCCAGGCCCAGAGAGTTGTGGTGAATGGATTGAAATCCAGTTGGCGGCCGGTCACGAGCGGTGTTCCCCAGGGCTCAGTTTTGGGGCCGGTCCTGTTCAATATCTTCATCAATGATCTGGACAAGGGGATCGAGCGCTCCCTTAGTAAGTTTGCAGATGACACCAAGCTGGGTGGGAGTGTTGATCTGCTTGAGGGTAGGAAGGCTCTGCAGAGGGACCTGGACAGGTTGGATCGATGGGCTGAGGCCAACTGTATGAGGTTCAACAAGGCCAAGTGCTGGGTCCTGCACTTGGGTCACAACAACCCCATACAACGCTACAGGCTTGGGCAAGAGAGGCTGGAAAGCTGCCCAGAGGAAAAGGACTTGGGGGTGCTGGTTGACACATGAGCCGGCAGTGTGCCCAGGTGGCCAAGAAGGTCAATGGCATCCTGGCCTATATCAGAAGAGTGTGGCCAGCAGGACTAGGGAGGTGATCGTGCCCCTGTACTCGGCACTGGTGAGGCCACACCTCAAATACTGTGTTCAGTTTTGGGCCCCGCACTACAAGGACGTGGAGGTGCTGGAGCGTGTCCAGAGAAGGGCAACAAAGCTGATGAAGGGCCTGGAGCACAAGTCTTATGAGGAGCGGCTGAGGGAACTGGAGAAGAGGAGGCTGAGGGGAGACCTCATCGCGCTCTACAACTACCTGAAAGGTTGTAGTGAGGTGGGTGTTGGTCTCTTCTCCCAAGTAACTAGCGATAGGATAAGAGGAAATGGCCTCAAGTTGCGCCAGAGGAGGTTTAGATCGGACATTAGAAAAAATTTCTTTACTGAAAGGGTTATCAAGCCTTGGAACAGGCTGCCCAGGGAAGTGGTTGAGTCACCATCCCTGGAAGTATTTAAAAGACATGTAGACGTGGCGCTTAGGGACATGGTGTAGTGGGCATGGTGGTGTTGGGTTGATGGTTGGACTCGATCTTAGAGGTCTTTTCCAACCTGTATGATTCTATGATTCTGTGATTCTATATAGAAAGCGTAGGACCATCTTTCATGAGCAGAAATTCTTAGGATTGCTCCTAGGATAACAGGCTGCACCCACTTCCCTCTCAGAGACTGATGATCTAGCTTCTGCTATGAAAAGCTCTCAGAGCTTCTGCTGATCTTTTCTCACTCAGTTCAAACACAAAGCAGAATAGACTAGAAACAAGGACCCACTCTTCATCAAGACAGTATAAATAGAAACTATACCTGTCCACAGAGAGGAGCTTCTGTTACACAGCATAGTGCCCAAAAGCCAGCAGGAATCAATGAAGCCATACTGAAGTCTAAAGCCAGTAAATTAGACTGTAGGAAACAAGTAGAGGAAGAGAAACGAGAAGACAAGTAATCACTCTGAAATGGGGTCAGAAAAAAAAGCAGTGACCCTAAGGCTTAGAGAAGAAGTGATGATTCAGGTAGCAAAATGCGCTAGAGCAGAGAATTGCTTCAACGCAGCTGAATGGTTAGGGAGAATGAGAAGGATGGGTTGACGCTGCCCCTTCTCGAATTTCATTAATCATATGCCAAAGGAGAAGTACTAGCAGCACGTCCTCCACGGGTAATGCTGTGGGAGAAGCTTTCCCAACTTTCAGCAACTGTAGACACAGAATCATTCAAAAGAGATACTTCTGTTATTTAATATACCAACTTACAAACATGCCATCAAGTATGCCTGTCAGCATTTAACTCTTTCAACTGTCATTTAGTTGTTTCTTGCAATGTATCAAACCAGAAATCTAACTTGCCCTGGTCACTTCACTCACCAAGTCATCTAACAGTAAAGCACAGAGTGAATTTCCTGGCATTGATGGAATTCTACAAAAAGGCCTTCGAAAGATGCATAAAAAAAAAAAAAAAAAAGAGAGTAACTCTTGCTTTATTTGATGGGCTTAAACAAAACTGCAATACATGGCAAATTCAGCAAGAAGTGCACTGGTTTGCGTAAAGAAGACATACATCTAAAAGGAAAGTATTTAGCTGAAGGAAGGTTATTAGTGCAGGAAGGATGACAACTGAAACCAATCTTGTTTAAATAAAATCAACTTTCCTTGCTTACATGACTTTACCTGCTCTACTGAATGGTTTCTTGAGTACCTTTCCAGCCCATTATTCCAAACAACAGGCATTCACTGACATAAGCAATACCTTCTATATCATGAATAATTGGATTATAACAAACAGGATGTTCTTTGGTTGGTTTTAATTAGAAGGGAGTAAAGATCATTTATTTTTAAATGTTTTGGATGCTTAGTTTTGCCTTTCAGAAAGTTTAGCTACAGGTAAAGAAAAAAAAGTGAGCAGATATGACAAACTAACAAAACCAATTCTCTGTCTAAATCCTAGAAAATCACGAAAACAGCAATAAATGTTCTTAATTTTTAATGGACAAAAGACAACTTATCAGATATTCCTTGAAAGGTTCTGTGTCACCAACATGGTCTGAAAGCAGTATTCATCCAGAATCTCAAAATTGGTTTAGAATCCAGATCAAAAGAAACCTCTCAGAACAACAAAATATTGCTTTTATTCACCTATCAGTTTCCAGACTAGAATTTGGCATTTGTGCTCGTATCTCAAATAACTCAAGACTCTAAAGCTGCTATTGATCAGCTAACATTGATGCTAAACTGATTCAATATTTATCAATACAAAAATAATTTCTCTTTTAAAGAAAATAATTCCAAGGATGAATTCACACAAGCTTAATAGCTTAACAACAGCAACAAGTCACAGCAAAGGAAACAGAATTTTCCTTAAACTTTCCTTTCCTTAAACTTTCCTTGACCCTCAAACCTTTTCAATACTTTTGCAATACATAATATAACATCGTCTTCTTTCAATATGTGACACTGTTTCCAAACCAAAATGTTACAAATCAAGACAGGTGCAAATGGAGTTATGGCCAGAAGAATATTCGATGCTGTTTCAGGAAAAAAGCTACATCACCTCAGACCACAGCTTGACCCTCTATTTCTGACAGAGTTTCTGGTTATTGCTACTCTTTTGTTAGCTCTTATCTAGCATAAGCATCTGTTCAGCAATGCTTACAAACAACAGAAGAGATTAAGAACTGGTGGACGAGGGGGGGAAGATGTTCTAGAGCAGAAATGTTAAAAAGAAAACTATATCCCAGTATATCCTCCTGTACAAAACATATCAAATTTGTTTTCAGGATATACTTCTGGATACATTTCTAAACATGCGCCCCACAGTCAAAATAAGCATTTTTTTGGCTTTTTATTAGTCACCAGAAGGTGCTCTTAAATCATTAATCTGAGCTTCAATCACTCCTGACCTCAACTCTCCGAGGACAGCATTGTGCACAGCACTGTTAGTAGGTCATTAAACTGGAACATACTACAGTTAAAGCAAAACGCAAACTAATTCCAGCGTGGCTCATTTTTCAGTAAGGAAGCTAAAGGGTTATCATCAGCCTAAATAGAGCCAGAGTGTTTGTTGAGTCATCCCCAAAATAAGCTTTTATTCAAAACTGCAAAAAACTAAAACACACTTCTATGGATGAATACTCTTTATCAAAAAGAAAAAATAGCCGCTGAAAATTCCAAAGAGAAGAAAATTACTCCAAGACTAGACATATTTTACAGCACCTCAAACTATACAATTAGGAAGCTGATACTTCATTCATTGCTTTGAGACAAAAGTTTAAGACTTGGGATTTAAAAATATAGCTATTTTGATAAACAACTTATTTAGGGGAAGAAATTAAAGAGAAAAAAATTGTTTATCAAAACATGTGGTAGCTTACTTCCAGTGACTATATAAATTAAGGTCAATAAAGTATATTGAGTAAATAAATTACATACTTGTGAAAAGTTTTATTTTGATCTGTGAATTTTCTCACTTTTGTCCACTGTTCATAAAATCCACACCTGCATTTATACTTTAACATGTGTACTCCCCCAAAATAGGTGCCAGGTATGGACCAGGCTGTATAAAACACTACCAACCAGCAGAGGCAGAACAAGGCACAGTCAGAGGTTATTTTGCTCCATCTCTGCATCCCATCTAACAAAAACAAAGTAGAACCCCTTTTCCCCTGGTTTCTCTGTCCAGGATGGAAGCTGGACATGAGCTGTAATGTGAACACATTGACCCGGTCAGCTGCACCTCTCCATCAGGTAGCACTCCACCACCTTGGGGAGTCTGGAGTCAGATCCAGAGTGACAGTAGACTAGGTTCATCTCCTGACCAAGGGAGACACTCTAGTTCAGTTTGAATTTGTCTCATTTTCTCCCCCTCAAATAACTAGCTTACTGAAATAGCTACTTTTTAAACACCAAGTCTAAAAGTTACCTGTATATACAAGATTGAGATGGCTTCTTCAGCCTGGATTTTGGGAATTGCCAGCGTAATGTCAGCTTTTGCATTTAGTTAGAAAATAAGCTAAACCTTTGCTTACAAAGTCACTGGGAATACAAGTTTTTAATCCCTTTACATTTTAAAATGCTTTTTCCTGAATCAGCCTAAGGATCCAAGTGTTCTGATTCATAGAAGGTCTTAGGCTGCAAATCCATTTACTAAGGATAGGATTATACAGCACATGTATACCATTTTACATACGACACCTTTAGGGAATTTAAACTGACAAGGCTGCTTTAAAAAGCTTTCAGTTGCTAAGTGAGCTTTATGGAAGTATTTACTTATATTTCTTGAGTTTCAGTACATACCCTGTACTATCTCAAAAACTTGAAGAAATCAAAAATTTTACTAAGCTTAAAAATGGACATAGTCCTTGTCTCAGTTACTTTGGTATAAATCTGCAAGGGTTACTTGTTACAAAGAAGATACAAATACTGTATTGTTGTTCCAATACTAATAATAAAAAAATCACTCACAGCAGAATGTATTCACTCTTCACATAACAAAATCTCACTTTAGAATCATATTTAGGCTAAGATGGCTGTGTGGAAGAGGACCAAGTCTGGCAGGTACTTGCAAAAGTGAGCTTTTCTGGTCCAGGGAATCTACAGAACATCAGACTCAATATATATTCTCTGTAAATTTACCATGCACACACAGAGCCACCCTTCCTTCTCTCCATCCCTAGTAATACCCTGAGCATGTTACCCTTGGCATAGGTTTGCAGGCATACAGGATGGGGTCTTATGTGCAAGACATGGCAAAGCCCAGCTTCAGAAACCTGTTGGAAGGCTCTCAACACTTTTGAGCTGTAGTTCTGAACATTCTTCTCATTAGTGTTTCTATCACTCATTAGAGAAGAATGGTATAAACACATAAGAAAATTTGCATATGCCAAAAGAGGAAGAGGGATCCTTTCGGTAGCAACTGAGAAAACTGGAGAAAGTTAGGCTAAGTGACTTGTCTCTTGAGTGGGTGGCTAAATTGCAAATAAAGATATTTAAGACAGAAAGCACTGATCTTCAGAAGCAGATTTAAGCTACTAAACAGACAATATATAACTGGGGAGGGGGGGAACAGGTTTTTGGTAAGCTTTCAGCGTCATTATGCATTTGTACAGATTAGTAGTTTCCCATGTTGTTCCATTTATCCAGCTTTTTTACCTTTTTTTTTTTCTTGCATGCTATGCACAGCCATTCAGATCTGTGCTACTCACCTGTAAGTGTCTGGATTTCCCCAGCACCACACTGCAGCTTAGTCTGCATAAAAAATTGATACATTTGCTGTATATACTAGATAAGGTAACAGCCCAAATGAGGTCAGTAACTTCTGCCTGCTTCAAAATAGGAAAGAACCCTCTTTAGTAAAGCATTTAGTATGTTGACACAAGTGAATACTCGGACGTATGAATAAGTCATAAGGAAGCTCTGAGTAGCCACCTGCTATTCCATCAGAAAATAGGGTGGCTACATATTGTTAGGTCACAGGTTACCTTGCATAAATGTCTGCATAAAAAGAATTTAACAATTTTAAGCAGCCCCTGGTGATGGACAAGACCAGAATGCAGAACCATGTCTCTTATGAATAAGGTTGAATAGAGTCCTCTTCCACACATTGATCTTAAAATAAAAGTTATACATGAATTCCAAATCTGCCACATTTGTATCAGAGTTTTGGAAAGATCTTTAAATGCTCAGCACTGACGTAAGCATTCTAAAACATTGCAACAACTCAGCTGTCCAACATGCTTCATTAGAGAAAAGAAAGAAAGAAAAATAAGTCACAAGGTTGAATTAGGAAATAATTTTACTTGAACATTCAGGAGTATGTGATAATATAAAGGAAAAAAAAACCACACTATGGCAAGAATTGTGGACTAAAACACTCAAAATCCTGAAAACAGACATAGCTTACAGACAAATCCTCCATACAAAGCATAGTCCATGTATAATAAAGTTCAAATAATCCTGAATGCCATGATGTGTTCTGAAAGTACTTTTTCATTGATACATTAATGATTGTGTTAAATACGGAACATGATCCAACTGCGATACGAAACTTAAGCTATGAGAAAAACATAGAAATTATTTTAGAATCAGTTAAAAAAAAAAAACAAACAGGAAACGCTCTAACATTATGTTCTGCAAAAATTATGCTGTACTACAATGGTAGGTACTCAATAGAATCTATTAGGTAACATTCTTGTTCTCAGTAGACATACGCTTGAGAATATGTTTAGTACCACAGTTCTTTAAGCATATGAGCTTTCAGAAATTCATTAAAATTCAGAGATTCAAAAATTCAGTAACAGTTCTAGTCCACAGAAGCACTGCAAAACTGTATCAGCATATTCTACTCTTTGAGGCAGCCAAAATACACAACTCATTTGCCACAGCCACTTTTAAATTTAATAGTAATGTTAACACAAAGTCCTCAGAATAATTTTGGTTACATGGCTTACAATTTCTGTGAAAAATATCATGACAATTTGTTAACACAGCTCTTGAAGGTTTTCTTTTTAAAAAAGAGTATCTGAAAGACTAAGTTTTCTTATATCTACTTGCAGATTTTTGACTCTTGAACTGTGGATTCACTCCTAAGAGATCAATAAGACAATAAAATACTGATTTTGTTACCTTAAAGGTGTGGGAGTTGGATTAATTTACAGGTCAAACAATATACTAAGAGTCTATCTTAATGCCATCTGAGAGATTTGCAAGAAATGCTAAGTACACTAGTGAAATGTAGGACATTTAGAGTTCCAGACACTTCTAAAATTATTTGATTACCTCAGTGGGCGGGTGGACATGATTATTTAAAGAAATAAAACAGGCTGAGTTGGAAGAACCTATTTTAAAATCAGCAGCAAGCAACAGCGTATGCAGACAAGCAATCAAGTGGAGAATGACAGTTAAAAAAGGATGAAGAGTAGTTGTTTCAATGATTTTTTAAGCCTTAGTGAGGAAAATAATCCAACAATACACTGAAGGAGCAGTAACAGTAGTTGAGAGTCTCAAGTCAAGAGAGACTTCTATCGTGAAAGTCAAGAGAACAAGCTTCAAGAAAACCACACAACCAACAGTGAAGGTACAAGATTAAAAAAAAAAAAAACCACCTTGAAGGAGACTTCTTTTCAAAAAGCAGCAATGTCAAAGACAAATTAAATAAAAAGTCAGATTAACAGAGGATGGATGGCATGATTTAGGCCAGCATTGAAAAGTCCCAGTTGCACGCCTGTTGCATAGACAAAGAGGCCAAAAAGTTCCCATCTTCAAGATCTGCAGGGGTCAACATGGAAAGAAGTGCCAAATACAGCATCTCGTACATGTTGACTCATCTAACCATATGTCTGCATAGCCTTTGCTTTACTCACTTCAAAACCAGAGCCTTCCTAAAAAATTATAAGGTTAAAATAATTATAAAGTTAACTTAACTATAAAATAAGGTTACAGAGATCTTCAAGTTTACCTGTCTGGGGCTGTTTTTACATGCAGATTATGTCATAGATCACTCACAGGCTGCAAGCTTTGCAAAAGCTATGATTCCAGCTTAATATAGCAATATTTAACAAAGACAGTATGCGTTCTCTATACACCACTGGTATTGCAAACAGGGATTTCTGCACGGGAAGCATGTTGCAAAGGGGAAAAAAAAACATCATATAATCAGGCAAATGGGCTGCCTAAGGATACAGAAAGGGAAGTCACTCTGCTCAATTAATGCAAAAAGGCACAGTCAGCCTAGCCCTCTCATCTCAGGACTAAGATGGACATTCCTGCTAATATTTCATTAAATTGATCATGAAGGGTTACTTTATCAAATGAGAGATTTGATGAGAACAAATCCAGATGCTTTCAGATAGCCCTCTATTCAAAAAGATGTCAAGGCTCAAAATTTTAAGTTCCCAGTGGATGCTCAGCTGCTGTACTTATTTCAGAGTTATCAGGAATAGCTATTCCCTGGCTCATGCATCCAGTAGTAGTCAACTTTCACAAGCAGATGAACAGCATAATATCCTGGTCTTCTCTCTATTGCTTGGATTTTCCCACCTTTAAAAATGAGGTAAAAATATCAGGACGACAGACATCTTAGGACTCATCATGACATTGCTAGTGAACCACACACACAGAAGTCATCATCATCCAGAAAGTTGCCTGCTACACACTGCTCTAAATGACACACAACTTATTCAATTAAAAAAAAAAGAAAAAAAAAAAGAAAAGAAAAGAAAACCACACCCACAAAACTCAGAAGATTTACAGTGTTTATCCTGGGTTTATCTGCTATGCCTGCCAACTTGCTCTAGTTAGATGCTTCTATTCCCTTTAAATTTCCTTTAATCCACTGATCTTAGTGTCACAGTTAATGAGCATGTAAAATACATCAACAGCAAATTTTAAAAACTCTCCAAAGCTGATTTATTTTCTTCTTACAAGTGTGGGTGGAGGGTTCCTTCTGTAGTAATAAGCTGTACCTCTTTGCTTTTGACAAGAAATAAAAGATTGAAATATAAACCAACAGAAACACACAAAAGAAGTGATAAATTAGTTTATATTTCAGATGTACACTAACATAAAAACTTCCATTTTCTTTGGATTACAGAGCAGATTGGTTTGTTGGGGTTTTTTTAATGATCTGTGAGTAAACACGAAAGAATTTGACTTGAAAATCTGTACATTTTACCATCCAAAGAGTGAGGTGTGAATAGATTATGCAAGGTTTTTTTTTCATTCATACATTTTCAGGAGAGTGATGTTTATGAAAATCAGGTACTTGTGAACAGTACTGTTGGATATATATACACTTTTTTACCTTCTCCTGTATAAACGTTATTGTTGCTCAGGGACGGATTTGGTAAAAATCATGTAATTCATTATAAATCTCACCTCCACCAAAAAATTCCAATATAAATACTTATTTTGACAACATATCAACCAGAGATACTAAATCAGATGTAACAGGTGCATAAGTACTTAACAGTAGGGCCATTGCTGGAGCATATAACAGCACCAGAGCTTTTCATATTGGGTAAATAGCTTAATTACTTTTTAAGTACCAAGTGTAACTAATTAGCACTTTTTAAGCCAGTATATATGATCCTTAAGTCTTAGATATTTCCATTTAAATTTTCCATCAGTGACTACTTTTCTAGTGCAGGGAAAAAAGAACAGACAAGATGGAAGAGTGTTATATACATGCATGATGTACCAGTATCAATTTGAGTACCCATATGGACATAATAGAAAAGCCAAAGCAGCTGTACGTACTCATTAGCACTCCAGCTGTAATCTGAGATGAAGATTAGTCAAATACACTGATTAAATTGTTACCTTTAATAACTAGACAAGCACAAAAATAATTCACCTTTACAAACTACTTTGCAAAATACATGCCATGGGATCATACATCTGTTATAAGTAGATATTTCTTTGATATTGCCAGTTAGAACTTGCTCTCCGAGTGACAGCTAGTGTTTTGTTCACTTCATAGCATCTTATGAAGTAATTCATGGTTTCATTTACACAATTAATAATTAAAATAATTTATAGAAAGCAAATAGGGAAGCAGCATGGAATGTGTGTATTTCTAGCAGTGTTCAGCACAGTTAATTTTCCATTCTAAATAATTTAAAATTTATGGAGCAATGGAGATTAACTTTGTGCTATTTACCTTATAGCCAACATGAAAATTGCTTTATGAGGTGGAAGTTCAAGTCAGAATTAAAATACTGCCCAAATTCCAAGTGAGGCTAAAATCATCATATCTAATGAAGAACTCTAAACAAGCCTTGAATTACTTAATATCTAATTACATCTTAAAAGATAAACTGGGATGCTGTGATTATAATCTGTAACTTTGTTAGCACTACCTCCTATTCTAATTCCACTTTTTTTTTTTTTTAAATTAAGGAATGGATACATGACAAGGCAATCAACCATAAACCCAAAACTTCTGAGCTTTAGCATGTAACACTAATAACCCTAGAGGAACCAATTCTTGTCCAAATTTTAAAAAAAATAATGTTCATAGCTAAGGAAAGTTTGTTAGATCATGTGTATGTGCGTATCGACGGTTTTCACTCAGGATGATGATGTAAAGTATTATATTGCAAAAGCAAGGCAGCTCATAGGAATAAGTGTATAAAATTGGATATCATCACAATTTTAGTAGTAACAAAATTCAAAGAACTTATTGTCCTACCAGAACAGAGACAAGAATCTCTACACAAGAACACTGGGAAACAAAAGACCCAAGACATTAACTTGCAAGTTAAGCCGTAGACACTTTATTAAATATATTAAATTATACCATTTGTCATATTCTAGCAAATATTGTACCTAAATTTAATGCAAAAAGGGAAGGAATTGCTCAGAATTAATAGAACCTATTAGTCTAGCTTCTCATTATTCTATATTCATAGTTTAATCTAAAAATATGGATGTGAGAGGAAAGTGGAATAAAATGCATCATAAATTTATTAACATCACACACTTTATCTTTGATAAAGCAACTATAAAGAAAATTACCATTATATGAAGACTCAATAATAAGCTGTGCAAGTTAAACCTGGAGACCAAGTTAATGAGAACCATAATGCTGGATAGAAATTGGACCAACAGGTTGCCCATAAGCAAAAATCTCAGCCTATATAGGGATTAGCATTGGATAGTGGAGGTAGCCAAAAGCTGATCTTAAAAAAGATACTTAACAATATTGACACAAGTGTGCTAGAGCAATTTATTGATGGCATGAAGTTGTTCATACTGTTAGAAATGAATATACCCCATGCAAAGAGCTAAGTGATGTTGATGCTTGACTAACAGAAAAGAGATTAAATTTAGTAGTTTAGCCTGTAAAATCATGCACTTAGAAGTGAGGGGTATAATTATTTTAAGTAGTCCACTGGAGAAGAAAGAAGATAATTAAAACAGTGGCAGAATGCCTATACGCCACCAATGGAATACAGCCAGAAAGGGGGGGGGGGGGAGTGGGGGAAGAGAAATGATCCTACAGTGTGGGATTTCCAGAGGAGATCAGGCAGTGATCCAGATGTGGGATTTCCAGAAGCGGTCAGGCAGAAATAGTATCACAGCACAGGAACCAGGCAAAGCCATATCCAAGAAACAGAATAGGAAAGATTAAACTGGAACACGAACAGAGAACGCTATTTGAGTGACTAGAAGTAATAAGAGCCTAGTAAGAAGACACTTGCTTATCCTAGCATAATGAAGTCCAAGGTAAAAATATGACACTCTCTGTACGTACAAAGAGGACAAAAAGAAAAGCAAATGGAGAGAGAACAGCTCTTTTGGCTAAGTGACTATATGCACACAAAAATAGACATGGGTCAAGGACATTGTATGAACAAATTTAGAGTAACAGTCTAAATCCATAAAGTCAGAAAAGTGAGATTCAAGAATCTTTGAACACATTTATGGCATATTTAGTTACAAAATACTACCATTTCACTCCACAGAGTTTGGGACTTTGGCATAAGAGAGAGAGTTTACTAAAGATTCTTTTATCTAAATCATATATACAAAGTCATTAAAGCATGCTTTTAAAAAATATCTGCTCAAGTGTCAAATTTTTCTGCTAGAGTTGTGTGCAGGGTTTTGGAGTGGTTTTTTTGTTCTTTTATTTACTTTTTTCTTAACACACATAACACCCCCTCCATATAAAATGCCCCCGAGTATAATAACGGAGAGCTATGTGTTTGCCACATACAGGTAGCCAAGACTTTGTTTTCCTGCAATAATTAAAAAAACAGAAGCATTATATTATGTTTTCACACAGTTTTTAGGTCCCCGCAGACAACTGATGCCTTTGCCCCTAAAATAGTCTACATAGACTAGTGCAGTAATCCTGCAAGCGTGAGGGAACAGAAGAAAAAAAAGAAAGAGATGAACCCTTTGCAGAGATGTGAACAGCCAGCAATTTCAGTCACTCTGGCTGGTAACGCCAGACAGAAATCTGGAGGGAAAGGAAGAAGAGAGTAGCTTATAGACTGAAGTAGTGTAACAGCAGTATTCAAGCCTAAATTGCAACTCAAAATGATTAGCCTTGCTGTCCAGTCCTGAAGACAGCTATTCTTGACAGCTGCCTTATTTTTTCCCGGGTTGCAGCTTGTGAACTCTTCAACAGCTATGTTTCCAGGCATTCATAGAAGGACATAATTGGTTATATGAAGTTGGATGCCATGTCTACCTTGACACGTGAATCTACCTACCTAACTCCTCTGAGATCTTGACAGGCAATCTGGGAACACAGCTCACAGAAATGCAGTGGCAGGGATTTTATTTTAAAATATGAGCACATGAGGCGAAGATGATACTCTTCCTCCTCCTCCCCACTCTCATTCAGCAGCACAATGACTAGAGACACTGAGCCCAGATAAGGGAAGGTTTGCAGTACTCGCGTAGCTGCCTCAAGTCAAAGAGCAACAGCACGGAACCTGGACTTTCACGCAGACTCTAGTTAAGTTCTGTTTTCAAGTATATTTGTATATACATACATAGATATACAAGTAGATACATACACTCACACATATATACAGACCTATCTGTTTTAGAAATATTTTGCTTTTTTATGCAAGACTTCACCTTTAAACTCATACAAATCCCTGCTGCTTTACAGACAAGACTTTTTAACTAATCCCAACTTCCCCACCTTCTTAATTAATCCCAACTTGCCAGAATGTTGAGAAGGCAGGCAAGTCATTAGAAAAATCAAAGCACTAAAAAAAAAAAAACCAAACACTACAATACTTCAGGAACTAGGCATCAACAAAAAGCTTCATGTTAAAATAAAAATTCACAAGTTGAGGCAAAAGCACCTAGCAATTTTAAAAGCTTACATTTAAGTAACAGAAAATTACAATACTCTACAAATGACAACTATAAATTAACATACCACAAGAACCAAATAATTTTCATTTATCCCATAAGAAATACAACTTTAATTGATATATTTAATTTCTAATGCAAGACCCAATAATTCCTAGGAAAGCTGAACCATAATAAAAATAATAAAGAAATTTCAACATTTATGTTCGTTCAAACTTGACAGTTCTAATATTTATTTTTCATTCTCAATGTTGGTCACATTTTTATTTTTTGGTAAATTAAAACTCCCTGCTGCCCTATTCCCTCCTCCATAAAGCTCAGAGTTACCTCTTTACCCCATTGTTTGAGGTTATGACTTTTTAGCAATTTCAGACAACTGCAACATTCATCTAGAGAAGAAAAGAAATTAAAAAAAAAGAAAGTAACAGAGCTTTGATGATAACTGGAGAATTATAAATTAAAAACATACTTTACAAATCCTACTTATTTTCTCCTATTAATAATTTAAGTCACTAATTTTATCTTAAACTTACAATAATAGTTCAGTCATTACTTAAACATATCATTTTGGTGAAATAACTATACACTGGGGTAAAAGACCATCATCAGTGAGGTGGTGGTTCATACTTGTAAACTTGTATCCAGAGTGAGCATGCTCCAGTATCACTGAACTCCCCTCATAAGAAAAAAAAAAACACTACACACAAAAAAACACACACAAGGCTTGTGGCTCCAGAATTAGAGGTTAGAAACAATCTAATGATTATTGTCAGTCTCCTAAATTGTGAGGAACTAAAATTAAAATAGAGCTTTAATGGGGCTACATGGTTTCTTTTTCTCCCATTTAGTAGAGAACTGAGGTGAGCAGGAGTCCTTATAAGAGATTCACAAGTGGCTGACAGACATCTAAGTCATAAAGCAAAGTATTTTATTTCAGCGCTTATACATGCTGGAGAGGAGCTAGCTCAAAAGAAAACCAAACTGCAGTAGTTGAGACAAGAAATGACAAAGCATAGGTAAAGTTTTAGCTATGCTATGAAGGGTGCTACGAAGTCTTCTGTCATTTAGACATTTCTTCTTTATATGTAAATTGTCATTTACAACTATTTAAGTTAAAGGAAAAAGAAAATAAATATTTGGTTCTGCATTTCATAAGTACTGCATTGCTTGTATAGTTTAGTAAAGAAACTTTCTCTCCTTTTATCTGTTAGTTTCTAATGCTATTTATGTTTCCTCCCCCTCTTCAGTCCACCTCCCCTCCCCCATTAGATTATGCAATTAAATCTATTTATGACATAATAAGCAGTTTCATTGCAACACAGCAATATGAAACAAATTCATAACTTCTCTGCAGATTTATACAGCAGTAAAAGATATAGGAATAGAAAGCATATAATATATTGTAAAGGCAATAAAAAAACCTCCAAAGCATTTTTCATAGAAATGAAATTCTCAAATTCACTATCACATAGCAGTTTTTAAATAGGGACAATCCCTAAGTACTCATTTCAGAGCCTTCAAAAAAAATCAATTTGATTACCATTTTGCAAGGGAGGTTTTTTTGATTGTTTTACATTTTTTCCCCCCCTCAATTTCATGATGATCTTACATCTGTATTGATTGTTGGGTATTTATTTGCTTTCAAATTGCTTTTCCCTAAGATTTGATATCTCAGGAAGAAACAAAACCAGACTCTAGCATCAAATACTGAGCTTTAATTCATCCAGATCACCCCACTCTCTCAGACTCTACTTTGAAAAATTCGATTATAATATAATCTAACTATTAACAGTTCATAGCACTTTGATACACTTGTTTGTGTATCCAGCCAAACAAACAGGAAAAGCTATATGAAAAACTACTTGAACTACTTTCTCAGTTTTTCTGAGAAAGTTAGCATTTATCCACAGGAATGTTAGATAAGCAAATAAAGTTTTACGTGTAAATTACCTGAACATTACATAAACTAGAAGTTATTCTTCCAAGAATAATAACTGAGACCAGGCAATCAATGCAGAGTCACAACTGAGTGTTAGCCATTGCAACCTGGTCTATGTGATGCTTAAAGAATAATACAACTGTATATGGGAACGATATACGACTAGCATATGAAAGGCCCTGCTTGAGGCTTTTTGTCCCGAATAAAATAAGAAACTATAGCTTCTCTGAGGCACAGACGGGAAAAAGTCTATGACTCTGAAAGGCTGACAGAAGTGGCATTAGAGTGTTCAGAGGACTCTTGAAAGACCTTCCTCGGTCTTTGAACTGGACAGAGCAACGCCCTCAGTGGAATCCTTCCAAACAGAATGAGACTCCTTCTGCTAAAAATGGCAGTTCCAGAATACAGGTAACAGGATCTGCACTCTCCAAAGTATAGATTTATATATGAAAAAGGAAAGCTGGTCAAATCCATTGATCTTCATAAACTTCAGGTTTTTTCTACTGTTTTTTCCACCCCCTGCCAAATGCAGGAAAACTTGAAATCTTTGGAAGATATTCAGTTACCACACATTTCAGTCAGAAATGGCCCTCTATATATATATAAATAAAAACTCTCTGGTTTAATGCTTTAACTGCTGATACTTGTTGGTCAGATGCATTTGTCAAGTTATCTAATACAAAAGGCCTTTCTATTCATACAATCCTGCAGATTCAATCCATCAAACACAAACAGCATAATTCTGCTTCAGATATGGTCCTGGCATCACTAAATCATTCAACTAAATGCACTTTGATAACATTTTTGGACACCTACAAAAGACTGTTACTTGATTCTTAGAACATCAAGTTATGTCTAGTGCCAACAACAGAAAAGATTAGTTGACAAATAAAAGTCTCCCATGACACCGATAACTCCAGACATTCCTGACAAATACATATACCACTACTGAGCAATGCAGACACTGCTATTTTATTGCAAACAGAAGGAAAATTAATAAAATAAGATGTTGCATTATTCGATGAAACAAGAGAAACAGGCTTAAACAGATACAGAATCAAATATTCATATTTCATACTAGTTGTACAAAAAACCCACACTCAAAGATTTTTTTTCTCCTACCCTTCAGTACATAACTCTAAATCAAAAAACAACATTAATCCTGAATGTTTTTCCTTCTGTGCTCTTTAGCATAAATTCAAAAACCAACTACTCCAAAATAATGGTCACATGCCATAGTCCAGTTACTGTTTTGTTTTTCAAGTGCCCATTCCATTCCGAGGTAAGATTCTAATTTCTCTTCTGCATCCACACACAGTAAAGCTCCCAGAGATTTCATAATAGCAACTGTTTTTATGTTTCTAAAGAACCTTCTGACAAGGATAAGTTAAAAATATTTTAAGAGAGGAAAGGGAATTTTACTTGAACAGAAGCTAGCATTTCCCTTTCTTCACAGGCATAAAACATGCTTAAGGAGACCATTCCCTTGGACTTCTCGAACGCAAGGAAAATATTTGGAACCACAATCCTAACTAAAAGCAGACAGTTAATAATTATTTTTCCTTGTGAGTTCAACATTGATGTAATTAAATCACATCTACAAGGACTATTTGTATAATAAAGACCTTCTTAGCATGGGACACCACCTTAACATCTTGATTTTAAAAGTACCAGGATGATAAAGTCCCCAACAGTTCATTAGGTGAAAAGATTATTTCACTAGCTTACTTCTTATTTATATCATTTAAAAATCCCTCTAAAGAGGACTGATTGTATCCAGCCACACAAACTTCAAAAGCATATGGCACAAAGTATCACAAACACTGATTGTCAATGTCATTCTTCCCTATTATTATCCTGACATTCTTTTATTGGGAAATTTCCTTTTTCTTCATTTTGTTGTAATTTAAAAAAAAATTAAGACAAACACAATAGGTAAAGTAACTCAATATTCTACACATAACAAGGTGATTCATATGTACGTACATACACATTATATATAAATAAATTGCAGAATAATAAACATTTCACCACCTATACATGAAAGATGCACTGTTGTCATATATGCATAATTTTAAGAGTTTGATTCTCCATTCCATTATACGAGTTTCCTGAAGCTTACCTTCAGTTTAAAGAACAAACCCTAAAGAAAGTAATTACAACATCTTAAGACTATAGCAATTGAGAGTCAGGTCTGCAGTCTAACTGCAAGCGCAAAATTATGAGCAGTCTTATTATTCCTTGTTATACCATAAATATTAATTTAATAGAAATTAAATAAATTTAATAGCATTTTATTTCTTAATGATTCTATTATTAAATATTCATTGATATTGATTAAATTATTAAATGAAATAGTTATATTAAATTTTTATCCTGCAACTATCGCTAAGTCCATGAATGCTTTCTGATGGTATATACCTTCATAAAAGTTAACCTGTCTCCAAAAATAAGCAATGCTTCCCATCCTGAACCAATTATAAGCCCAAAATCCTATTTTGTGGACGTGCTTAAATTTCACCTGCTTCTACAACACTCCTTACTTTGCATAGAGTGACCTCCTTAGAGACAGTTTCTTTCAAATGCCGCCTCAAGCCAATACTTCTGCAAGTACATGGAACCTCTGAACCGAGTTCATTATCCGCACAGTTTCTGAAATTACTTTCTGAAGAAGTCTATTTCCCTCCCAAAACTTCAACATGATTAATTAGATGAGCAAATATATAGTATTTCTGATATGCAGACGTCACACGTATCCACATGGCTATGCAATTTTCTCTTTGCTGCCTGAGTGAGTAACTTAGGAGTTATAAAGCACACATGCACACAAAACCCTAAACAACAAGTGAATCTGGACTAAGTAAAATTCAACCTTGGGGAAAAAAAAAACCTAAAAATCCTTCTGATACTCTTAAGCACAGACAATATCCTCCAAAACTCTCATACCTGTTATGAAAAAATCCACCCTTAAGATTCACAGCAGCAAGCAGGCCAGATTTATGCAGCCTGTAACCCAAGTTCCCGTTGAAATCTAGTACAGAGATACCTTGAACAACATTACTAGCTTATGCTGTTGAGCACACGCACAAATAGAAACATGTAATGCTAGTATGTATTGACCAGAATATGCAATTTTTTGTGTACAGCAACATCCTTACACACAAACCTGCTAACCTCAGTTCCATAATTCCCTTCAGAGCCATGGTTTGCAGGCCCCCAGACATTTCCCTCCAGATTTTTAAAAGCATTTTCCATTTCTTCTGTGGAAGTGATGAAAAGATCTTTTAGACTAGAACATTTTCTTAACTATAAGGCAAATATATCCTACCAAGAGGAATGTAATGAGCAAAGAACAGAGAATTCAAAGAGGATGATCAGCTGTCCTTAAAAACAGAAACAACCACCAAAAAAAGCATCCTATCACTTAAACTATCTCATCAAAACAAGTATGCTTCATAAATACATGATATACTGAAGATCACCTTGCATAACTTGTTATCTTACAGGTTGACATCATCTCAGAAAGCCTCCTAAATACTCCTGGTCTGTTAAACAAACAAAACAAAAAAAAAAAAGAAATTGAGAAATTGAAAGAGAGAAAGACTCAAAAACATAATGAGAAATTTCTCAGCGGGGAGGAAAAACCCAGAAGTTGCTTTTCTCATTAATTGTAGATTTTTAAACATAGGATACCTGAGAATGTCCTTCATCACCTAGTGTTTTATTCAAAAAAAGTATGCAGCTCTGCTCATAGTCACCAAAATTAGCATACATTTGTTTTGTCATTCTCCCAGCCTTGAAGCACAATAATTTACCTCCATACCCAGCAAATTACATAAAGACAATAAGGAAGCTTGTAGATTAGAAAGTTACAACATAAACTAGAATATCACACATTGCACAGTGCTTTCCTTGATCATCACAGAATCTTTGCTGTATTTAAAAATAAGGAGTAAGATTAAGCATGTCCTTCATCTGCTTTGGTTTTCATTTGCAGATAGAAATAGAAAGAGTCAAATTTATCAGGATGATTAAAAAAAAAAATAGTGACTGTGAAGAGCAGCAGGTGATGTGTCAAAGAACTGCATAAGACTCTTTAAAAGGAATGTCCTTAGCAGGGAAGAACTTTAACCACAGGTTTTTTTAATAATAGTAGGTAAGGCTTTTTAAGATCTTTACTGAGCATGACCTCAAAACTATCAAGACAATGCAAATTCAGAGGAAGATGTTCTCAAATTCCATTTCAGTGCAACGCGCGAGCCTCCATCATTCCAAAAGAATCTAACGTACACTGGCTCTGCTTTCCAGTCCCATTACTACTTATAAATGCAGTCCGTATAAATTAGAAAACCTAAGTCTAACTTTAAAGCAATATTCTACTTATGTTCAGCTGCCCGTCACCTCAGTTTTATGTTAGAAAACAGATTTCTGAATGCATACAAACCCCAAAAGCAGTAAGTGCACTTCAAGGATGTATATAAAATTGAAAATAAAATAATCCAGCAATGTTCCTGTTAATGAACAGCTTTTGTGAACTCCATATATTAAACTGTGGTTTGCTTGTTCCCTGTCTCCCCCCCGCTCCCTTTAAAAACAAGAAAATAGACCAACTACAAACTCAGTCCAGCTTTGATGTCCTGGCTCATTTGAATGGAGGACACCTTTCAAGATCAATTCTCTAAATATTCATCAACCTCTAACCCATATTGGCATTTATACCTGCACTAACAGAGCCCCCCTTACCCCCATATACTCATTGAATGACATACAGTATGTGTTTGGAATAGTCTAAAATATCATCACAAAACTCCTCAGCTATGTATCCATACCTGAATAATAAGCTTCATATCCTTTCCTACATCTGATGATGTTACATAGTAAAGGTCTCTGAGAAAGCAAAGCACTTCAATTTATATTGTATATTTGCAGAAAACGAATGTACAAGTTGAAAATAATTCAGTCTTCCTAAAACAAGGACTAGGATAGAATTACAGAAAATTGTATAAACTCCCAAGCTTCCATTGCAATTCAGTCACTTATTTGTTATGTTACCTTAGACAACCACACAACTTCAGGTTTCCTACATGTAAAACAGTTCAAAAAAATGTCTATTTCTGAAGGCCATTGTGATGACTAGCTACCTAGTGCTTAAATAAGATATCCAGATACAATGTATGATACAGACGTGTAGAGGTAAGTACTTCCTTGAACATAGGTAGGGGTTTTTTTCCCCATGAAAACTAAAATAATATAAGCAATTTGGAAATTAACAACTCCAGAAAAATTGCGTCATTTTGATTTTAAAATAGATGCTCACAGATTATTCCTACAAAGTGCTACGCTATTAAAAATACCCAGGAAAAAAACCCAAAGCTTTAAAGACAAATGTTCTGGATTTAATACTTATATAAACATTAGGTTTTAGAAAACATCTGCAAAAATATTTTCTAACACAGGTGGCTTAACATCATATTACACCTGTGCACGCAAGTGCAAATTTGTATGTTTTCAAAAGCAGCCGTTTGTTTGTCCAGTATTTGTCATTTTTCAAGAATACCTTCCAGCTCCTGTTCAACGTTTTAAGTTACCCTTTAGAAAAGCCTCAGCTGACTTAGGAAGCAAACAAAACAGATCTGCTGATATGAGAGAACTACAGAAGCACACAGCTTAATTACAGCAGATCTATGATACTTCCTAAAAAACCCACACAGTTCATTTCCTCTTCCCCATAACTGCTGTGGTACATCTTGCATATACCACATATACATTTGATTATCAAGTATCCTCCAAAGTACATTCATCAACTGGGCTTGCACGCACAAACATGAATGTGAGCTATTTTGTGTTTGTTTTGGTTTATTGTTTTGGATTTTCTTTGTGAGAAATACATACTTATACATACACACACTCTTCCTCCATAGAGTCAAAAAAGAACAATTAAAGGTGCAAATTATCCTACAGTTGGATTAATCAGTATTTCAGTTTTTTTACTGAATTACTTTATTTTACTAATAAAGTTGGAACTATCAAGTATTCCTTTATACAAGTCAGAGTGTATCAAAGAGTTCTTGAATTTTGAAAGCTGAGATGCATTATCAAGAAAATTAAGCTTACCATACTTTATTCACCACTACTATCCATTACAAAAAGGAAAGTATTTTAAACTGCAGCATGACTAGCAAGATATTTTTCTGGTTAATTTATCTCGGTCCTTGGAGTGGCGGCAACAATCAGCGAAGCCCATTTGTCTTCTTGTCCCACAGTGCCTTGTGGTTTACTTACACCTTTAATAGAAAGTTTCTACAAAGCTCACCAGAATATTTAAAGACATTATGCAGCTCTCCTCCCTGGCTTTTGACCAAAATCATTGCTGCTCACATTTTACTGCTGCAACGGGTAATGTACATAGTTGAAGTCTGGTCCTTTTGTGATATTTCCGATTGTTCTTCAGTCCCAGCTCCTACATCCCAATAGTTACACGACATCCTCAACATGATCCACTTTTTCATTGAAGGCAAGTTATTAGCTTTCAAGGTAACAGAACAAGCTGAAAACTCAAAAACACGGGGACAAACATACATCTATGCATAAAATAAAAGTGCATGTCTATAATAAAAATCTACATTTAAAGAGTGTGAATCCAGACTCACAATTCTGTAATAACATAATGCAATCATCCTGCAAATGCATGGTTCTTTGGTACTGATATAGGAATGTAATAACCAATACAGAACATTGTATTCATAAAAGTAGACCAGTAACTCCTCAAAATATCTGTTAAGTACTACAGCGTATCACCATATTTTGTTTGTAAGATTTAATTCAAGGTTGGGGGTTAGGTCTTTGGGGGTCTTACCTTCTGAAATAAAATCTTATCAGTGACAGCCAATGTACAATTTTTTCCAAGGATTCTCTTGAATAAGAGAACAATTTATTCTTCAAATATTCTGCAATAATACAGACTGCTTGCAAGTTTTAGGTCCATCTGACCTAATGAAGAAGCGATTTTACTCATTTGTTTGAGAAATACGGCACAGTTTGGACAACAGTACTTCATGCCATAGTATTTATCACATTCTAGGAAGAAATGCATTCTCTAAAATTGTACCTAGCTTATTAGCTGTCCCTCATCATTACAGTAGTGGGTCACCTCAAGTCTTTAACCTTACAGGAAGTGTTATTTCCTTTTTACAGATGAGACATTGAAGCACATAAATTATGGAAGAAACCCATAATAAAATGTAGATGCTGAGTGTCATTTTCTGTGTCTGCATCCAATCTCTAAGTACTTCAGTGCTTGTTCTGTTGCCAAGTAATCCCAGAATATCCTGGCTTCAAAATTCCCTACCCAAATCACGATTCTCAGGTATGTGCTGCTTAAAACTTGGAAATAGTCTATGGCTAGCTTGTTTCTAAATATCATTAGCATGAACAAACTAGATATTTTGCCATCATTCAATGGATGTAGCACATTTCCATCCTTAGCTAAGAAATATAAAATACTGATTCAAACAGATGCTGGAATGCATTTCTTCCAGATGAGTGATGTAAACTCTAAATTTGGGGAGAGATTTTATAGTGAATTCAGTTTTTGCAAAATGCTGTTGCTTTAACAGGGAGTTTAAGATGTTTACCCTAGAATATTCTATAGAGCTGGTGGCTAAATTACTTTTCAGAGGTCTAAAAGCTTTAGGTTTTTCTGTCTGCCGGAGACTTCAAAGCCAAACACAGTTCTCCCACCTTGTGAATGAACTCTAAGTAACAGAGAGCGTTGAGCTCAGTTCCATCATTTCTCAATAGGGTCTTACTCCACATGGAGCTCTGAAACCAACAGAACTCTTACGTCCACTCATTAGGCTTTTAATAATATATAGGGCAACCTACAATACCAGTTTGAAAATTCCTACCGCTCACCCACCTTACATGAAAACATACACTTTGCTTATAGTTTATTATTGTTCCTTTATTACTGTTAACTGCTGCAGTTCACTGGAGTGCCCATGTTTTCAGTATCATCATCATTTATTCCTCCTTACATCAACTTTGTAGCATGTTTTCCAAGACTATACAGCTAATAAAAAATTCCATGGACACTGACAGGTAATTATTCTTCAATACTGCATGAGTTTTCCAGTGCATTTTTTTTTTATTGTCTATGTAGTAGTGTTTTAAAGTAAGGTTTTTTTCACCAGCACTTCAGTTAGTATGTGTAAGAATATCCCAAGGATATTCCTGTAGTAACTCATATTACCTCCTACCTTTTCTGCCTACACTTTGATACAATTAAATCAATTTCTATTGCACTGTGATAGACTGATCTCTCAAAAAATACTTATTTTAAAAAGATGACATGAACTATGGTAATGCCTTCCAAAATATGATCATCATTCCTTCTTTTTGGTTAAAGTAAGTAGATAAAGTAAGAGATAAACAGCATGAGACTATTTATTTGCCAAATTAAATTTAAAACATAATAAATATTAAATGCTATAACTGGTACAGGCATTTATGTAGCATTTATGGATACATTTGATACAACTGAGCTTTTTACACACCCATAGCAATGGCAACCAGCCTTTGGTGCTGTCTGAAGGCCTGACAGGGTCATCAGCCATCTGTTCCAACACTTATTTGCTTAAGTAACGAACTGCTTAGTCTGCAAACAAACTAGACTCCAGAATCCACGAGCCCTTTGCCTAACTTGCATTTGGATTCAATCCTATAGATGGTCTCAGACTTACACACAGGAAAGGACTCTGTACATTGTTAATTATCTACTGCTTGAGGGGGGAAGAGGGGTCTTTTTAAAAGAACATAGCTCCATCCCAAACACATACATATTTGTAGCCCCACAATTAAGTATCACTCTGAACAGGGGAGGCTGTGTTCATTTCACGGACTAGTTTGAGAAAAGCAGGGCCACGTATCAATCACTTGGTATGGAGGATGCAGCAACTCTGAGAAGACTTGTGAGGCGAAAATAATGGACTGAGCTGCCAGCACAGTGCTAAGCTTAGAAGCATTCTCTGCAGCTGCACGCAGCAGGACACCAAGCAGCAGGGGAGAGGTTGCTCTGCTTCTACATTTCACCAGTATAACCATTACCAAAAGACAAGCATCTAGTTCTGGCATTCATTGCTCAAGAATGCTGATAAAATAAGGAAGGCTAAAAACCAAGAGAGCAATAACGGATGGAAAAACTTGTTTTATGCTGAGACGACTCAAGGAGCACCCCTCCTCCATTCTCAGTGAGGAAAAGCTGACAATAATTTCACCTACACAGGAACATAAGCCTGACATACTGACGACTCTGCAATGAAGGCATGACTCACAACACAAGAAAACAGGGCAACTCAGAGAAACAAAAAATGAGGTAGGGTAGATTTTCTGGATTAGGAGGATTAAGCATTTGGTTTTGCTGGTGATAGAAAACGGTGAGGATAACTAAGCAATGGAAGAATTTTGAAAGCCTGTAATGGACTTTCAGTCACTGGAAGTCTTTTCAGACATATACAGATGCTTTTCTAAAGCATGTGTTCAACTCAAACAGGAATTAATTCAGAGTTACCCTACAGCCTGCATATGGCAAGGTGGAAGAACAGGTAGTCAGAGAGTTCATTTCTGGTCTTGTCTATGAAAACCCATAGAAAACATTCCAATGGTTTAGTGGTAGGCTATGGTAGTGTTAGGTTAATGGTTGGACTCGATCTTAAGAGTCTTTTCCAACCTAAATGATTCCATGATTTTATATAGGAAGTATTAAACAACAACAAAAAATACACCCTAATAAAAATCATTTTTTAAAGTTTTCAAAGATTGTTTTCCTTTCAAAAAACATTTTTCAGTGCAGATTGTTTAGCTTGTAAGAGGAGTTCAGTATGCTCGTGTGGCTTCTGCTTCTACATTTCAAAACAAGATTGTAATAAAAAATATATTCCTTACAAACTCAAAATCTCTTTATCATATGAACTATTGCTGTATTTTAAAATTTTAATACAGACGGAGAGAATAACTCACATTGGAAGAAATATTTTTCAGAGCATCATCATTAAAATCAATTTAAATAAAGGTCACATTTTATAAGGATAAAATCATCATCACTGATGTTTCCACTAGTTTAATTATATCAACATTCAAATGTTGACTTATAGAAAGGCAATTTGCAGGTGTAAAATCTCACACACAATTCCACTGATATCAGTAAAAGTAATTATGCATATGTCTTGAATCAGATACAGGCCATGCTGATGACAAAGGCAGTTTTGCAACTGATAGCCTGTATAATAGAAGTTGCACCAGTTTAATGGGGACGTTGTTTCACATTAAAATTAAGGCAATCTATGTCTGTACCATTTCTAAAAGGGACAATTTTCTTTTCCCATCCACATTTGCCCATTCCTGCTACCTCCTTTGGGTCAGCAGGAGACTTACACAAGTGGAATAACATGAGGAAACTGAGCTGGCTTAAAAAAAAGTTGGCTGGGAGGTGGGGAGATATGTTACTGTTGATACTTTTCTACTTTCCGCAGGAATATTAATGCTTACGTAAGAAGCAGAAAGATGTAACCAAAGAGAAGTGTAAGGGATAAAGTCACCCCTTTTCACAGCAGCATGAACTTCAACTGGCTGCAGCTAAAACTAACTTTTTTCTAAAGATCATTTCTTATACAACATTATTGTTTGTTTACAATCTGCAATTTAAGGACACTTTCCTTGCGTGAGTCATTCTGCAGACAGCAGAATTCAGAGTTTTAGCTAGAAATAAGGATTTTGCCTGGAATAAAAAAATTTGATACCCTTTTAACATTTCAGTTGTGAAGGTTCTTGTACTTGGAAATTGTTTCATCCTTGAAGAACGCAGAATCTTTTATAGGAGCTCTAGAAACTAAGGAGAGCATGCAGGAGGTAATTTACAAGTGCAATAAAAACATCTAGAGACAAGGTTTAATAATCAAACAGATCAATTTGCTCTTACTCTTTCCATAAGAACTAGGTATCTAGGACTAGGAAAAGCAGATTAACTGAAGAGTAGGTACTCAAAGGTGCTCACCTACCCTGTACAGTCTGCTTCGTTACATATGTCAATTGGGACTCACAGGTTACCAAATAAACAGTGATAACTGAAGACACAATCTACTTTTTTAAAGACAGTATTTTAGAAGACTGGATATTTCCAGTCATTCAGGTACTCAAAAACTTAAGAGGAAGAGCAGTTTAATGCACAATTTTTTCTCTAATGCTCTTCCACACACCAGTGTACAAACCAGAGCTAGAGAAAGGGGTAACTTTTTTGCTCTAACCTGAAGGAAACTTTTTTTTTTTTTCATTCTAAGAAGTCATTCTGTGAGTAGCAAAACTAATGAAACCTGTTTTCCCATAGTGCTGCATCTCGATTGATTGACTTTGACATCTAAATACATAGAAGCTGTGACTGCAGCTTTTCCTGCAGTTGGGCCATTCATAATGTTTGTCTCCCTGAATTCCCTGGAGTCTCATAACACAACTGATTTGGGCAGCCTTTCCCTCTCCCTTCTGCCCAAACTCATATCATCATGAAAACTCTAACTGACCAAGAAATTCAAATATAGGATAGGGGAAGGAAGAGTGGCAGATGTAGCATTAAAAACTTCATTTCCTTAATAAATCAATCTATCAGAATAAAACTGGACACTGTGCTTTTATGCTTGTGTTTTTGTTTACATCTTGGGAACTGTGCTGTCTGAAGCTCCCTGCTATAAAAACAGAACCTGCTCACCTTTTGGCTTTCTTATCTTTCACCTGTCTCCCGTAAGCAGGTAGACAGAATTCCTTTCCCCTCTCTTTTTATAACTAAATTTCTCTTTTTTATTTTGGTACAAAAAAAGGAAAAAAAAAAGTTTTTGCATTCTGTCAGCACAGAAGGGAAGAGGGGAGAAAGAAAAAAAAAAAGTTTAAGAGAGAAGTCAGAATTGCACTCAGATATCCATCCTGAACAGAGAGTAAAATAATTTACTGCCAGGCAGAGATGAGGCCTAGATCATTTTGAAAAGTGACTGACATGGATGTGAATGCAATGCAGTAATAATAACAACATTTCCATTTATATAACGAGTTACCACATGCTTCACAATACAAGGAGTAAATACAAAAGTTGATAAATAAGAGTAATGAAGTAGTGCTAGAGAATCTTTTTGCCCATTTTTCCTCCCATCTGCCCTTCTTTCATCCAGTCCAGAGCAACATCTGCAAATAGTCTACTTACTCAGTAGTTCTCCTACAGGGAAAAGGCAAGGTTACCATAGCATTGTCAATTGACACCTGCTTACTAAGATTGATCAATTCTTTTTGATGTCTCTCTGCTATGTTGTTATTTCTCAGTCCAGAAAAGAAATAAACAAAGCCAAAAATACTACACATTTCTCACCAAAGAATTAATGGTCCCAAGTTACCCCTAAGTAGATTATTTCTCTTTCGATAATGTTTCTGATGCTTGCTAATGCAAGTCATTCATTCCCAGAAGAGCAAAAATACCTCGCTTATATGCAGAAAAATAAAGACCCTTTTATTTTCAAGTGTTTTAAGCCTACCCTTAAAAATCTGTTTCCTCAAATAATCTAGTGACAGAAAACAGGCTTTACACGTGTCCAATTTAGGTCATTAAAAGTTCAATTTTAATCTTGCATAACAGAGACGCACCCAGGCACTTGAAACTGCTGAAACATTGAAACAATGTAAATGTTTAGAATAATAAAAAAGGTTCTATTAACACTTGTATACATTGTATCTACAACCCATAAATTAATTGTTAATGCAGTTATAATAGCCAAACACACTCTTCAATCTTTATGTCATTCTGAAACATCCTTCGTAATAATTCTTACTGACAGAAGCAAGTGCTGCAAAAGTGATATACATCCAACATAACTTGTCAAATGAAAGTACCACTGCTGCAAAAGTCCAGCCATGGCTACTTGTGTATAAAGCAGATATCCACGCTTCACAGACAAACAGAAACAGTATGCAAATGTTCCACGATAATAAGTCAAACCATCAATTACCACAGCAGTCAGAAAGGTCTTCAACGACCTGGCCATAAGGCAAACTAACATTCATTTTCCAGCTCTTCAGTTGGAGATGCATAGACTTGACTCATCAGCCATTCAACACCCATCTGAATTTTCAGGATTCAAAATACAACCACTCCGAGTTGCTGCTTGCGTTGTAACGCACGTTAACATATTTCATGCCATCCCCAACTCACAGGACTTGAAAAGCTTTGAATCTTAGAATGCTTATTTTCATTTTTGCTTCTAAGAACAAAGATTAAAGATGAGCTATCAAAGATACCACTATGAAAATGTCCTCGCTAAAAAAATAGATCTCCAAAATGATAGAAACAGCTTACTTCCATGACAAAAATCATAATGCAAGCATCACTGTCATTTCTAAAGCTAAGCATGAAAGAATATAGAGGAGTTAATTGATGTGCTGTTAGGAGTTTGGTGAAATAGAAATAGATTTCTCATTAACCACTGTGTTAGCTTAGCTCAGAAGAGGTGCCCTTTCAACATTCAGACAGAACTTCCTCTAGGTGGGGATGGATTATTAACTTTGTACCAGAAGTGAAAACATAACCAGTGTGCCTCCTCACCCTTCAAATACAACCAATGCAAAGAAGCATAAATGTTTTAACAGAATATCAAGGAAACACCTGTAAGGACTGGATAAAGGCTCCAGTAACCATTCAGAGAATATGCTAATTCACAACAAGCTTTGAAATTGAAGAAATGAAAATTTACTTCAGCCCATGCTCTGTCAGGGTCTGTTGTGAGTGGCATCAAGACAAAGGATACAAGTAATCTCTTTAAAGCAAGGAAATAATAGCTCTGCAAGCCTGTCTCCTGCAGATCATCACACACAAAGAAGATTCACCTGGGCCTCCTCTCCTCACTCTCAATCCCTACGCAATTAGCCCATTGTTCCACAGCACAGAGCAGGACAAACCCCAAATCCTCAATACAAACAGGCAATAAATGGCCAACTTTAAAATCTCATTACCAAGTTCATATGCAGGTAAAATGTATTATATTTGCCTTATATTCCCTTTATAACTCAGTTATAATCTCACTGATGCAATAATCCACCAGATATTATCAGTGAATTGTTTCTTTCTCTGCAGCACGCACATTACTTCAGCCAACATGTCTGACTCCCAGCTACTCAACTTCCCAAGCTAACAAGTTACTGGATTTACTTTTTGTTTATTTAGGGATGAACGACCTCGGATTAAATGTTTAAGAGAGATGTAAATTATATAGCTTGATTTTAGTACTCCAAAGAGAAAACTGAACTTAAACACAATTTAAAACAGACAATTATTGATACTTTTACCTATTAAAGTACTTCCCAAAGATAGAATTTGAATTCTGGAAGACACAGCCTCACCAATATATTGTTATTAGCGAGATATTAAAACTGTATACAGCTGTATATGTCAATATACTTAATAAATAGAGTTCCAGCTTTTAAAGGGTGTTTTACAAGGGAATGAAATGAGATGTCCTGTCCAAGGTTATATAGCGAAATAACAGCAAACAGTATTCTTCACAGCCAGTCTTTATACTGATAGCAAAGGGGGCGGGGGGGGAAGTGACAGCCCTATAAATTAAGTCTTCTTTTCCACTACATACAGAAAAGCAAGTGTCAGGGTGCGCTTCCTTCTCACTGATCAATGACTCGGTATCACATCCACTTTTAAGAATGAAGAAGGTAGTTCTAGCTTCACTGACCACTCACTCCTTTGAAAAAATATGTTATTGTTTTATATTTACCAGTCTCTCCTCTCCTGCAAACCCTGTCACGAGTGATGTACATTTCACTAAGTTACACTTATGTATATTATTATATAGAATTACTTAATAATATATATTATGTATAAGTAGTATGTATTATCCCGAATGTGCCTGACTAATGCCCACTTAGCTAAAACACCTGAAAGAAAGGGAGGAAGACTGGAACGAGCAAAACACTTTCACTCTCCAGAAGGAAAGAGTCATTGAAATCTACTACTAATTTTTGCTCCCTGGGCAGCCCCATGAAGTGCACATGTCTTTTCCATGACACTTCCAGAAGAGACAGCAGCAACACAGCTTTAGGCTGATTTCTCCTTGTCTCTCAGTTTCCATCAAGTGGAGCAGCCTATTTTCAGCGGTAAGTCAGCGGGTACAATTTTCCGTTGGAGGACTGCGTCCTGTGTTCTTAGAGGGAGGGCCCATGAGGTGGAGGAGCCTATTTCATCCTTAACTTCTGTCACATACTTCCACCACACATGAACAAAATCATAGCAGACACATGCGGAAAAAAAAAAAAAAAACCACCAGGCAAGTGAAAACAACAGGGTGTAGGGAGGAGAAAAAGGGAATCGTAATAAACAGAGACTTACTTGAACCTGCCCTGGCAGTGTTGGCACTGGTCTCCCACCCAGCCCTGGTCGCAGACACAGGTGGAGTTGACACAATGACCCGAGAAACAGGAGATTTTGTCGCAGGACTTGGACTGGGACACCTGGGCATAGAGGGCCAGGTACAAGAAGCCGTAGAAGAGCAGCCAGCTGTTCACATCCAGGAGCGAGGAGAAGCAGCAGCAGCAGGAGGAGGGGAAAGGTCTCCAGACGCCCAGGGGCGCGGGGGCAGCTCCCGCTCTCCTCGCAGCGCTGCCCAGGTCCATCTTCGCCGCGGGGGCCATGGGCCGAGGCGCGGCGGGCAGCGATGGCAGCGCCGCCCGGGCACGCCGGGCTGGGGCAGCTTCCCCTGAGGGGAAATAATCCAGCCAGGGAGATTCAAACCCCCCGCTTCCTTCTCGCCTTCCTCTCCTCCCTCCCTCCCGACCCCAGCGCTGCCTCCTCCGGCCCCTTCAGCCCTCCGCGCCCCGTCACTCCCGAGGGGAAGCCCGGCAGCGGCAACCCTCAGCCATCCGCCCCTTCTCTTCGTCGTCCTCCTCAGGGCTCATCGCTCCCGTCTTCTTCCATGGAGGAGAACTGCCTCTTGACCTTGTGTTTTCTCCTCGCCAGATATGCCCCCCACCGGCGTGCAGGCACACGCACCACCCTCGATCATGTAGCCCCCCGACTCCCCCTTCTCCTTTGTAGTCCCTCTGCCCGCACGCAGGCGGCAGCGAGGAGGAGCGCGGGGAGGCGGGGGCCGCCGCTGCCGTCCTCTCGCCAGTCAGTCAGATGGGAAGTGAGGGCGGCCGGGCCCCGGAGCCGCTACGGCATCCCGCACCGGCGGGGGGAAGGGGGGGGCTCGGCGGCCAGGAGAGGGCTGAGGAGCTCTTATCCCCGCTCCGTTATTAGCCCTGCAGGGAAGGGAGGCGGGAGGAGGGTGGAAGAGGAGGGTTAACAGCCCCTCCGTGTCCCAGCTGACAGCTTCCAAGCAGCCATTTTTAAAGGCTAATTGTCATCTCCTCTCAGAGCCGCCTGCTCGCTGTAACGTCCCCCGCCCCCCGGTCCGTTTGGATCCGTCCCTCCGCCCGTCCGTCAGCGGCGGAGGGAGGGGGGCCCGTCCGGCGGCGCGAGGAGGGTGGGAGACCACCCTCCCCTCCGTCCGGAGCGGGGACGGTGCAGCCGGGGTAACCGCGCACCGGCAGCTCCCGCGCCCCGCACGCCTCTCCCGCCCCTTCCCTGCGCCCAGCGACGGCAACCTGCGCTCTGTGCTTCAACAGAAACCTCTCCCGCCCACGCTTACAAAAATCAGGCGGGGGGGGATGAAAGGGCACCGGGGCCGCCCGCCGGCGCCCCCCGCCGCGGGCATGCAGGCCGCCCGCCGCACAAAGCCGGCGGAGCGCTGCAGCCGCCCCGACCTCGGAGGCCCTACGGCCCGGCGGGGGGGGCAGCGGGCGGGGGCGGACCCGCCCCGCCCCGCCGCGCCGGCGTCCGTTAGCGAGGGGGGGCGGCGCGGGCGGCGGGAGCCCGCGGTCAGCGGGGGGAGCCGGCGGCGGCCGAAGGCTCGGATGTCCCCCGGCCCGCTACCTCGATCCCTTCTCCACGGGAGCCGGGCCGCGCCGGTACTTGCCTCAGGTCCTGCGAAGTTCAGAGGCGGTTTTCTTTGAACTCATGAGGGTTAGTGCTAGAAGAGATGTCACCGGTTGGTTTGAAATCCCTACCTTCCTCCATCTTCTCATTTTGTGGTTCGAATCAAGACGTTGCCTTCCACTTACAGCCTGATGACCAGCAACAAAAGTTCCTAGCTTTGTAAACAGAGCTGTACAAAAGTAACCGTTGTAATGAGGTTGCCTAAAATGTCCTTTTTTTTTGCAAAACCTGCCATACACTGCGCATCTTTTCCAACTTTGCTATAACCTGTTTTCATTCTACAATTTTTTTACAAGAAAAAAATAATGAGCCTTGCTGTCAAGCAATGAAGAAAATAACAGCAATCAAACCCTCTAAAACTTTCTCCTAAAGCTGAAATTGAGAATTTATGACGTGATGTCTCTATTCCAAGAAGATAAAGAAAAGGTATTTAATTTCATCTCCTGGTACCATCTCAAAACAGATGGGTCCAAAGTGACCCGTGTCAGAGTCTGAAATCAGATCCACAGCGACCCTTCTCCAGATTCTGCAGCCCTTACCCTTGGAGTGTGGAGGAATTGTTTGGGTTTTGGTCTAACCTGTTTCCCCAGGCATACCATTAAACCCTCACCTGAATTTCCAAAAAAATCAAAGTACACAAGTACTACAGTAAAAAGCACAGTAACATCCAGCAGTATCTATTTGTACTTTGTGTGATATAAGAGTCCAACCAAGACCAGGATGACAGAGCTAAGCGCAATACAAATATCACAGAGAAACTGTCTGTGCCTTAAGGAGTTTACAGTCTTGACGGAGGGAATACCTGAAAGTGCGTGGGGAAAAGAGAGGTGAAAAGTGATTTGTCCAGTTTCATTCCAGAGGATGTCACGAGGACCACAGCCGCTCTTAGTCCAGGAGCCTGTACATTGTCCTCCTAACAGAGCTGAGATAGATCATTTCATTGTTCTGGATCAGACACATTTCTTAGCTATTAGACATCTCTTTGTATGTGTTTTGTAATGAATTGGTGAGTTCATGCAAAGAGAGGAAATGGAAATTGTGTTGCTGCTTTACATTTTATGAAAAAAAGCTGAGGCTGAAGCCTTTGTCGAACAGTCTGCTAATTGTACAACATTACATGTGATTAAGGCTGCTGAACAACTGTCCTCTGTTAAATAACATTATGAGAAAAGCAGTTAATACGAGATTACAAGTCTAAGACTACTCTTTAATGTCAGAAACACTTTAAGCAATAGTTTTGCTTACCATGGCAGGGAGATACATTCCTCCTCCACTTTCTCAATTCCTTTATACCAACCAAAAATGTTCTAAAGCCAGCACCATCTTTTTCTCAGACTGAGGGAAGATTTTGCTTCAGATCTACAGAAGTCAGCCAAATTTTTGAAATTAACATTCACAGCAAAGCTAAGCTCTCAACAGTCCTTACCAGGCAAGAGATCTATTCAAAAGCACAATGTTCAGTGTGTATTTGTCCATTAAATGCCAAATTTCTTCTCCAGTAATGAATGCAAAAAAAAAAAAAAAAGACAAGAAAAGATACAAATTTACGTTGGGCAAACTTAAACAGCGCTTTAGGTAATTCTCTGAAGCTGGAGGAAAAACTCAAATAGACCATCAGAAAAGGACTAGGATTGTTATAAGAGGTGCAGAGAATAGTATGACAGTAATTTTACTGCGTAAACAATCATAACTAAAAACCTAAACACAACTATAAAGGTTTCTAGATTTAGAACAGTGAGGAGGAAACATTGGACAGCTATCTCCTGGCTAAATGTAACAAGCTACAAAAATGAAGGAATACAAACCTTTTGGCTGGTGTATGTCACATCAAGGCAGCAGATTTTTCATAACCCTAAGAAATGAATGATGTGCAAATGCCAATATTGGTTCTTTTCTATGCTGATTTGATGGGATTTTTTTGGTGCTGGATAAGTTAACAGATCTGGCTGAGAGAAGTCAGATCTGTCAATCCTTTCATCGTTACATGCATCTCTGTAAGTTCCACTTTTCTTGGAAGTGTAACATTTTACACCTTTCATCCTTCTGGTTCTTGACACAGAAATCGTTTACACTTTTAAAGGACTAATGTACTAAAATGTCTTGGGTAAAATTTACAACTTAAAAGCATTTGAATAACTTATCAAAAGTTTTAAGTTACTGAAAAAAAAAACAGATAATGAGATTACAGACTAGAGTAGTGATGTAGAAGGTTATGTAAGCAAGACCTTACAAGAAAATATCCATCGTAGTAAGAAAGCAAAATAAAAAGAACAAGTGTAAAGTATAAGGCTTCTTAGCTGTTACTATCAAAACCTAAGCACTAGTATACAAGGAGAAAAACACTGATACATTTGTGTTAATTCAACAAAACAGCTTAAAGTATATTTAAAGATCTTTATGGTTGCTGTTGTGAGGCAGGGTGGAGTGGGTAAAGGGAAACAGCCCTCAAACACGGACTTCTTCAGTTGTTCAGAATTTCTGCAAGACCCTGGGGACAAGACTATAGCAGAGTCCATCCTCTCCTCCATACACACACCCCCCTCCCTGCTCTGCTGGCCCTCTCCTACAGGCCAATATCAATCAAGCCTTGCTTGGGATAAGAAAGAGAACATCTTTCCTTAAGGATGCTTAGTCCTACTTAGGGTATCTAGTGCAGATGTATTTTTGCAGTGATGTTGAGAAGAACAATATAACTGGATGACCAGAAGAGGGAGGAGAAAAGATTACCTTTGTGGTTGACCTCTTTGCAAGGATATTAAGAGAAACAAATGTTTTCCATGCCCTTTCCCTTCTCCTTGGGACAGACATTATCAGACTCATTAAGTAAAAGGGGCCAAGCTCTGCACTGCTTCTGGGCAGGGATGTATAGATCTGAGCTGGCCTTATGACATATTGGTAAAACTAGCATGTAGATCGCGGTAGTGGAGGTAATAGCTGCAGAGTGATTTGATATAGTTTCAAGAGCTCTTCTAGCTTAACGCATCAGAGGAATATGCAGGCTTTATGGTGTGCAGTGTACAGGCTTTTTACTGAACCTTGCAAGTATAACTTGGGTGTAGGCTTTCCATTTTCTTTCCAAATATGCACACAACACTTTGAATGGAGGACAACATAAGGCTTTTTTCCCTAAATCCCATGCTAATTTTTCATTGGGTGACACTGAGTCACCTGAGCCATTTCATATAACCCTTTCTGATATTATGAAAACCAGCAGTCTCTTCCATGAGGTAAAACAAATTTATCCCTACTCAGCAGATTCTAGTGATAACAGAATAATATGTGTTACAATTTTTTGTTCATATTTGTCTTAACTGGTAAGTCAATTTTATAAGATTAAAAATATAAGCCTTCCCTTGCCTACTCTTTTTTTTTAAATTTAGAAAGAAATAAAGTTCACAGAAGATTCACTAGCACCCTCCTAAAATGAAACCTTGATAGAAAATCTTACCTTTCTTAATACCCATGCATGTATTTTGCTACAGCAGTAAGTCTTGTTTGCTACCATCATCTCCAATAAGTATTGGCGAGCAAACTGACGTATGATAAAGACTGTAAATGCTGTAGGAAGCTTACTAAACTCAGAAAGAACTACAAAACAAAGGAAGGGAAAATTAATGTTTATGTTATTTTATCAAAAGCCAATATCTGAAGAAAAAAATGTTAGGGTCAGTTCTATATTTTTTACGCATGTGCATAAGCCAAGGTGTAAAATCTATTCTACAAAGAAAGAGTTAGACTTTTACTGAAATGTTTGTTCCTTTGTAGAATTTTTTCATCAGGAAAAAAAAAAAATTACATTTTTACACACTTACTTTAAAATTGTGGACTTTGGATCAAGAATAACAGGGTAAATTACAAGATGGCTTCAGGTCCATTTAAAGATGAAAGAGGCTTCAGAAAAACAGAGAGACCAGACAAAACCAAGTTCTATCAGCACTGACAATGACATTGTCATTATTTGAAACACCTGTCTGCTGTCAAATAAAAGTCTACTGAACCAGGAAATAAAGTCAGATTATGTTTTTATACAATTTCTGTACACATGCTAAAAATTAAATAGCCAAGCTATACCTGATAGCCTTTCCATCTATGACGGAATGAATCTGTTGACATTGATCTTGACTCTGAGTATGATTCTTTGATTTTTTTTAAATAAAAAGTTTTTAGACATCTTTCCATTGAATAGATGTGTAATTGTATGCCATGCTGAAACCTTGATGCATCCTGCAATATATTACAAATCATCTGGAAAACACTGACATTTTCCACTGCAAATGTCTCTTCTGTTAAGTATTCTTCTGCATCCGTCCTGCTGCTTTTCATTTTCACTGCTATTCCTTCTGGAGTTTCTCACAATCCTGTTTAATCTTGACTAAGCTAGGGCATTTTTTCCTTGTCAGCAAAGCTCCATCTCACAATTCAACCTTTCTTGCACACCATTAGTAGGTATACTGAATTTATCCAATACCCTTAATGATCCCAAAGGGACACAGCTATTAGACTTTTGCTAGCTGAGAAAGCATTTACTTTGAGTTATTTTCTCTCATTCTTTTCTAAATCAGGAAATGATCTTTAGGATTCATACCACTGCTGCCTTTATTTCTGTATTTGTTCTTTTTATTCATAAGTTTCAGCAAAATGCTGAAAAATTTATTTGATGGTAATGAAATTCCATTGACCTTACAGGGATTTACACCCCTCCTTCAGAATTTAGCAGAGGTTTCCACATTTTTCTGGATAAGGCTAGTTTGCTGAATGATGTCAAAAAAAGCCTTACTAAAAGATTTTGAAAATCAAAATAAACCATATGCTCCAATTTTCTCTTATCCACTATTTTTTCTTTGCAAGACTTAGGAAGAATGCATTTATTATTAGTGGCTTACTGGGTTTTCCTCATCACATTATACTTTACTCAAGAGCTTTGTAAGTCCTACACCAATTTCTTCTAAGGCTACTGAAGCATGACTTTTCAGTCCATATTTTCAGGCTGACAAATTTCATCTCTTTGGGGAAAAAAAAAAAGTAAAATGTTGGGTAACAGTTAAATCAACAGTACAATCAGTATTTTGATTAATAACATTTCCATCTTTGTATTTATATCACGGTACAGCTCCTTTGGGGTGATATTGCCTAGTCTTAGTGATTCTATTTCAATATAATCTCATGTTGATTTCTTACTCTTCTTTTAAAAAACTTTTAACAGTGGCTACTGTAGTAACCTCTATAATACTTAATGTCTCAATATTTTGTTTGAACACTGTAATGAAATTAATTGCTTTTTCTAAAATCACATTTTCCTTTCCAGTTACTATTTTTGGAGCCTAATGAATTTTCCTGTTCATTCCCTTTTATGTATTTTAAAAAATCACTTCTTTCTTTTCTCAGTTAATACTTGAGTAGTTGTGCCATTAAACTTTGGAAAGTGATACTTGCAAAAAATGGAAGAACAAGTCTTAATACCCTAGTGTGACTTAATTGGCATTGCAGAGGTGTGGCTGGGTAAACAGCAGTGCTGGAATGTAGTTACAGAAGGGCATAGCATATTCTAGAAGAACAGCCACAGGAAAAGTCAGGTGCTGTGGCTTGTAAAGGGCGTATTTACTTCTCCTGAAGTCTAGGAAAAAGTGACAGGAAGATTTGTTGAATACCAGTTGAAATAGGGGAGAGAAAAGGAGTAAAGTGAACATAATGACAGGTTTAAACCAAAGATTTTCTGATCAGGAGGCTTTTTCAATATAGCAACTATTGGAGGTATCCAAGGGGCAGAAACTGGAAAGACCTACATGGCAGGACCTAGTGGTTAGATGGGAATACAACTATCTGAGGCTCTGTTTGAAAAAGCAGTAAGACAGGACATAGATTGTCTATTCAATTCTGCGAGTGTGCTAGGGACGGCTTTTTTCTTTCATGAAGTGGAGGAAATTACACAGAAAGTATCTATTTTAGATTTAATTCAAATTCCTTAGGAGGAAGTGGTTGAGAATCTTAAAGTGGAAGTTAATTCAAGTGAAAAAGATCATAAAAATGATAAGTCTTCCATTCTTCCTTTAAATTGCGAATAACAAAATAAGGGTAATGGACTTCAAATAGCTCAGGGAAATGCAAGTATCGGAGAAATGATAAGGAAAAAAGGAATGCAAGAGATAAAGGCACAACAGCAAATTATCCTAACATGGAAGAAAGATTAGAAATACATCAAAAATTAACATGATTGCATCAAGAACTCTTTAATGATCTGAAAATCTAAAAGAAAATCATAAAATACAGGAAAAAGGACACATATATAATGATAAGTATAAAGAAAGAGCACAAGCAAGCCAGAATAAAATAAGAAATGCTGAAGCACAGAATGAGTCACAAGTGGTATGATAATATTCATATTCAGTTCAAATGGGACAGATCTATGCTTGAAATAGTAATAAATCCCATACTGCTTTGTATCAGAAGACTGCTGTTTTCCACAAGGATTATACCACATTACAATGGCTTGTCAATCATTTTTGACCCGTTTTCCTCTCCAAATTCTCCATCTCGTACTGATGCTGTACTACTTTAAGTCCTTTAAAAGCAACTTCAACGAGCTGGAAGCAAAAACAGATGGTGGAGTTTCATTTTCTCAGGTGCCTTTCCCAGCCATCTTGACTTTAACTGTCTGCTGTCATTACAAGACGAGGCATGCACCTGGCCCACTGAAATTAATTCCGTGTATCACAGTTTACTTCTGTCAGAGTTGCACATGGTCATACTAAATATTAAAATTATGTTCCAAACAACATCATGAAATACGATTTTTGACTACATCTCACGGAGCAGATCTGTGGCTTCATCATTGCCAAGAAAAGTTATTAGCTGTGCATCAAGATCGAGAACGCATAATCAAAGGTAACACTCTGGATGGGTTATTCTGCTAACTACAAATAATTTCATCATTCTGTGAAGATAAATAGCTTCAGGCTATAAGAAAGTCTGAGAATAAGAAGGTATAATAAAATCTCATTGAAAAAAAATTGGAAGCAGAGTATTCTTATTTCACAACACTTTTTTACACAGCAGTATGATTAAGATTACTGTATTTAGTGCTTCTGTAGTTTCTCCCACTCCCTCATTTTTCCAGACCACAGGAAGACTGCTTTGTCGTTTATCAAAGAACAAAGTGAGAAAAATCATATTTTGGTCTAAGCCACTTTCCATCTGTTTAAATAATTCAAATATCTAATTTCACTGCCAAAAATAATTTGTAATAAACTTTGTCTAGATAATTTACTGAATGAAGAGCTACCATAATGTCAGACAAGTTATAAAGTTTTCACTTAATTTTTCATTCTGACCTTTTCTGTTCACTTTCTTTGTTGTTTATATCAACCTGAATATTCTTTTTCCATTCTTTCCAAATTTGTCCTTTTATTTATCTTCCATGTCGGCCTAGAAAAATACAGAGGTTTTTTTTTATTAATCTGAGAGCAGTTGGAAGTAATTCTAAACTAAAGGGAATGATACAAAATACTCCTCACTTTTACATGAGGAGAATTTTAGAGTGCACCCTCTTAAAGCAAAATGTAGCATAGTGAAACAGAGCTTATAGAACTCTCTTAACAATAATTAGAGACCAAAATATTATGTTTATGATATTTGAAAGAGGAGTTTGTCTTGGGTGCATGAGGTTTTGTTTAACAGATCAGTCTACCTTTAGTTTTAAATTGGATTTTAAAATAAATGTTCTTCAACCTGTTTCATGTATCCACCTATTGTTCTCTCATTTTGCATTATCTGAATTACTTTAAAAACAAAACAAAACAAAACACAACACCCGGAAGATAACCTGTATTCATTTTTTTAATTAATTTTTCTGTTGTTAGCGTTCATGGTTCTATCAAAGCAGCATAGTACAGAGATCTCATGTAACGAATAGGGCCAGTGTTTATGCCTCACAAAAGGTCACTGTATTGCTACCTACACCACCCATCAGTCTGTGTTAGTCTGACACAGTCCTGTCAGAACATACATGTGCACACACATGAACATGCATGTGCACACACATGCACATAGCAGCACACTTTTAAAATTTTGTAATTGTTCCAGGTTTGGTTTTTTTTTTTCTAGTTCACATACCCTCGCCTACATACACACCTTATTCTAGAAGCTGCCTATATGAAGAGGAAAGATCTTGGTGTTACTTCCCCAGCTGAAAGGGACTATCTTCAGTAAGGCACCGATAATGCCTCAAATAAAAAGGTTGTTTGATGTCCAGCATTGTGTATGAACACCTGCCAAACATAAAATGAATGCCAATTTTATAAAGAGCAGACAGTATGGATGTTTCCTGTGGGTATTTTGGGCAAAAATGAATGCCCACATCTCTCTGAAGAATGTCAGAAAATTATACCAGCAGAACAACAGTGTATCATGTGAAGGGTAGGTTTAGACCCTGAGCTTTCACAGGTTTGTATGGCCTACAATTAAAGAGAATAAACTCAGGAATTACAGTCTGGGCCTCAAGGGAAAAGTATTATGTGCCTTTGATGCCTGTTTGCCTCTTAACTAGAAGAAAACGCTGGTAGTACAGTTAGCTGCCCATAACAAAGAAGGCAGAAACGTCTCAGCGGGATGATGGTAGCAGTTCACACTGAGGACTTCTAAAAGCAGCTAAGCACCGTGTGGTTCAGCACTGGTTAACTCCTGAGCAGCTGTCGTTGTCTTGACCTTCAGGGGTAGCATAAAAACAGAGGTGATGAAATGAATGTTGGAGAAAAAATTTATCTTCATGTTTAGTGACCTCAAAAGGAAGATGAACATTAAAAAGACAAATCTTATCTGAGCATGGAAATGTCATGACATTCATTTTAGCATGTCTTCATCCAAATCTGTGAAATTCTTGAGCTTGGTTGGGGTATCTCCAAGAGAAGACCTTTCACACATGAAATTAATTTGTAAAGTCTAACAGAAAAACTTGAATTTAAGAAACCACTACCTCATACTTGTGTCTTTCTTGATCATCCATTTGGGATCAAGAATCAGATCATAGAATTCTGTGTTCACATATTTGGGTCTAAAGTTAAGATCTGCCCATCTGCTGGATAGCAAGGGAATAGCTCTGGAAAAAGAAAATAAAAGGAGTCTTCATAGAAAACAATTATGAAGGGGAAAAAGTACGTAAACAGATCGGTACGCTATTTGAACTCTGGGCAAAAATAGAGCCCACACTCCCCAAACCTCCAAAATACAGTGTTTGTGCACATTTGATCTGTTTCGTGCCTGATGACCGCTCTCTGGCCTTACTTCCAAACCTTTTGGTATTGTGACTATGCAAAAGTACCACATTACATTTTCATACAAGGGCTGTCTTTCATGTGCCTGTGTCAGAGGATATCTGCATTATGGAGCAAGACCAGAACAGTCCCTAAATTAAGGGAGAAAGAGGGAGGGAAAGCAAAAGTTCTGTCACACTCTCTATTATGGTAGCTGATTGTCACATCTGCAGAGAAATATAAGCGTAATTCAGATGACTTGTCAAGGGAAATATGTTTGAATTATCTCTGTAGCCCAGCTGAAAGGTGAAATGATGAGCAACCTGGAATTAAATTAAAAACCTAAACCCATTAAAGTATTCAGATTTCCCAGCCTAAGATAAAAGTGAAAACCTTTGAAATTAAGCAGTCTTCCTACCCTTATCTCAAGCTGAAGACGCTGCTGCTTTGGATAACACAAAGGAAGCCAGACTGGATTATTGCTCATTTGAACACTGGTTTTCAAATGCACCATATTTTCCTCAAGAAATGAACATTATTCATTTCAGCTTATACTGGATATCAAAGTAGCTGTAGAAAAGGACACAAAATAAATTACCAGCCATCCTTTGATCCCAACACACTCCCGCTGCTCTGCTTCCCCACTCCAGAGAACAATGTGAAGGGACCAAATTTCTTCCTTATTCTCAGCAGTGTTGCACATCCTGAGTCTTTCAAAGCTCATTCCTTTTCTGAAGAAGGTCTTTATTCTTAATAAATTTTAAACTCTGCATAAGATTTCTTCAAAAGCCAGCTTTCTCACATGATGTCTCCCTTGCCTTCAAAGTGATTCCTCATAAAATGTAATTTATGAGTCCCACCTTGTCTGGCTTGAAGAGACAAACAAATAGTTCTCTGAGGAATCAAAGTCTACTCACAAGGAAGTACATTTCTGTACAGAAGTATTCCTTTCTTACATGCCATATAAACAAGAAAACAAACATGTTTTTCTGTTTAAACTGGTTTTCATATTGGGGCAGTTACACTTTTGCGGCATTTGAAATGAATCCTTGCCTGCTTTCATAAAGGAATTTAGATAATAATAATGATTCACCTTTATTCTCAAGAGTTCAGTTAAAGGCTGAATCACATCCTGACAACTTAAATTACTGTAAAACCATATAATAAACTGTATCATCTCACAAAGCTATAGTTCAAATAGAGCCAGAAGGGATCAAAATCAAACTTACTTTATGTATAATGAAGTGAGACCCATTCTTCTGTGTATTTATTTGTTCAGGTGATGCACCCACATCCCTTTCCTTATGTATGTTTACAAAGACTTCAGGCCAGACATTTTTTCTTTGAAACTTGCATGGCATCAGAATAATGAAGCCCCAATCCCAACAATGGAAAGAACAGGAATAGAAATATTTACCAACAGTACTACTGTTATTATTATTGAAAAAAAATGCACTTTTCAACTGTATTTTGAATACAAGGAAAATCAAGGCAAGACTGTTTCATAGCTCCTGATCCCTTCTACCTCCACAATGGAACCAATTCCATCCTTCAGCGACTGAGGAGCAATAGCAAACTTCCCCTGATATGAGCTGTATCAAAGGGCACAAAATTATCAGGAGGAAGCTAAGGGAAGAAATAATTATTATAATCAGGCTTCTACAGTCAGAATTTTCCAATAATATTTGTAAAGCCCTTAGAAACTCTTCAGTGGAGGAAGGTTATTACTCTGCTGTATTATTCCTCAAGCATTTACCTCTATGCTAGATAACAGTGTGGATATCAATGGAGATTCCCTCAATAAACATTTTTTTAAATGTTTTTAAGCATTAAACGTAAGACCCTTAAAATGGGATTGCTCCTTCCATCATCAAAATATTATGCTGGTGTAGTTAAATTTCCCTCTAGCCTTGGGTTTGGATTCTACAGAATTAAATATTCCATTTCAAACCCACATATGGTCGTTCACTGATTTACACCTCACCTAATTTGGCTAGACGTCAGAAGCCCTTTTAATGAGTGCTTGGAGGGTTTCATTCCATTATAGTTCTAGAGAAGCTGATGCTGCATTTTCTTGCAAATTCAAAAATTTAGTTGGCTGACATCCAACTTGCAATCAAATAATAATGAATTTTTAAAACAACTCCTTCCCAAGCAGAATATCAAGAATAAAATTTTAAAAATACAAGAACAAATGTGCCAGATTTATACAAGTCTCTGCAGCAATTGTCTGAAAGACGAAGCACATTGCTATAATTTCTCAGAAATAGAACCAGTAACCTTTGGAAAGTTTCTGCATCTAATCAACTGAAAATATTAACAATTTCATATGTTCAGTGTTCCTGCTATATTAAAAAAAAAAAACCACCAAGCTAAATGTGAACACAGTCTATTTAAAACATTCTATACTGCTAACTCTCTATTGCATTGGACAGGTTGGAATTGCAGAGGCAGAGTAGCAACTATATATATAAGCACAGTCAAGGAAGATAAACAGGATTGGTTTTGAGAAACCATGGCAGAGAGTAAACACTAAACAAGGCATCAAGAGACTTGAGTCCTAGGCTTGATACTCCCACTGATTTTCTGTATGGGCAGGTCACAGCATTCCATTTATCTCCCTTTATTTTCTAAACCTGGAACAGCCTTTGCAATACACCCTCTCTTCCATCCGTCTTTTCCCTCCTCTGCTTACCTGTTCTCACAACATCACATATGCAATACCCCCCCGCCACCCAAAAAAAAAAGCATCTCTCTGTACTCCTGTAAACAAAGCAAAAAAAGGACCCGTGGATGTTATCACAGACCATTTGGAGGACAGTGAACAGAAAAGAATTTCCCAATTAGTTTATACCAGTTTTGAATGGGTTCACTTTCCTCCACTTTTTATCTGATTGTTTGCAAGAGTCATTTCCATTTTATAAAAATTACTTTCATAAACTAAAATACCATTTATTATCCCAGTAAAAAGTATATGGCCATATGAAATATACTTCATGTATATTATTGATTAGGAGTCTTGCTAGAAAGTTATGTTGTCAAGACTTGCTGAGGTGGCCAGGTGCTTCTTGTGAAGATATTTGTAAACACATTTACCACCCACAGTTAAAAACCAGTTATTTATTTACTGGTTTAATACCACATAGTTCCAAGCATCATCTGATCTATTAGCTAAATATTTATATAATAAATATTAATAAAATAATAAAACAATAGACAAAGAGCACTGTAGCAAAAGCAAGAATTTAATCGACACCCCACTCTCCTGCATAAAACAAAATTTTGCCATCCCATGCAAGATGCTTTCCTGCTCATTCTGGGAGTAAAAGGACACTGATGTCCCCTTATTTCTTTATATAAGTCTGTAGGATAGGTGACAGTTCAACTTTTATACAGAAGTAATTTTCATTTTCTGAAAGGTAGGATTATGTCTTTGGATACCAGTGATCCTCCTTCAGTTCCCTTTATTACCATAGAAATATAAAGCTAGAAGGGAGGTTGCCTAGCCTTCTCTTTTTTCATCTAGAAGAGCCCCAGTTCACACAGTCTTTCTTCAGAGATCATATTTTCTACACCTCTGACTGGTCTCTACCATCTCTCACATCTCTGTTCCAAAGCCACTTTCACAGTTATTCCATCGTACTGAAAGGGAATTGATTCTAAGGCAAAATTACATTTATTATTTAACTTTCCTTTTCCCTTTACCTTTTTCCTTTTTTTATTTCATCAATAGTAAATGCAATAATTGTAAAGATTTTTTTCCAGTTATAATATGTCCTAAGTGTCAAAACAACTTCTTTCTCAGTGTTAATCATGCTCCCTTTCTATACGTCTGCATAATTTACTAGCACATAGCTGAGTAACAGACTTATAGTTTAGCATTCATAAACACACTAATGATTTCTTTTGTGAATCGCCCCAAATTATGTTTTTCATTATTTCAGTGTGCACTCCTTTACTGTGGCCTGGAATTCCCTTGACATAAAGCACTTTGCAAAGTGCTTTTTCTGTGTTACCACATGCACTAAAGATGAAGAAATTGAGCAATATAATTTTTACCATTGGATAACTGAGATAAATCTTTTCTTATGACTGGTTTAAGAGGATAATGCACTGACTCAGTATATTTTTATTATTTTCATGAAATGAATATAGTAATCAGCCCTGGAATCTTCATAAACATCCTAAAACAGGCACAAATTAGGACATCATGAATGACTGTGATCATTTCTATGCAAATGCTTTTCAGTTCTTTCTGATCTTTGCATTTTTTTAGAATGTCACCTTGAAATGTTCTTGAAAATAGACCTGTTATGAAGATATTCAGGATCTAATGACTCTATAGATTTCTTGTTTTAGTGAACATTGAAATCTACGGTCCTGCAAAGTAAGGATTGGTCTTGGTTTCAACTATGTGGCTAAGTAGATAGGACGACAATAAATGTTGCTAAAGATCTCAACAGAAGTCATTATTTCCTTACTATTCTCAACATCACTCCTTAGCTCAATTGCACCGGTCCTTTATTGTAGGTCTTATGGCAAATTCTGAAATACAAACTACACAACTACATATTCTAGTGCTCATTTGAAATTAAAACAGATGGCAAGAGGATATCACCAATTACTCCATAAAGCTTATTGCAAGTCTAAGACTCAGTCCTTCTCAAGTATAAATGTTCTCTTCAAGAGAAAGATATATTGGAGAAAGCAACACAGTACAAGCATAGGCATTGAGAATCCCTCACTGCATCACAGCAGGAAAGGAAGTACTTTCCTTGTATATTTTCAAAAGCCGATGCCATTCTGGAAGCACAAGTAATGAAAACCGGGGTTCTGCCTTCTAAAAAGACAGCACAACATCTCATTCTTCTGTTTTGTATCCTCAACTCATCAGCCTGGTAACTGCACATGGAGTTAACCTCTGTTACGTGCTACTGTTTCAACACAGATTTTACCAGTTCAGAGCTAGTTGGCCACTGAATTTAGCATTCAGTTTAATTTGTGCTGGACATCAGTTTGTAAGAAAAGAAAGCAAAAGATAACGGACAAGTTAAGCACCTGGGCTTAAGGAGTATTTGGAGACAAACGCCCTTATGCTTCTAGAAACGGTTCTTCCAGAGCAGCACATTTTTGAGACCATGTAGAAGTTCACAGTGCTACCTGAAGCTCTTTTCATTCTCTGGCTCACTGAAGGAATTTTGTCTCTAAGGCTCTCAAACTAGAGTCAGATTTTTCATCTTTAGTTTTAATCAAAAGGCATCGCTGCATTTTGCAAATAGCAAACAATATTTTCCAACATCACTGCAGAAAGTTCCTGTTTTCCCTCTTCTTCAAAGTCATTTTTTAGCCTGAAAAAATGTATTTATTGAGATATGTCATGCCAAAAAATTAATTATGATGAAAAATGGGTAGCAACCCCAATGGTAGTCATTATTTTATTGTACATTACAAAAATGCCACAGGTTTCATCAGATGGAAAACACCATTTTTTAAAATGAAAAAAGCATCTCAGAGGAACCACTGTAATGAAATTATTCTTGGAAGTCTGAAGAGTTCAGCTGGTTTTATAGTGGGTTTTCAACATGTGAGGTCTGTCAATTTTTCTTAGATTAAAAGGTATGAACTTGTTATATACTTCTTTCTGATGGCAAAGGAAAACATACCAAGGTGGGATATTAAAAATGCAACCTACTGGATTAAAAATGAAAACTGGATCTTCAGGAGACTTCTTTTTCCCTTCCAAACTGCTTTTCTTCTCTGTTTCCAAGAACACTGAAGCCAATGACCTTCCATCCTCTGTTAGGGCTGCAGTACCTTACATGACAGCATATTAGGTATAGGTATCGAAAATGGATGCTTGCTTTCTTTGGATTTGAAACCAAAATTGTAATGCTCTGAGTTTTAAGTAATAATATAAAATATCTACTTCAAATGCACTTTACAATAAATTCTTTTTAACGAAGTGCCTGTATAATTGGGATTCTCCTTTCTAGCTACCAGAGAATAAAAGTTCAGCACAAGGAACTCCGCAATCAGAAGCTTTGAGTGAATTTGCCCATTTATCCCTTTGTGATTCTCTGAACCTGCATTCCTGCATCTGCTGCATCCACAGTTTCAAAACCAGTAGTGTGGAACAAAACCTGGCTCAATCACTTGGCTCAGAACTAGGCTACCAGGAAAAAAAAAAACAAACAACAAAAAACCCCAAACCAAAACCCCCTATGTAATTCAGGAGGTAGTTGAACTATCTTCAGTAACAGAATTGCTAGAACCACTCTAATTAACTGGCAGTTAATCAGAATCCTTGACTGCCAATCATGCTAGGTAGCCTTGTCTTGTGCATATCTCATATTCTCACTTTAGCACTGGACAAATTCCTTTCAGATATAAAAACAGTCACACGTTTTCTAAGTAAATTGTTGGGAAATAACTCAAGTGAGATTATAAACAATGTAATCTGAGAAACTGGCTTGATGCCTTCGCAAAGGCTTTGATACGGGCTGTTGGCTCACTCCAGCATTTTGAAAATAGTTAAACATATTTTACTGGTAGCAATGTTTTTCCATTGTTCTATCATCCCAGTGTGGGATCATAAAAGTTAGTGTCTCTTTCTAGGCATAAAATAGAGACTGACCAAAGAGAAACTGGGTATCAGAGTGCCAGGAGTCTGCGATGTACAGAAGAGGGCAAGAGTCAACTCTGAGCATGATGAGAGGTAGAGACCTGCACAGAGAAGGTTTAGTGTCTTCTCCGGCACTGGATTTTTCTTGAACTGGTAGAGTAAGAAATCACTATTTTGAATAGTTGTAAAACTACCTGCTTAAATTACTACGTGGCTTTGGAGTGAGAAATAAACTGTAAGTTAAAGAGACCAGAAGGCTGGAGCTCTAGAAAGGAACATGGATACACACTATGTGTATCTTTAAGAAGAAGGTTGCTTTGGGTCTGGGAGAAAAGTATCGTTTTCTGGATTATAGACCCAAAAAATACCATAACAATTCAGGGGATTAAAGGTCCAATTCAGAGGAAAGCAGACTTCAATGAAATCTAAACCTGGGCTATAAGCAGGTACTTAAATTGCTCCTTATTAAGCAAAGGACTTAGCAATTTGTTTAACTTATATCCAGTTAAAAGGAAAGAAAGTTCATCATATGCTTAAATGTTTTTCTAAATTGGAACTTCACAACCTTTTTCTGGAAACTGATAAGGAATATCTACAACAGTGTAGACTTGCTGTAGCATTTTTCCATATTTCAGTATAGTCACAGTTATACAGCTGCTAAATGCAGCCTTTGTCTACTTTTAAAAATTAATGCTCCCTGTGGGAGCTTTCTTAATAGTCAGAACTTAATTGCTTTACAATGCCTTTTCATTCCAATCAAGACCATTGCTAGCAACTTACCGGATTGTAGTGCTAACAAATCATTCGTCCCAGCAGTGAGAGTGATTATCCAAAACTGTTATACAGAACTGGGAAGGTTTCCCTCCAAGAGAGTCCAAATTGTGGATTTTGTTCCTGTGTTTGTTTCTACTGCACATCACTTTTATGTATGAGAAAAACTGAAGTAAATCCATATTTTTGCTGGTTTGGATTTCTGAATTTAACTACTGCTTGACCTTTCTTGTCCTTGTCAGATCCATTCTGCTCAGTAAGAAGGGAGTTCATTTAATTCTTGCCCATGTGAAGGTAAAATTTTTAACTAGCTGAATAAACAAAATAAACCAGGCAAATTTTTTTCTCTAGATCACCAGTTCTTTTTAAAACAGCCTGTCCTGGGTTCTACATAGTGAAATACTTGAAAAATCTGGCCTACCACTCACTGCAGTAACCAAGAATTTTTTCTTGACTTCGGTGGCCTTTGGATCGGAGTCTACATGAAACTGTGGCTTTGTGTTTTAAGGCAAATAAGAAAACAGAATTTAAAGGGACACATTGTTTCAAACAGACTCATTCGATTCCTTAGCAACAATTTAAGAACTCACAAGGGAAATGAGTTTTTATGGTCTCATCATTTCTTTGATGTAAAAGTGCACACTCCATCTTTTTGGCATTTCGTTCAACAGCGAAGCACATGAAAAAAGAGCCCCACTGTGCATAAAGAGAATAAAATATGTTCAAGAAGAAACAGGAAAAGAGATTCAGGTTAATACGAAGGTCAATCTCTTTCTGTGTTTTAAATCTGCACTTTGCTGAGATCTTAAAGAGAAGTAAAAAAAGCTTTAATCTTCAATGCTGTCATCCCTTAGCTGGAGAAGAATTAAAATCCAAACAGAGATGTTTTGGCTGATGTTAGAGTGGCAAATTGCTGTTAGATTTTAAATTATCTGTCCCTGCAATACCAGACCTTATATGACACACGTTGCACTTTATATTAAATAAAGCCAATACCTCATTAAGGGTATTAACAAACTCCCAGACCATTTTTACGCTCCCCTCACCTCTTCCTGCAGAGGAGGCAGTGCCCTAGCCTAGCCCAGGGAGCCTCAACCACAACACAGCCACAGATCTGGACCAGTTTGGACAAACCAGCCCATCTCCCTGGCTGCTTCCACACCACACCTGAACTGAACCCCGAGAACCAGCTGTAGCCTGATGTGGTCCCACAACTTAGAGATTTCAGTGCCCTTCCCCTCCCCAGCGTGCGCTGGCCAGAGGTGACTGTGCACCTTCAAGTGGGCAGCAGGTACGGACATCGAGTCTGGGCTCAAGATCTCTCCACGAGCGCAGGCAGCCCAAGCTTTCCACCTGCAGAAGGGGAACGCAGCACCCCTCCGCCTCACCGACTCGTTGAAGAACAAGCAGGCTGTACCGCGTGGTTCAGGTACTATGAGATTGGGGACAGACACTAAAGAGCAGAGCACTTCAACAGGAGCTGTGTGAATGGTGGGTCTGGAAAAGTTTCCGTCTCAGGTAATTTGAAGAAGTCTGTCTGGGGACAGACTTTTTAGTAGGGCCTGTAACAATAGGACAAGGGGGAATGGTTTTAAACTAAAAGAGGGTAGATTTAGACTAGATATAAGGAAGACATTTTTTACAATGAGGGTGGTGAAACACTGGAACAGGTTGCCCGGAGAGGCCGTAGATGCCCCATCCCTGGAAACGTCAGGCTGGACAGGACTCTGAGCAACCCGATCTAGTTGAAGATGTCCCTGCCCACAGTAGCGGAGTTGGACTAGATGACCTTTAAAGGCCCCTTCCAACCCAAACTATTCTATGACTCTATGCTTCTAAGTATGGGACATTCTCACACTCTCCCTAGGCTCAGGTATTTTAGTTTTGGGGTGGTTTTTTTACTTCTTAAAAAAAAACAAAACAAAACAAAACCAAACCACCACTTGGAGCATGAGCTGACAGGACTGCTGTAGAAATATTTCATCAGCTACTTTGAGATTTAACCCAAAATGTTTTTTTAATGCCAATATTTTATTCATCTACTCAGTTACCTCTCCTTTGCAGGAGAACTGCTAGACAATGACAATGTCTTCTATTTATAACCTATCAAAGCTGAAAGGGAATTCTTTCATTCATATAACGTAAGTACGTTTTACTGGTAGTGGTGGAAAGAGTGAAAATTGTCTCTTCTGCCTAATCGTATTCTTTTCCTCCATAAAAGTGAAAAATTAATATTAAAAAAGGAGTGACCAATTAAAAAACATACTCAAATCTGTCTTCCAAGCATTGTACTATCTGGGCTGTATTACGTTAGACAAAAAAAAAAAAGCAGGCAAGAATCTGTATTTGTAGTAACACAAGGATGAGGGAAAAGGTTTTCACATAGACATAAGCATTTCCCTATTATTTAAAACATGAACATTTATGAACACACAACTTGGACATGATAATTGGAAGTATAGGGAAAAAAAGAATAAATGTTACCTGCAATACTGTTTAATGGCGAAATATTAATAAATGTAATAAATCAGAAGGAGCTGTTTGTTTGGCAGTTTCTTAGAGAGATGACAATAATAATAGTATATTTTGCTATTGTCTTTGCATATTTACTTTAAGTAGTGTTCCGTAGGAACAGACTACTGAACTGGGAAGCTGTGTTTCCATGTTTTCCTTCTGCTCTGTGTCCACAGCTGTTATTTTTCTTTTCCCTTTCCGTATTCAACTTGGAGAGAGTTCATATCTCAAAAATTAAGAGCTTCCAGTTTTAGTCTTGTCTCTTTCTTGCCTGCATTACAGTCTGCCATTATAGTTCACCAGAGGACAAAATGGTCTATTTTTCCATTTTTTTACTCGGGGGAGGTCCATGATTAACAAATTTTTTGAAATTTAACTACTAGTGCAAGCACAGCTTAGGGCACCCTCAGGAAGAAAAAAAGACAGAGTTCATAGATGCTTCTATTTTGCAGCTCATAGAAATAGATGCTTCGGCTCCTAGTCGTGGAGTAGGAATCACTTTAAATGGATCTGGAAAGGTGGCAAGAACAATTGTGTCTGCTTCTACTCCATAACTGGCTACTATTGTGCCCCAAACGGCCCATCAGTCCTTAATTGAAAAAGAAGATAGTGAATATCACTGTCTGAATGCTGAATACCAAGTGAAAAGGAGTGAGAAAACGCAGCCCTTCTGCTTTATTAAATCCATACTATAGCAATAGTGGCTGCTATATTCTTTGCTATTTGTTCAAGAAAAAAAAATCCCAAGAAATGATAGCAGTATTAAGATTTTTCTAACTCTGATCCAGATGTAAAACACGTTTCATTTAGCATGTCTAAAGCCAACAGCTCTCTGCGTGAGTACAGAGCTCAGAGCTGTTACGTTAGCCTTGAGTATCTCTGAAATTTAGTTCTGTTCCCATTGATTTTTTTTAATTGTGTTAATCTTCCTTGTTCAAAATGGTGGTGTTTAACTGGGGGAATTCACCAGTTCAAGTGTTTGACGGGAAGACGCTCCCTATTTGGCATCGTCTACGAAAGAGGTTGATTAAATGCACCACTAGCTGCAATGATTTTTAGAACAGAAGAGGGAATAAGCAAAGTCAAAGGTTGAGATAAACAGCAGCATGAGATTACAGCATCAGAAAGAAATTTATTTGGAATAGAAAACAAGGAATAAATATTTTTCTCTCCACCGTGAACAAACTTTACATTTCAATCCTCTGGCTTAGTACCTTTAGCGCTCATTTTAGGCTTCTTGTTCTACTGAATATTTTTGCATCAGAATTCTGCAGCCTAATGTCTTTTCAGTATCAATTTAAAGTTTTTCTTCACCCTTTCATCCTTTAGTAACAAGCGTAGACACAAACATACCTGTTCTACTTTTTATTCCTCAGTAGCTCAAGTGCAATTTATACTTTTGCTTGTTCAATCTTCAGTCCCTCAAGCATATTTAAATGATGTAGCTGACTGGATTCTTTATAAAGAATTTTCAAACTATTTCTGAGGAGAATATTTACTCAATGACTAGAGAAAACCTTTCCAATATTTGTATACAAAATATTTGCACGTGAAGGTGGCACATTTAAACTATGAAGAGATCATATCCCTCTAGTTAAAAAATTCATGGGTGCTCTACAAAAATATCAGCTAGTATTTTTCTGTAGCTGTATTACTTCTTTAATTAAATGCGTCTTGTGAGGGTGTGTAGGGGGTATGAAGAATATGCCCTTTATAACGCAGGCAGTACCCTGCAAATCATGGACACCAGAACTGATGTGAATAATGGATTTATAAGTGGCTGCAAAATCTGCTGCCTCATCCTGGGAATTGCACCATTATTGATTTCCTGCCCATGAACCCTTCTCCCTTGCCCTTCAACTCTCCTCCACAGTGAAGTGCACTCATGAAGTATATTCAATTGAGAGCACCGAAACTGCAAAGCAACACCAATATGCAAATATCTGCTGCGGTTGGGTTTTTTCTTCAGGAAAACTGCTTTTTAGGATTGCTGTTTTCCATACTCGCGCTTTCCTCTGCCTTTGGACATTGCAGGGAACGTACAGATGCATTAGGCATCCTGACAGGTTGTTATTCCACTGCAGAGGGAATGTTTCATGGACCTTTTTGGCATTGATTCCTGGCCAAGTTTTGGAGAAGGTCACTGCAAACTACCCCTTTGCTATTACGTCACCACAAACTATGCTGGTTTTGGCTTTGAAACCCACTAGTGGAAGGCAGTAGTGTGCCAAGTGTTGGAGAAAGTGTATTTATTTAGAGATGACACTTATCAACAACATAGTGAGTGCCAGAATTCCTTCTCTGTAGAAATAAAGAAGATACCCTGCAAGTGACTGGCTACAGTCAACAATGCACAAGCAGCAACCACTTGAAAGAATTCCCCAAACGTCCCAATTATAGTACATGGACATTGCTTTTGCAAAGCAGATAATAGCTTTGCTGATACTTGTGAAGAAGAAAAATTGTCAAGAACCTACATAACAGTTCCTAATATATAAACTGTAATTCTACAATGCTTTAATAATGTTGGTGAAAAATAGAGACACAACTGGCAGAGGAGGAAGAAAGAAAACCATCATCTTAAGAGTGAAATTGGCACAAAACCAAACAACAACGTTATTTTAATAATAATGCTGAGGTATATCACCCTTTTAGAATTCTGCACAAATTATCTACCAGATTATTTAGGAATAGATGTCTCGTCTTAGCTAGAAATATTCATTCAGAGAAAAACAAACTAACCAGCTGCCAATCCCCTGCTCATGATAAATTTGGAGAATCCTACAGATGCATTCAGCCAGAGAGTCAGAAGGAGGGCCCTGCACTTATTGTCAATCAAACTGCTCTATAAACAAGACCGAGATGATTGTCAGGCCAGTTACAATGAGGCATTCAAATGGCAGCCCCCTGACTTATTGTCAGTCAAATTGTATTATAAACAAGAAAGATATGACTTTCAAATCAGTTACAGTAAGATGGCCTTCAATATATAATACAAGACAAAGGAAAAAATTATATCTAACCTATTATAAGAGAAACAGAAGATCATTTGAAGTGAAGTGAAGAAATACTATCATAAACAGTTTCCTTTCTCCAGTCTTTTTGCTTTTTCCATGTCCCCTCTCTCCCCCATTTAGTAGCTGAAGAAAAAGGGGAACTACCTCAGTATTACCACTCATGCCTGTAGCAGGCATCTCGTCCACATTAAGCTCTGTGGTGAAGAGTTAGTTGCATCTATTGCAACAGTAAATAGCATCACTAATCTGTCTGCACCTTGGGAATCCTTGACAGGTGTTTTTTAGCAACCTCCGTGACTTGTCTCCGTTTTAAATTCTTCCCCTTTTGGTAGCGTGCTGGCCAAATTCTTTCTCACATGTGTGAGGCCGTCTGGAGAGGGACAGAGCACCGATGGGGACGTCAAGAGAGGCAAAGAGATGAGAATCTCTTGCATTGGTAATTAGTTCTGATCCTTGTGATGCTAAGTAGAAATCTGGTGAGCAGAGGAAGGGAATGAGTGTGGACCCAGACTGGTGAAGTCCAATTTGGGACCCAAAGAGAACGAAGCAGTGAAAGCAGGATTACAGCCAATATATCCATCCACATCTTTCCGCTGTTCCGTCTTTTTTCCTACACCTATGTAGGGTCTAGTTTCTTCTGTGTCACTATTTCCCCCTCCCTCAATCCTTGTTTTTGTCTAAGATGTTAGTCGGCTTGAATTATATGCAGTAATGCTGTCTTTAAAACATCAGTGTAGTTGAACAAAAATGCTACATCCTTTCATTCGTACTTAACCTTTAAAGGACACATTTATCTAAAAATACCCAGCAGGGCCCTCCTTTTGACTCTCTGGCTGAATGCACCTGTAGGATTCTCCAAATTTATCATGAGCATAATAATGCAGGAATGAAAAATATGATAATGCTTAATTTTTTTTATTTTTAGCTGAAAATGCAATGTTCATTTGTGGAAAATGTCAGGATACTTTTTAGAGTTTCTATGTTGAATGTCACGGTTTTCCCACTTTCCAATATACTATTTATACAAAAGAAGATGCAGTTTAACCTGGTTTTCACCCAGAAAAAAATAGTAGGGACCCTGTGAAATAAGAGGAGTCGTAGACTTGTTGGGCAAGGAGACTGAGACTCATTTCTGCACAGGGAAAGTAGGAGCCATGTGGCTCTGGGAAGGGACATTTTTGATAAAAAAAAATTGAGTCATGGAAAGAAATTAATTTTGAGGCTGACTGGGCAAAAGGACTGGAATTTTAAACTTACATTTATGGTGATGCCATGGCTGCAGAAGCTTCAGTATCATATTATCAACAGTAAAGTAATTCATGAGCTGCTGAAGCGAAAGGAGATTGCTGGGACTAAGGGAAAACCTCTCTCACTGTAGTTGTCTCAGTCCTGAATATTCTCTCTCCCAGTCAGTCTCAAACACCATCCTGCAGGTAGGTCTGAATGACCATCCCGTCAGAGGCACTGGGTGCGTTTTTTTTTCCTGCTAAAGGCAGACTGACTAATATTTGTAAACTCTTTGCAATCTGCTGGTGTCATTGCTACATATCTGCAGTTTAAATATTCAGTATTTTAAGTAAATAGAGGATTGCGATGCTGCCAGCCTGATAAATATCAGAGGATTAAATTTGCTTAGAAAACTGAAGTAGTTGCAAATTAATTTAGTATATTTAATCTGCGTTTAGGAGAAGGAAAACCCTTTCATTTTAATATTGAGGCTCTGTGTAATTTTTATGTCCATACTGTTCAACTCTGTTCCAAAGTACGTAAGAGGCAAATAACGCTGCTTGCTTGGGCAGATGGATACATTACTAAAAATGACAAGCCCATTAGGTCAACAAAGACTATACAATTATCATGGGGAAATAAAGCCAATAAATCTATCTGGTATAAATCATAGGCTTATGAAGTCATACATAATGAAATAAATATTTAATTTTTCTAAAATCCAAAATCTCGCTTTAGAAATGGGAATATTAAAAATTAATTTCCATTTCTTATGACGGGTGCAGTGTGGTTGAGTGGTTTCAGCATGGGCATGTACTCCCAAGCACTTCTTGATCCTATTCCTGGTTCTGACATTGATTCACACCGTGGTCCCAGACAAACCTTTCAACCTCTCTGCACTCCTTTGCCCATCTGTAAAGCTGAGATAATGCTCACCCGCTTCACAGAACCATTAGGAGAATTAAGAAACATCTGTTTCTGCATCTCGAAGACAAGAAATGCTCTAAAAATGCAAAACAGTATTATTCAAGAGATGGATAAAACCTTCCAGGGTTTGGAGATTTTCGCTTTGTCACCACGTTTCTTAGTACCTGGCAGGAGTGATTTCCTTCAATAATTTGGTCAGCTCCCTCTTTCCATAAGATTCATTATTTCACTCTCCTAGCTAAGTCTGTCACTATTAAAAGAGAGATGTTTACTGTAAGTCGGCTCTTCCCTAAGAAATAATTGGCAGCATGTTCCTTGCGGAGGCACAGCAGAGAGCTCATCCTCTGCAAAAGACTCAACCCCTGACAACATAGGTCCTGCTCTACGAACAAAGATTCAAACAGTGTCTGCTTCCTAATTATGGAGAAAAAGTGGAGGAAAAGAGCTATCGAGGGATATAAAATTATGCAGTGGGAGCAGAAACTAAGAAAGGTTTAATAATTAGAATTTTTGCTATGTATCTGAATAGAAACAGCTTCTCTACAATGAATGAAGAAAATATTTCTTTTCATCAAGAGTTTTGCAAACCACATGGAATAGTGGGTAGCAACTCTGTGAATAAGATTGCAAGATTTGTATTTCAAAACAGAAGTGCAATTGGTTTCCTTTTTTAAACAAACATATTTTAGGCTATTCTACATATTAAATCTACCCATTCTATGCAGCATGCTTCCAAAATTATTTGATTTCTTTGTCTGCCTGCCTGCCTCCTCAGGCAGTATTTATTTATCTCACTTCATTATTTACATACTTTTCTGAAGTAAAGGACAAATGAACTTAATGATATAATTTTTTTTTTTTAAAGTTAAAAGAAGGGCATATCTTCTGATACAATTTCAAGTAAATTCTATTTCTACACCTGAAATTCCAGGAAAATATTTTAGATATGTAGGAACGGGCCTTGTATTCTAAAGTAGTCACTCTAAAAAAATGTGTACAACTTACAACAACAAAAAAAAGTAATGTAACACTTTCTAATTGACTAGGGAGAAAGATGAGATTTGCAACCCATTTTTGTCAGAGGTGGTTTAGAGGTGGTTTTACATGTTCTGCTGTGCTTGAGTGGCATTAATAATGCCCTTTACATGATTAACTCAAAAGCCTAACCTGGAAAGATAGCCAGCTATGCTTTAATTGCCATTATTATGGAATTCACTTTGGCCTTGAAGTCTTTAGTAGGCTGTAAAATAGCATCTATTCCAAATAGGCTCTGTTCTCTATACCTGTCTATCTCCTGTACGTACAGTCACCGATTCCAAGGGCAGAAGAACTGTTATCCTCACACCTCCTCCTTCAGACTGATCTTTTGCATATCCTTGGTGGTAAATCTCCTTTAGCCCTGATCAAGCTGTGGCTCAGCTAAGTTCCTCCTTCTAGGAAGTCAATGATCTTGATTTAAAGATTTCAAGTATCCATTCTGCTTTTGGCCAGTTATCTATCTAATTAGAAATATTGTTTCTTATTTTTAGGCACTGAGTAGTTTGGTTGGATCTTGTTATGCTTTTGTGTGAGAGGGAAAGAAGCTGTCACTAGGAACGACAAAATAAGTATTTGTAGGCTGATCCTATCACTTATTAATTTTCTTTTAAAGAAGAATGAGTTAATTAAGCCTCTAAATATGTGACAGGTTTTCCAAACCTTGAATCACTTTTGTAGCCCTGTAGCGAACCCTCTCCCTTTTGTCAGCTTACTACTTTCTAAAAAACCCTATTTTAAAATGAATTGAATCATTTCACTGTGGTCTCAACTAGAAGGTGAGTGTTTCTAGAAAGTAATCCTCCACTGCAGTTTCTATAGATATGTAAATCCATGCTCCCAGGAGAAAGATAAAATGACAATACCCGAAATAATCAGTTTACTGTACAGCCTCCAAACTGCTTCCCTTCCACGTACGTCATATGCAGCACTATTTCCAGCAACCGAGGCAAATCATTGAAAATACACGGGCTAAGCTTTGACCACCCGTAACCACAACTGTCCTGAAGCTACACGGGCCAGAAAAAGACCTCAGAAGTAGTTGTGTCTGTTGCAGTAATATCCTTTCTTTCTGAGGCAATTCACAGCATTTTACAAACACCACCTCAGGATTCACGTACCTGGGGCACTTTAAACGGGCATACAGCTGTCGCGCTTCGGATTTGGATGAAGGATTGTGCTGACGTAGCTGAGGGAGCTCAGCGTTGAGCATTATGCTCAGCAGTGTTTGCAGAACAAGGTCACAGGGCAGCTGGAGTCCAGCAGCATCTGTAAAGGATGGGGGCAACCCAGCGGAGCACAAGTGTGGGCTGTCAAACTTAAAGGCAAGGATACATGGTATTACAACAGTGTTTTGCTTCTATGCATTGAACGTTTTGTATGCTAGTGTACATATCCATACCTCTGTGGCTGTTTATCTATATATTTGCTCATCCACAACACCAATATAGTGCCCTAAATATGTCATCATTTCTAAAATATGTGAGTGCTCCAGCTAACCTTATGAACAGCTATGAAATTGTAATGTAAGGAGTTTGAAATCATACACGAAAAAACAATTTCTGAGAAGTCCTCCTTTTGTTGTTTGTTTCCATTTAAATTTAAACAAAAAAAGGTAAAAATCTATCTCCTGTTGTCGCAGATGGAGCGAGAGAGAGAGATGCACTTCACTCATAAGAGAGAAGTAGCAATAGGTTTATTGATGTAAGACAGCGATTTAACAAGTTTGATAGTAAATGCGACAGTGAGTTAACAAGATTCGATGGCAAGGTACACTTGATTATTTACTGCATAGAGGACGGGGTCAGAAAAAACTGTCAGGGAGACTCTCCCTTTGAGTCATGAGGTTCAGAAAGGACCCCCTTGCTTTCTAAACTCCTTCCCAGAGAGGAGTCCAGGTGCGGCTGGATCCAATCCTGGTCCCAGACTTGGTCAACTTTAGTTTATGTCTAAAGGATTATACACGCGCAATCAGTCCTTTATATCACTTAGCTAAGATTTCCAAGTTTAGCATGCTATTAGTCACTTACCGAGGATCTGTTGCAGCAAGGAATCTCTCAACCTCGAGGAGTAACCATGAGAGGTGTCCCTACTCAAGGGGAGATCCTGGCGTGCAGCCCGCTGCCGTGCAGGAGAGCTCAAAAGCCCCTTGGGCTGCCCACTGTTTATGGGGGTAAGATGATTGACTCATAGTCATAGTTACATACCAACTGTGGACATTAGTTTCTTCCAAATTTGGCTTGAGTTGGACATTGACCAGCACTGTCATTAGGTGGACACGTTGCTTATTGTGTTGTTATCTGTCTTCCCTGAATCCACTTTAAGCTGGATGCATCCATCACGATCAGACACATCCATCACAGGTGGTTATCTCTTGAGCAGGGTTTCGGGAAAAGGTCAGGTCAGGACAGGGGAAGCGCACCATCACACCTCTCTGGGGGGGGAAGAAAAAAAAAAAAAAAAGACAAAAATACATTCATGCCTCAGAACAAATTTCAAAGCCCAGAGAAACTGGAGGTCATATGGCAGCCATTCCCAACCGCACTGTGAATGCTACCTACAAAATATGCTTCAGATAAATTTTGCAATTCCCTTTTGCTACATTCTCTGGGAGTATTTTACATTCTCCCTTGGGCATAGATCTCGACACAAAGGACTGGATAATGCAGCCCCAACTCATGTCGGAGTGTACCTATGCCATGAAAAATCTCACTGCCTTCAATGAGATGTTGGTACATCTAAGGCATACTAACATGAGCAAGAGTTGATGACTAACATGAGCATCTGCTTCAAAAATACCACAGCTAGAGCTGAGATATTATTATAGACAGTCTATTGTACTTGCAAAAGACAAGTAAAGAGTTCTTGGTTGAGAATACATGTCAGAAAAATGACATGTTTTCATCACTTCCAGCCATAGTTAAAAGACTCTGAATACATTAACCAGCTGAAGGAAAAATACTTTCAGCTTTTGTATCACAGTGGGAATCTGTAAATGCAAGTTACAATGTAACAGACAATTAGTGTGAATTCAACCGTTTATCATTTCTAAAAATTAATAATTTTTTTTTTTTTTTAATGTACACAGAGAAATGTAGCATTTTTCACCAAGTTTACAATGCTCCAGTTTTGGGGATCCAAGCTAGTGAAAGAAGAAGAGTGGGCAGGACTGACTCAGTAACAGTAGCTGAGTAGTTAATTAAGACAAAGCTTTAGATCATTAGTTACTTCAACCCAAGTATACATTCCTGCATCCCACTTCAAAATGATCCAAATCCTTTTGATGAAAATCTGGTCGATAATTCAGCACGCCAACTGGCATGAGATCTTGGGCTTTGCTTTCAATAACTTCTTTTCGGTAGTAGCTATTTCTTCTGGTTTCTTTCCTAAATCAGACTTGTTATTTTTTTTATGCAGAAACCTTCAGCCATACTCCAGGGACTGAATTCCAAGCATTTATACGGACGCCTCTAGGAATGCATGGCATCATTTCTGAAAGGGATTGCTTGTGCTGGCACTGGCAAGGGTCTGAGGATAGCTGTTTTGGCTAAAGATTTCCTCTTGTAATCGGGTACTGATTCAGAATCATCCTTTTGTGAAATGAGCGTGCCCATGTGGATGGACAGCACTGGTCCTGCTCAATTCCCGACTCCACGTTCCTTAAGCTGACTTGGACATCTTCTCTGAACCCAGACTGACAGCACAAGCCTGTTATACTCTTTGGTAGGAGTACGCTACCACTTCACTAGATGAGAGAATGGAAGTTTAGGGTCCAGTCCCTAGTCAAATTAGACTTTCAAAAAAAGAGAAAAATTTAAGAATTGAGTGCAAAATAACAGGCTAGTTGCAAATAACACAGTCAAAAAAAAAGGAAAATTACTTTCTGATTACTTGTAGGAAGCACAGCAGGAAAAAGGATATAAGTGGCTAGGAAAGATGTGGCCACAGAGGCACAAGGTGTGTGCATCCCTCAGGCTTCTGTCAGAGACATATCTACAGCCTTGAGCATTACTGACATGGCTAAAAGGAAGCACATGGGGATTTGTACTACAAAAAGTCTGGAAACAGGAGTGTGTGTATCATCTTTACCCAGAAAGAAAACCAGCAATTTTCAAATGTGTATATGTAAAGAGAGAGAAAGTAAATTGAAACCTTTACACAGCCAGGTTTGTCGGTTCCATTTAAAATACGGCATTAAAAATGGGGAACCAGATCCCTGGAAATGTTCCCTTACCTGTGCGGATTCTTATCCGGCCCATCCATGCTGGTACAATCCTCCGCTGAGCTTTACCTTCCTGTCACAGATCTCATTTTTCTCATGCATTTAGAGCAGCACCGGTTTCGCTATGACATACGAGAAGTGTTAATGTAAATGTGGGACTGGGAAGCAGGAGACCTGGTGATTATTCTCTGCTCCTCTGGTGCTCCGCAGAACAGCATTTCTGCCCCGCAGGCTCTGGGAAGGCTGCACTCCTTGGTATCTGTGAAATCTTCAGACAATGTCATACAGTAAGAAACTAAACGATAAGCAAAGAATTAATATTAATTGTCACCAATCATCTTTTGAAAATTTTATCACTGTATTTAGTTAGGGTTTTTTCCTTGCTTGAATTATCGTAAGTAGATCCCTTATCATTTCCTCCATCGGCCAGCCTCTTCCCCTCTTTTACTTTACCCCCGCAACTCCCCTAAAAAGGAGACAAAATTTAGTATAAACTTTGTAATGGCCAAATTAACTGGCATTTCCAGGCTGCCTCAGCTGTCAATGTCTGTGATGGCAGGAGATGTTTTGTCAGCACCACTTTCATGAAAAGATATATATACATATATATAGCCAAGAACAGTGTGGGAGCTGTTTCCCAAAAAAATGTTGAAAGTCACTGGTGGCATGAGAGTTATTAGTATATATCATTTCTACAGTGTCATAAGTGTGCATGGCAGACATATAAAAGAAAAGGTGCTTTCCCAGAAAGTAAATGTTATAAAGCTGTTTAATTAATATGATGGCTTAGTAGGTGCCATTAAGAACCTCTTTAGGTTAATTTTAGTCTCAGCAGGGGTGTGGATAAATAGGAAGTAATCTTACACCTTCTTCCAGATAAAGCATCATGTTATTAGATCAGAAGGATTAGGCTTTTCCAGTCCTTGCATTTATCTTACTGCACTATGAGGTGACAAATTCTCTCTCTGTTTCAAGCCTTACAATAGCATTAAGCCCACTATTTAAAAAAAACCAAAACAAACCACCAATAAATAATGGTTTAAGCTTACACTGCCCTTTCACTCACACACTAAAGAATTTGAGAATTGAGGCCAAACTTCAAGCTGAAGGGCACTGTCCATTTCTGGAGTGGAATTATATTTTTGACCATTCTGCTCTTAGCCAAAGCCAGATCAGCTCATTTTTATTTAAGCCCATAGCATGCAAAAGAGGACGCAAGAAAAAACAACAATCCATCCATATTGTGTTTCCAGTGAAGAGCTCTGTCATTGCCAGTTGCCTCCAAAGACAACTGTCTACAAGGAAACACAAAGCCACATCTATGGCAATACTTCTCCAGTTATGCCCTCAGCATTTCCTAAGTAAGTACGCTTGACGTATTCCTGCTATTTCACAGTTAAAACCATATCATCTAATAAATCCTACAGACTCTTCTTTTTCAAGCATTCCTTAAATATTACGCAGAAAGTAAAAGAGCACTTATTTTTCTTACAGATTGCTTTTCTAGTGAGGAGACCTATTTCATATGACTTTGCAGCAGTAACTGAGACAATTAAATAAACACATTAAAACGTCTCAGCAGTTGATTTTGGCAGAAGTAAAATACTGCACTGGAAGTGCAAAGGAAATGCTATGGTATAACTACATTACCTTACCTTACACACAGGCTGACAAACAGATTTCCAGGGCTTCAAATTTACGCATTAGTGTTCAGATACTTAAACATTTAAAATATTTAAATCTGGATTTACTTGTTATCCTAAGAAGCCTCCTGCAGGTTTACAGGCCTAAGTTCTGCAGATTTGTCTAATTCTAGGCCGTCTTTGCATGACACATTGGAGCAGTTTTTAGCAAACACACGTGTTCCTGAGTTGTTGCAGCAACCTCAGCCTGTTCTGAAATCAAATGTGTCGCTGGCAAAGCGTGGCCAAGCCTTGGACACGGCTCATCCCGGGCAATGCTAAGTAACCTGGAGGGCCCAAACCTCCAGGTTAATGATTAAACCTAAAGTTGCCCTAAGGCTCTTTGATATGCAAGGTAAAATATGAATTGAGAAATATGTCCTGTTGCACCTATGGCTTGGCATCTGCCTGCTCTCATCCCCAGCACCACAAGGAACTGAAAGAGAAAAGTAAAAAAAACTCACCAAACTAAAAAACTAAAACCCCCCACCTTTTAAAGAGGAATTAATTTTTTATACCTCCAGCATCTCAAAATTGGAATACAACAGTATGTCAAGCCTTCTTAACACATCAGAGAATAAAGGTTATATGGGACCGGTTTAATATGGCATTCACTATAAGACACAATGAAGTGATAGGAATTTCATAGAAATGAATCATAGAATTGTTTAGGTTGGAAAAGACCTTTAAGATTGTTGAGTCCAACTGTTAACCTAGAACTGCCAAGCCCACCACTAAACCATGTCCCTAAGCACCACATCTACACGTCTCTTAAATACCTCCAGGGGTGGTGTATTTGTTTATAACAATCAAAATAAAAAGAGGAGAGAGATGAGAGCACAACCTAATACACATTATTAGCATTATCTACAGTCCATGCCCGGCTAAGTTCCACCGAACGGTTTCTCTGCTCGCTTATTATCAGTAATTTTTGTGGTATTTAAGTGTTGAAACTACAGAGAACTTGTATTCCTTTCCCCACTGCAGTGGGAGAGTTTAATATAGAAGACAATATCAGTGTTTAAAGTCCTGATATGCTCTCTCTGAAGGTGCACCTGCTGTGATAGGATGCTGGTTTCTGATTCTGAAAGAAGACTCTTTGTCAGACCCATTCCCAGAACTTCTTTACTCATTATAAATAGTGCACATTGATAAAGTAGCCACTGCTTACATTCACACACCTTAGGACTGACCCTGAGCAAGAAAATCCTGCTTTGTTCTAGCTGCCTCCTTGGACTATGCGCTGGTTTTCAATCTGATGGCGTACTTTATAGTCATAAACTTCATTGTGTCTCATGACATGACAACATTGGGGGGGAAAAAGGGGAGAGACTAATTCCACACCCTGTCGTAAAGAGCCTTATAAGTGTCTCTTTCTAAACACAATAAAATCTTATTTTTTTTATCCTGACTGCAGGCCCATGCAATCAATACAGCAGCCAAAGATGTTATTGTTAAGCCACCCCTTCAGTGCAGCTACATTCTTCAAACTCTTGAGCGCATTAAAAGAAGCATTGAACTTACACCTGAACGTGTATCATTCAGGTGTCTCTCTTCTTAGACTTAAATCTATTTTCATCCCACATGAACGCAGTGCTGGTTACCAGCAGGGTTACTGGGGATCACTTATTTGTATTGGAGGGAAATGGCAGCTGAGGAAATGAAGATGCAATGTAGAAAGTTATAAATAGTTCTAGCATCGTTTTAAGCTTCTTGCGTTGGCACTTTTGAAAAAAAAAAAAAACAGTTGTTTTCCTTCTTTCCCCCTTTTTTCTGTAGGACACTGGACAGTTTGTGACAGAACCTGAACTCTGTAAATACCATATTGCTGAAATTCAGGATCTGCCTCCTCCAGCACATACCTTTGCTTTTGACATTTGCATGAGATCCAAAGGCTGAAAGCTTCTGGAAACTTAGGACTGAACGGGGCCTTTTGGGTCCTCTGAGCCCAAGCTGCCTGCAATTGCAAGAGAAATGCCATAACATTCCCAATGTAAATTCATCATTAGCCATTCTAACATCTGTTGGTAGTTTGCTCTTGCAACTGCCGTTATAAAACCATTTAGAATCATAGAATCTCTGAGGTTGGAAAAGACCTGTAAGATCATCGAGTCCAACTGTAAAAGTCAAACCGACTTTTGCAAAGCCAAAGTCTTTTAATCATTAAGAAATTTCTGATTTCCAACCTAAGTATACTTGGGGCAAGGGGTTATTTATCTGCGCTCAAGCCAGTGTTATGGTCTGTTCTACCTCAAGTGCTTTCTGTCATTCTCTGGCGTTTACTCCTCTTCCCCACAATTTCTTCATAGCTATCAATATTAATATTTCTCTGACTTGACTTCACCAAGACAGACAATCCAAGCTCTCAGGTTTTTATTTTCTGGGTCCAGGTTTTATAAGCCAAAGACAGATATCTATGTCAGGAATTTTTGAGGTGGAATAAATTTCAGCTTTTCAATCTAAAATCTTGCAGGCCAATTTACTGAAGTGTAACACCATCCGCTGTCTCCTTGAGGCCCCCAAGTTCAATAGAATTGGAGGAAAGCAATAATCTTCCCTCTCCCCCCCAAAAAATTAATGTTAAGCAAATATTTCTAACAATTTATTGAAACAAGTCCTTGAAAATTAGCTTTAGCCCCAACGGGAACCCAAAACCTTAGGGAGTTACTTTAAAAATATTAATGGAGGAAAATAAGGAATTTTAATGAATATGTGCTAAATATCTTATGACTTGAAGCACTTAAGATGCAATCGATCTCACCACAGTGGTGACAAGTTAGGGAGCAGTGAGCACAGAGACTTATCATCAGATAAAAAGCTCAAAACAGAATTACATTCTTTGCTTGTCACCAAAGCACTAATACTGAGAGGGTGTGGGAAGGCAATTTACATACAAAATTGGAGCCACATAGCTAATGTACTCTGATTTTTCACTCAAACTACATTTCACTGACAGATGGGTCTTTTTCTGTAGCCACGCGCTTAGGAAAAATGGGTGATCGCGTTTCTCATCCACTATCCCTTTTTCTATAGCACTGGAGAATTATTTTGTGTTCTGCTGAAAATTGTAAGGTAGTCTAATGAAAATTGGCCAGCCCCCATCTTCTCATCATTTCAAAACCCCTAAAAATACTATTTACAAAGTATGAAACTGGAAAGCTACACTGAATAATGTATAAAGAACACATTTCTTTGAATTTCATAGCTTTTTGATGGCAAAAAATTGACAGACTGAAGGATGCTGTTCTGCCATGTAGCAAGCTAGATGAAGAACTCCGTAAAGTTTTCTTTCTTTCAAGCGCATCCATCTCCTGGAAGTGGATACCTGGAGTGTAATTATGCTACTTTTTTTTCTTATACATACATTTGGTGGTGATTTTTTTTTTCAGAAATCTTCTCCCGAATGTTAAACTGACTGCCTAGAATCAGCCCTTTCTTCTCTATCATGTGCAATCATTTCCTTGATGACTCTTAGCCATTCATACCTGGCAGGACAACTGGGGGATCTTCTAAATTCAAAGGAACTCTGCTGACTTCCCCTTGGTGACTGCAATGCTCCATTGCAACAACTCACCTGCATCTCCTGCGTCCTGGTCCCCGCAGCAAAGGGATTTCCCACTGCCAAGGGCAAGGCCATGCCCAAGAGGCAAAGGAAAGTCCTCACCTGCAGACGAGACAAGGAACGCAGAAGTGGCCGACGTGCTCGATCCACCCTGCCTCTGAGCAGAACGCGCAACCAACAGGCACGCAAAGGGACAAGGAGTGTTTGTCCCAGCGCAACACCTGCACCGGTTAAACAACTTCGCTTTCCCATCGATTCAGTTGCCTTCCTCCCCTTCCCTCCCCTCCCAGCCGTGAGGCAGGAAAATCAGTTCAGGATGAGCACGTATTACTGCACAATTGAGTCCACAATTTCAGGAAATTCCTCAACAGTCCTCTCTGTTAATAGGCATATTATTACCTGTGTTTTATTCCCACTCTAAAAATTAGTCATAATATACCATCTGTTTTCCCCCTTAGTCAGCAGCTAGTGTATAGCACTATGTGCAAGAGCATCAGTGGATTCTTTGAGGGTGCAGATATATTTTTAGCGATCATTTTGACTTTTTAATTTGTAGAAAAGTAGATTTCTCCCTTTTCAAGGATGATTGTTATATTGTGCTTTTTCTGAGAAAGCAGAATTATTAATTTAACCCCTGCAGCAGTCTCAGTTACAAAATGCACATTGCATATGAGATATTTAATGTGCACAGCTGGTGTGACCATTTAAAAAAATTAGGGAGAAAATAGCTTCTTGGTTTTCAATTTCCTCCCCAAAAGAAAAAAAAAGGGCACATTTTGTTCTGCTCTAATTAGTATGTGTGCCAGTGCATGACTTCCAAAGCAGGCAGATGCTTTGAATGAAGTGTAATGTAGATTTTCATTAATCTTCTTTGGCACAAGACTTTTCTTCTGCTATGTGTATGCAGGAAGTAATGACTAGAAAAGATGAGCAATCACAGGCAGTTCTAACCAACTTAAGCTGGCTTTTGTAAAGGGCAAGACAGGGACATAAAAGAGTATGGTTACCTCAGTGTCTGACATCTCTCGGTTTCTGGTTTTCCATTATAATGAAGGGTTTGGGGTAATTCCTTTTTAATACAAAATATCAAATTCAGCTATGGGAACTCTAAAGAAATTAAATATCAATCTACTGAAAAATGGATGCATTTCAATCAGTTATGTGACTGATCCAAGAGAAAACCGCAGATATGTTTTCCTTACAGCAGGCAGAGAATTAAAAATTGTACTTCCTGAAACCACTTTCCGTTTAAAAGGAAATAAGGAGATGTCCTGGTTTCGGCTGGGATAGAGTTAATTTTCTTCCTAGTAGTTGGTATAGTGCTGTGTTTTGGATTTAGTATGAGAAGAATGTTGATAACACAGGGATGTTTTAGTTGTTGCTAAGTAGTGCTTACACTACTCAAGGACTTTTCAGCTTCCCATGCTCTGCCAGGTGCACAAGAAGCTGGGAGGGAGCAGAGCCAGGACAGCTGACCCAACTGGCCAACGGGGTATTCTATACCATAGGACATCATGCTCAGCATATAAAGCTGGGGGAAGAAGAAGGAAGGGGGGGACATTCGGAGTGATGGCGTTTGTCTTCCCAAGTAACCGTTACACGTGATGGAGCCCTGCTTTCCTGGGGATGGCTGAACACCTGCCTGCCCATGGGAAGGAGTGAAGGAATTCCTCGGGTTTTTTGCTTGCATGTGCAGCTTTTGCTTTCCCTATTAAACTGTCTTTATCTCAACCCATGAGTTTTCTCACTTTTACCCTTCCGATTCTCTCCCCTGTCCCACCGGGGAGGAGTGAGCGAACGGCTGGGTGGGGCTGAGTTGCCGGCTGGGGTTAAACCACGACAGGAGAGTTTTCCCATCTTGCTGGAAATGAGAGCCTATCAATGAAGAGTTTTTGAGTAAAGTTGGAATTACTTTAATCTTTTCCCACCTCAATTTAGGGATATTCTAGATTGCTTTAGCTATGGCTAAGGAAGAAAAAAGTTTGAGGCAGAGACTGTGCATGTTTCCTGTTATTAAGCAGCCTAGCCAGGTTATTCTACCAAAGACGCAGATTCCACGTTTGGTGAAAGTCCATGTGCCACAATAAGAACTGAAGATGCTGCAGCTCATTTGCCAGCAGCAGAAAGTGCTCTCTTGTCAGGAAAAGATTGACACAAAAAGTGAAAGTCGAATATGAGCTACCCTTCAGAGATACTCTCTTAATTACCAGCACATACTGAGGATGTGAGTTTTCCACTGTTGTGTTGTCGCATTCAGAATAATTCAATTTTTTAAAAAATCTGCTCCTTTTTGGGATCAATGCTATCATTACCTTTTGCTTTTCTGTAGTCTCTTCCATGTCTTTTCTTTTTCTTCCACGAGACAGTTGCTGATTCCCTCTGCACTCCTTCCCTTCATTTATGAGCTCTTCCTCTTACGCTTTCCTACACTTGTAAGAAGAGAGTTAACAGATTGCTGGTCTATACATTAGATTTGGGGATTAACTCCTAAATAGGAGTAATGGGCCTGGGAAGTTCATGCTCCCTCAGAGACACTGACTTCCGCAAACGCTGTTGCTCAGCTGTTTGATTTCCACTTTCAGAAGAATCTTTCTTGCAAGTATGAGGTCAAAAATGTAGCTTCTTACCTGAAGCTTTGTCTTCAATAAGCAGCAGAGCCCTAAACCCATTATATGGGATAGTTCTAGGCTAAAGATGGCATGTTTGACATCTATGCATAAGAGAAATTAAATTAAAGAAAAAAAAAAGTTCCTGTAATAACAAAATCATTAATTACACAAATGGATTTCTATTTACAGTGCAAGTGAAATGATGACTTAAGAAGATTACACAGCAACGTGCAGTACAGAACATTGCTTTCAGGAAGAGCACAAGCCAGAAACAGAATGAAAAGTGTATGCCATCATTTGGGATAATACACAGGGGATACAAAAATAAGTTCTAAAAATTGAGCAGAAGGAAATATGTTTCTTTCTGACCTCTTTAGAAATGGACAAAACCATTAAGTGATGGGTCAGGAGCGTTAATGTTTCCTGCCAAAGTATTAAAATAAAAAGGGAGGAAAGAGTGGATTTAATGTACTGTAAGTACTACTTTTTCCGAAAGCCATGCAGAATAAAACAACACTTTTTCCCAAAAACAACATGCGTCTTAAATGGTGAATATTTCCAGGAAAAAGAAATGAAGGCTATTCTGTTTGAGAAACATACCTGCTTTAGGATATAGGTTATGATGGTGGAACTAGGCAAAATGTTAGGTTTCCTACAAGTAGCAGAATTCAGAGATTTTATGATACACCTTTCATTTTCTCTTTGCAGAGTAGAATCATTACAGCTTAGTTTTCAGGTATTAGTTAGTAAGTACAACGACCTTACTGAAGACATAGGGTCCCATTCTGCTCTCAGGCTTCCAGCCTTCTGCATAGGAACCACCCACTTATGGCTGACAAAACTGTCAGAGCTGCTGTGAACACTTGTCTGAATGCACATTTCTCAACTATAAAACAGTGCGAGGCTCTTCAGTTTTTGCTTTTTCTTCTGAAATTTTAGAGACTAGGGATAGGCAAGCTGATAAAGGTAAGAAAGCAAGCTTTCTTGCAAGCTGTCAGGCCTCAGATCTCATCTATTTCTGTATTCGTTGGTCTAAAATCTTAAATAGATGCTACCTCTCTCCACTGGCTTTTTTTTTTTGGTACCCTTAAAAGAACGAGCTACCACAGCAACGCTGCTACAGGAGCTGAAACATCACTTGCTGCCCAGATTTTGTAAACACACTACAACCTGCATTTTGGGTTAACTCCACTCAAACAGCTCCTGTAACGTATGCTGAAGCTGGGCAGATACACGTGTGCTTTGTCAAATAAAGGATTTAAATTCTAAAAAAAAAAAACCACCAAAAAAAAGGTATTCACAAGTTAAAACAAAGTCCATTGAAGCTAGTGTTTCTCCTGTTCGGTCAAACAGTAAAAATGATTACGTTGCACCTTGTACTGATTTGCAGCAGTGTTATTGTAATTAGTTACTGGAAATCTGGCCTTGTTGGCATCAGGACACCATGGCAGAGCAGGCAGCAGTTTTGATCTCTGCCCTTAAATGTTTTGTTAAGGGGCTCACAGGATTTTCTTGATAATTTTTCAGTATGTGACATTATGTAAATCGATTAGTGGTTCATTTTCATGTGTGTATCTGTATCTATTCATCTATGTGTGTAAAGTAATAATAAATTTGTCAGTTCCATGGACACAAAGTTAACTTGACATTTAGATACATCAATCAGCATAGACTCACCAGATTCTATGAAAATAAATTGATGACTCAAGCTCGGATAATTTATTTAATATTTGAAGACAAAAAAAAAAGAATCCTCTGCAGAAACAGCTCACAACTTTCCTGCACCTTCACTGAGATCAGTCGCTCTACTCAAAAAAGCACTGCAAGTGAGACCCACTTCATAATTTAGGCATTGAAAACCGCTGGCTAATGACAGTTGATCCATGAATGTGTACTTTAGCTTTAAAACTATTTATAGAAACTATTGATTCAGTAGATTATGCTGAAGGAGAACACACTGAGGCTGGATTTCCTCTATATGTATCTTACCACAATAAAAACGTTCTAACAAAATAATCAAAGCAACACCAAATGATTTGGTTTAGTTAGATGTTTGAGCCTCCTATGCTGTTATATTTCATAAATAAACACAAAAGTGGATGGACATACGCTACTGTATATCTAAGAGGATGTAGTCATAAAGGAAAAATCTGGCTTTTAAGGCTAACACTGTAAATGTGGAGTGCTGCATTGGCTCAGATAAAGAATAATTCTCTAGCTACAGAAGAAAACTCACCCTACAAATAACCTTTATTTCATAAGAAAAAAATATTACATGAAACCCTACAGGCAAGAGAGATTCATATGAGTTAAAAGCTTCAAGGCAGATAAATCAAGGAAGCAGCAGGGGGGTGGGCAGGTTAAGGAGAAAGCGACACTCGCAAGCGGACCGTCAGTCTGACGGCTTACCTCTTGCAGGAATATTTTGAATTCTTTCAGTTGTCATTACCTTGAGGAAGTTTTCACTTTGATAGCATAAATATTAAATATTTTTAAAGCTGGAAGTGCCAAAGAATCTGTCTTGAATTCTTTTTCTTCTTCCATATAAAAGCAGCAGTCATTAAATAGACTGCTCATGGGCTACAGAGAGATAAGTAAACCTGCCACGATGTGACCTTAGAAATGACTCACTCTGCATGTCATTAATGTAACTCTAAATAGAGCTTTTAGAATGGCAGCTTTGACCCTTTGTGACTTCAAATATTTTGGCTATGAAGCCTCCTAAGGGTGCTCCATATATAAATATCGTTAATGTGCCAAGAAAAAGAACCAGTCATAACTACGCAAACGATTAAGATTACCCAAATCTCAACAACAACAAAAAAGACTTAGCATGTCATATGTTCATTTATCTATATTTAAAATTCCATTAGGGAAAATTCTTTTAAAGACTCAACATTAGCTTCAATGTTAAAGTTGTATTTAGACTATGCAATAACATTGAGATTGGCAAATGGTGCATACTTAAGGGTGAAATTGTAAGAATAACACAGTATAAATAAATATTCTTCTCTGAGGAGTTCGGTATTTCAGCATCTCAGAGCTTTTTGCAAACAAGTGGGAGATTTAGCACCTGTATGCTGTTTGAATATTATTTTCCACCTGAAAGCTGAAGAAAAGAAAGAGTTAAGGTATTTCTTAGGCTCCTAAAGTGAAGCTGGGGCAGAACTTAAAATAAACAGTAGATATAACAGCTCTCCTGAGAAGGAGAAATGTGTGGTTCATTCGCTGAGTCCAGACCCTCCTGGACAGGAGGACCCCTCTCTGCACACCTCATGCAAGCTCAGCTCCTTTCTGCTGGGCCGAACTGATGTTACAGCTCAGCTGTGACAAAGAAGAGAGCTCCTGAGGAGGGCCAGCCCCGTCAAAAATAAAGAAGAGAGCGTGGAAAGCAGAGGACAGCAAAACAAATGAAGCTGCCAGCATCACGACTGGGGGTAGGGCAGGCGTAAGGAAGCAGCTTGGAAGGGAATCCTTGTCCTATGGGGGGGAAAAAAAGCCCAGACAGGACACGGGATGACATTATGGGATGACATTAAATACAACTTTAGTAGCATCAGCTACTATAGCCTCCATCTACCTTCACTACCAAATGTTGGGCACCACCTTAAAAGCTGTTGCCCTTAGTGGTGGAGGGGACTGTGTCCGGGGCAGAATTCAACCCAGCACAGACGAGGCGTTCCCCAGAAATATCCCAGGGAGAGATGAGATGGGAAATGGAGATTGGTGCTGGCGTCAGATCACTCAATAACGGGAGGTAGAAAGGATTCATTCCCGTGGCTGCCAGTCACCACCTGAGGAAAAGCCAAGGCTACTTTGCGTCGGCCAGAAGAAAGGTCCTAGTTTGAGTACAGCAACAAGAGGCGTGAGAAAACACTCCTGGCAGAAATCTGAGCACAGAAATAAAAGAAATAGAGGAGCAGCAAGAAATCACACACATCCCACAGATTGACAGTCTTGTTTCTGCAGCCAGATCAACTAGCAGAAACCCACTGATTTCAGCAAAATCATGATTTTGCAAACACTGAAAACAAACAGAAATTTGTGCTCTAAAAATGTAAAAAAAAAAAAAAGAAAACTGACCATTTTTATTACTCAGAGGTAATAAAGTTACGTTTCAAGCATACGAAACAACAATTTATCAAAGCCCCAGCCTCAGCTGGAGAATTCATGACTTCTGGAATACAAACAGTAAAATCCTTAATGAGACAAGTACCACAGATAAAACTGCTGCTTCAGAAATACCCTAAGCATCTGCAGTTACCCAATTAGTGATCTGGCAGGAATGTGAGCACATTTCCCCATTCAGCTCTACAGAAGAAAAATAAATATTTAATATATGTAAACTCAGTCACTGACTGATCATTAAACATTACCCTAAAGAAACAGGAATATCTTATAATATACTCACCCACATTTTCTCAGCCTTTCTACACATCTTGGTGACGATTAAGGAACAAAAGCAGGGTTTAAATTAAGAGCTCCGAGTTTTCATAAAATAGCTTTGTGTGTTTATTGTCTACACCAGAGTACTGCAAATGACTATGCCTAAAATATAGTTTATGACTGAGAAAAAAATGCACGTGATGCTGAACACCCCTACATCTTCTGCAGGGTTTTCTGGGGAGCTAGGGAAAAACATTCTTCGCTTCTCTCTTTAAAGTGCAATTTTGCTTCTCAGAGGCAAAGGACCATTTCACTTTCATTGCCTTTGTCCCACAAGAAGACATCATGAGCGACGGTGGATCAAGAAAGTGTGGACTTAGGTCACACACTGCTGGGCAGCTCTGCTTACTGCCACCCAGCAAACCACTGCAAACAACTGGATAGCCACAACGGGCTCGATGACCTGCCCCTTCCCCGTGAGCTGTCAGCATGGCAGGCTGCGGTTGGTTCAACCGAACGACTAGCTGCTGGACATCTCATTACACGTTCCCACAGCTTCTCAGAATTGCTGATCTGCGTGTCAGCTCTGGGCCTCCGGCAGGGAGCTGCTGTATCATTAGTAGCTTTCTGCTATGGAAAAAATAAAAAAGACTGTAACACCCCTTCAGCACGTACGTGACTCAAAATGCTGAAGTTTTCAGGACACTGGCTGCTCACATGAAGAATAAAAAGTTTATTCTTGGTGAAACAATAGGAAGAACAAAGAAATGGATCAGGAGGTCTCCTGAAGTTGCTCCTACAACCACAAGCTACTTTCACCTCACCGTTCACCTTTGGAGCCTTCCTCCTGCCAGCTCCGCAGGACTAGACTTGCATGAACACTCTCTGCCAGCAGATCCTGTCGTACTAAAACCTAATGAAACAAAATTTTGTGCAGGTGAAATTAAAATAGAGCTTGATCTTTTATCGATAATTTTGAATGGATATTATCTTCAAAGATCACTAAGTTTTAAAAGAAAAGTCACTCTCCTATATCAGGGCATCCACACCCATGTTAAGCAAAATACCATCTACTCCTGCAGCAGTGTCGTAAGCCGGAGCAGCCATCCACCTCTTCTCATCAGCAGCACCACTGCTCTTCATGTTGCAGCAGCTGAATAACTTCCTCACAACCCCAAAGGAATTTGCTACTTAAGGCACTTCTTGTTTCGTGCATAACATCCAGAGCACGATGAGTTTTTGATTAATCATACAGTGATTAATTACTTGCACTCTTTATAGTTAAAATTCAGCAGAGCAATCAGCTTCTCACAGCAGCCTATTCCCAAGTTCTGAAGTTGGGCAGGTACCTGACACTAGATGTATAGGTACCACATTCCTGTGTACATTCCTCTCATGTTTAGATTATGTTCTTAGAGCACTTACATGAAAGCAGCAGAAGTTAGCCCGATAATACATCCACACACTGCAGTCAGCACTATGTAAAAAGACACATTTTTAACATGTATTAAAATGTAACTGTTCTTTCCACAAATGTTGTTGAATCAAGAGGCTGATCCAACAACATTTGTTATCAGATGATAAATATATGTGGCTTACCTAGCCAGACAACGTATTTTGAAAGCAAAGTTGCCTTGTATACACAAACATCTATCTTAGTTAATAATGTGAAACATACACCTTTCTCCTTAGTATAGCTCGTATTTTAAAGCGGAGACTTGTATGAGTGAAGACAATAATAAAATATGTGCAACTTGGACATGTAGTATGTGGGAAATATTATTTGTACCTCAAGTCCAGCCTGGACACATTCCCATTAGGCCGGCAGGCGCACAAGCACAGGGTAACAGGCCAGTCCTTCCAAGGAGCGGTGGACTGACAGCTCCAGGAAGGACAGACGTTTGTCCCTATATAAGCCCGGCTGTGTCAGGTCAGACCCAAGACCATCGAGCCTGGTAAATGACCTTTGACCATCCTGTCACAACAACAAATAGCCAAGGACCGGGCAGGAGAACCAGGACATGGAAAATATGCAGTGATCAAAATATTATCCCAATCTGCAGGAGCTTGTGGCCCAGACCTACTCTGCCAGGGAAGGGATTACAGTATTTGGGTAAAGCGCCTGCTCAAGTGCAATTGGAACTCTCTCTTTTACAGGTTTCTGACGTTTGCTTTAATCCCAAATGTTCTTTCTGATTAGCATGCATTTAAATATGCATGAATATGTGTCTATACTCTTACCTTGTTCGGGGGCTCAGGGGTGGCAGAGTGCAGGGTATCGTCTCCCATTAGTTTCTAGTAGCAAGTTACAATTTTTGTGAATTACTTGTTAGAAACAACTCTGCTTTTCTTAGTATTGAAAAACAAAACCCAAAATGGAGGTTAACAAATATAATCCTGTTAAAGCTATTGTCTGTATGAAATTTTAACAGAACCAATGCTTTTTACTTCATTCATGCTATTTTCCTGGTTTAGGATTGCAGAGCTAGAGACCCTGTATCATCCTGAAGCTTTAGGGATTTTTATTTTATTTGTATATAAAACATCCCCGAGTCTTACACAGTGCTGCTTTCTCAATCCATGCCTGTTCACTTGGTGCCATTTCCCGAAGATCTGATATAGTATTTGAGCGGAGACATTGCCAGTGTAATTTTAGAAGTTTCCCTGGTAACCGCTGCTGACATCTCTAACTCAAAATTTGAGACTAGAGCTCTCTGTAACACCCTTACATGGCAAACTGCCTTGCATCAGTTGAGCTAAGGAACCTCACAAACGACAATTCACCTTCTTCTGCTTTTCAGAGAGTAAAGGTACATGCCCACAGGCATCTCTTTCGCTTAAAGAAAGCTGCCGTCACCTTCCCCAGTCTGCAAGTAGGGAAAAGGCACAGAGAAAACTCTTGGAAAGTGATTCGAAGAAGGAAAAGTGAGACTGGAAAGAGGTAGATGCTGGAGAGAGAGCAGGTGAGAGACACAAGGAAAGGGAAGAGCTAGAAGCAACAGCATTTAGAAGGCAACGTGAACCCCTGGAAGAAATAGTGAGCTGGCAAGGAAGAACTGAAAACAAAAGAATTTAAAGAAATGAAGAAAACAAGGAGAAAGGGAGAAAAGTATTCCTTTAATCCTTAATCACTCCTTCAGTACATTTTTTGGAGGATGCTCATCTCCCTCTCCAGGTCTGGAAGGGAGGTAAAGTGAAAAGAGGGTCACTGTGAGATGCTATTGTTGGTCCCCCATGTCCCTCAATGCTTTATCTCTGGGCAATCTTGTCTGAAAAAAATTCTTCAGCCGTTTCTGTTGATGACTCAGGTCTAAACCAGAGAGGCGAATTTATCTCCCTTATTCAAGCAAAGTCACAGCCCAATAGCGCATCACAGATATCTAGCCATCCCTTCTAACTAAACAGAGTTCAGCATTTCCCCACTCACAACCCCTTCCCACAAGTTCCCCTCCTCTTCCCGGTTCCCAACACCGCCTTCCTGGTAGGCATTCATGATCATGAGTTGGTTGCTCTTCTTTTGTTTTGTCTTTCAGACAGCCAGACCGCATCTATATCTTGCAAATTATTTCACAAGTAATACCTTTAAGAAACAGTTCTCCCAGGCGCATCTAAACCTTGCAGCCCATTTCTGTGACCTTACCACTGTCAGCTTTTCCCACTCCTGTTCTCCCCAAAGGCTCATCCTGTTCTTGTGCCCCTGACTGTTGCCCGGCGGTGGCACGGCCCTGGGAGCTCTCTGGGGCAGGGACTGCATTTTTGGTCTGAGTTTATCCAGTATCTAGCACTTTGGGATCCTGGTCCACAGTGGGCTCTTACTGGTATAGTGATCGTCGGTAATGGTGAGACAAAGTGAAGAACGGATACCGAGAGACAGAAATAAAGAACCAAGGAAAAAAAATCACTTTGAAGAGCGAATATTGCTTTGTCTTCATTCTTCCATTTTCCCAGGTACATGGGTGCATATTGGAAGACATCTCTAAGAATGTATTTTCCTCCTCAACACATATTACTACTTTTACTTTAACTCCTCAGGGACTGTGGTGCTATGTATCAGCACACAGTGTTAAAAGGCACCAGATCAGGTGTCAGAAAATTTCCTCGGCACCACCGACCAGTGCCACCCCACTACTCCGGGCACCATCTTTCCTCCCATCCTCCATCAGTCAAGTTCCAGCTTCTTTGACATGGAGTCTCTGTCCCTCTCTGAGCAATGCTTATCACAACTGGAGCCCTGTTTTTCTTTTTGGAACCAACGATAAGGAGAAAGAAAAAGCAGTAAATAATAACAGTAATACAGCTAAGGGCAGTAAAATTTTAAAAAAAGGCTGAGAATCCCTGTCAATCACCCTCCATTGTACAGGAAAACCTATGGAGTGTGGTGCTCATCAAGGTGAAAAGAAAAATAGGCAATACAGAGAGATACAGGAAAGGGGAAATCCAGCTCTTTGGGCCTTTACTACAGCAACAACAACAACAACAAAAACAACAGAGGCAAAACACAGTGCCAAGCAGAGACAGAAAAAAAAAGATTGTGTATAGAAACAGCAGAGCAGGGTGAAGGAGAGAACCAGAGAGCTATAAGTCATTATAAACAGAAAGTGCTTTGAGGAGCAAGTGCTGAGGTAGGGAAATAACGCTGCCACAGCAGAGGTCACGAGGAAATGTGCTCCGGGGGGGACCCCTGGTGCAGAATTCACCCTAGAAAGGGTCAAAGATAGTTACTGCCAAAACAGGTTAGCTATGATTAGTGCATGGGAACAGTTATAGAAGGACTGTGATGGTTAATGTCTGGGATTTTCAAAAGTATTCAGAAAGCTTTTTGTCCTTGACCACTCGAAGCCGTTCATTGTCTTTGCATCCCAGGTTATCGATGGTTTCAACTACAATTCTGAATAAAAAGGATTACGGAGCTGATTATGCTTGCTGCTGTAGCTGAGCTCACCAGCTCTTCTGACTGAGGAGCAGGTAATGTCTTCACGGACAAACATTCCCCCTCTAAAATTTCCGAGCCATGTACTACAGCAGCAAGCTTTCAGCGCTCTTTCAGTATATTTTAACACATTTTTTCTTAAACGACTAGAAGGGAAAATGTGCTTTCCACTATTATTATTACATTACTGAGCCTTCTTTCCATCCACTTCTTTATTTTCTAACTGCTTTAACTTGTTTGAGAACGAGCAGTGCATAAGAGTGCAACTCGCACTTTAACAGACACTCATAAATTTAGGTTTGAATTACACTGCTGGTGCCATGGTGTGCAGCTGCTGGGAGGAAACTAGGCCAGTATATATTAGTTACTGAAAGAAAAGAAAACATTTTTCTGTAACGGTACTGTCAGGTACAATTGACAGGTCAGCATCTCCACTTTCTGAGTATCTATGAAGACACAAAAACCCTCAGCATAGCTGCATTCCAATATTACATAAAAGGAAAACCAACCAACTTATCTTTTCCAGAAAATCTAGTTTCTGAACTTTATGTGATATAACTCCCAGGGCTGCAAAATCAGAATCACACTCATGAGCATACGAAAAATCCAAGTTTTACATTCTGCGATTCATATGCTATTGGCCTTCCCTCTCTTTCCTCCTGCACTGGCCTAAAACCAAGTGTAACCCTGCAGCAGCCTCCAGCCCCAGGCATCCAACAGCAGGCTAAGGGAGCTGCAGGTTAGGACCTGAACTAAAAGAGATCTAAGCTAGACTGACCTTTGAACTCTGCTTGCAGATGTCATCTTGTGGAATCTAAATTTAATCTTCCTAACAGAAGACACAATCCTGCAACCTGGCAGTGAACCTAGGAGGAACTTTGGCTTTTCCCCCAGGATAATGCTTGAACTTGTTACAGGCTTTAAACCTCTCTCTGTGGTAGGGAGAAGGCAGGAGAAGATCCTCGGGGAGTCCAGGTCAGGCCCCTTCAGAAACCATCCACAAGGATGTTAGGAACCAAAGAACAAGTTTCCAGCCATGAATTTTCTGTTCCATGTTCTGCTGGCTGAAAGCTGTAGCTGCTGAAGGAACAGTCTGAAGCGTACCCTTCACCACCCACACATTTCCAGAGTTCTTCAACCTTTTCTCAGCCACTCTGATGCTCCAGGGCATCGCAGCTCCTATGGGTCACAAGTGTCATCTTCCACATTTTGTACAATGCAGGCAGTCTGACAGCGTAGCGAGGGCTGGGTCACACAGCTCTTCCCTGGTCCCTCTTCAGAGCTAGGAACTGCTCAGTGTCTTCCCATCCGAGGAGCCTGACACCCCAGGAATTTGCAGCTTTGAGTTTCTCCTGCCTTTCTCCTCTGCGTGATGGCATTTTCTCTTGGCTATATGGACCTAGTGTAGCCCATGCTGCAGTGGTGTAACTGCAGAGCTGTTACGTGCAGGTACCAGAGACCTTTCTTTTAAATAACGCAATCCCTCACTATTCTTCCTCACTGCTCAGCAAAATTCACTACCTGCTAATCACAAGCTGATTACAAGCTTTTCCTTAGACTACTGATAAACAGAGCAGCGTAAACGGGCCATTTCTCAGTGCCTATTAGGCAAGATAACAATTGAGCACCATGCCAGAACACAAACCAGAGTCAGAACTGCAGGCACTGGGTTTGCAGCCAGCTGAAGACTTCCCCGGTTTCTGCAGTTGCAGGGTTGAGCGCGCCTCATCCCAGCTGCTCACAGCAGCACGCGTATGACGTGAAGGTGTTCTCACCCCCGCCCGACACACAGATCGCCTTCAAAAATAGAGAAGCAGGCTGTCTAGGCACCTAAGAACCGAGCACGGCAAACCTCAGGGCGCGGAGAGGGCGTTAAGGCGCAGCTCTGGCCTGCCTTCCAGGAAACACAACATAAAGCTCAGCCTAAGCTTTGCTGAGTTGCTCCTTCTCAGAGATCCACCGGCAGCTACACCATGGCGAATCCACAAGCAAAAATCCATGTATGTTGTGGTGTACCTGGAAACCCAAAATGAAACTGGGGCTTTATTGTTCACATTGAGAAGCTATTTTTGCCATAAAACGCTTCAGACTAAAGAGGCACTTAAAGGGAGGGTAAAGACACGGACAGTAAGGTAAGGTTAAGTACGTCAGTAAGACACTACCCAGCCTTATCGCTAGGACCCTGTACTGCTCATCTGCCAGCCATCTCCTAACTCACTTTTTCGCAGGGAAAATGTGTTGATGTCTTACCACTTGACTGGGGTGGAATCCTTAGTTAACATTTGCAAATTATTTTTATATCCCCAAGTAAGAGGTTCAATACAAATATGTGACATTATAAAAGAATAGCCCTTATGTCTGAACTTTAGTAGTGCAGAGAAAAATTAATTGCTTTTGGAATAATTTGCTCCTTAGCAAGTCCCTTCTTTAAAGAAAATAATAAAAGACAGACTTTTAAATTTCATTTGCATTTTTGACCACAGAAACGTAAAAGGATATTCAGCTGGAATATTTTAAAGAATGCCAGAGTCTTTCCATTTTAACTTTACCTTTACTGAAAACAGGACAGAGGTCAGTGTTCACTGCAGCAGAAGACGACTTGCTAAAGTGCGAAATCCTTCGCAGAAACGGAGCTTCAGAAAGCACTGTGCTTTGAAATAATATCCTCAATTACGTTTTAAAGTTGCAAGTTAAACAAGATTGCAGATAACAAGTACTTCCAGCCAGCAAAGCCTAAGGATAGGCTGATTTAAAATAACTCCGAACAGTAGCCTGCAGAGATCAGACTACTGCTAGGAAGATATTCCTGGAGGCACTGGGCTTTCTTTTTGAACTACTTTTGAACTAACAACTAACGGGATAGCTTTCTTGCATTCCTCCTTTAAACTAGATACAAGCGAATGGGAGACAATGACAAATGACCTTCAACTTTGACATCTTTTTTTTTTATTATTAAAAAAGAACGGGTTTAATGAATGCCTTTGGGGTTGCACGTTCTCTAGGGCAGATTTCTGCTCTACATCACACCAATATAAATCTAGAATAACGTCAGTGAAATCAATGGAAATATTACACAGACAATTTTGAGCAGAACTGGTTAAAACTGATCTAACTACAAGAAGAGACAAGCAGATATTTTACAATTAGTTAATGGGCGAGGGGAGCACAGCAGTATGCATGCGCTGAAGAGGGTGGTGTTCTGATCAAATTTGCAAGCTGGAGGCTTTAAGGCACGTAACACTGAACTATAAACTACTCCCAAAAATATCTTAAAAATAGTTTTATACAAAAAAGTGCATTTCCTACCCCGTGATACATGAATCCTAAATTAGATTGCAAGTTGCATTTCAGCTTGGTGACAAGAGCCACGATCCAGGTAACTGCTAATCTCGTCCCGACTAAGCGATCTGTTGAGCTTAGCTGCTGTTATGAATTCACATCCATAAACATGGATGTTTATTTCCTCTCCTCATGATATGCCTGGCTTTCTGTTTAAACTGGGAAACATATGGAGAGGTAAAAATTATCATCTGCTGTGAAATGTGCTCTGGGAAGGAACACTAATGTTTCACATTAATGCTGTCTCACATTCACATGCCAGATCCTATTCTAAGTGAACGAAATGGCTCAATAATTGCCTTAAAGCCCTGCTTGACACCCTTGTGACCACAAGTCAACAGTCCTGACCCTACCATTTGCTTCTAAAATTAAAGCATAATAATATTATCTTCGTTTCCAGGGCTCGCCCTTTGTGATATGTACCTGGGCAGATGAAGAACTTTCAGATGTGAAAGATGAGCAGATGCGTATTAAGTAATACTCAAAAGTGCCTTTACATGATGCACGCTTACGACACTGACAGTTCTTCAATTAATCATCATACTTTTGACCTGGAGAACTTCTGTGAATTTGCAGTTTCTTTTCGTTCTGCCTCCAGCCTGCAATAGACTGCACAGACTAATGCAAGCTTGATCAACCAAAGCCAGGTAAGTTACAATAAAATCAATTTTTAAAGCAAAAACTAAATTTTCCCTTCTCTTCACACATTTTTTTTCTGTGTACCCTTATGCCTAGTACATCTTGTGCTTTGATAAGACGCATCTTTCCCACAGAGTTAATTTTGATCACCTACATTCAGCCAGCTGTGTGGCAGCTTTCAAGCTTTGATACATCAGGCTGTAACCTTGACAAACCAGCCAACACACTGCCCAACTCAGCGTGACAGAAACACAAACTCGAATTAAGTATTTGGGACTCAAAGGACCCCAGTTAGGAACAAGCCCTTAGCTGGCAGTCAGGCCCACAGGGCAGTAGTTCATTGAACTAAATGACCAGAACATTCAACAGCATGTCTAAGAATCCTCCTCTCTAAAGAGATAAAATACAAATATTTTTTTCCTCTTTCAAATCATTCTTTGATACTTACTTTCTTTTTAAGGTTTTTGTTGTGGTTTAACCCAGCAGGCAGCCAACCACACAGTCGCTCGCTCACTCGCTCCCCCCCCTCCCACCCGCAGTGGGATGGGGGGGAGAATCGGAAAAAAAAGTAAAATTCATGGATTGAGATAAAGACAGTTTAATAGAACCAAAAAAGAAGGGAAAATAATAATAAGAATAATGATATAATATACAAAATGAGTAATGCACAATGCAATTGCTCACCACTCGCCAAACAATGCCCAAAACAGCGATCGCTACTTCCGGGACCACGTCCCTTATTCATATACTGAGCATGACATCATATGGTATGGAATACCCCATTGGCCAGCTGTCCCGGCTATGCTCCCTCCCAGCCTCTTGTCCACTTGGCAGAGCATGGGAAGCTGAAAAGTCCTTGACTATGTAAGCACTACTTAGAACAACTAAAAACATCAGTGTGTTATCAACATTCTTCTCATACTAAATCCAAAACACAGCACTAGGAAGAAATTTAACTCTATCCCAGCCAAAACCAGGACAGCTTTTCATACTTATCGAAGTAAAAAAAGGCAGCTGTGCTGGGGTGAAGCTTACCATTCAGCTCATCAGGTCAGATGCTTATGCTGTAGTCAGTACAGATCGTACATTTTAGAGGCAAGAACTGAGTCTCTCCCTACAGTCATTCTTATTCCTTTATGTCAATGAATTCAGATAAATGTAAACCTGAATGTAGCCTAAAATTTTTTTCATTGTGGGCACACATCCGGTGTTTTATCAGTTTTGTGCAGCACAAAGTGTTTTCTTCCCTTGACAACAGCTCCTCACTGGTCTCTCTGGGTCAAATAAATCTCCAGAAAGGAAAAGGAAGCATGTTGCTTGGCTTATATATAATTAAAAAGTCGCTGGGTTGACTTCACTTCAAAATGAAAACTGAAAAAACATTTTCCTCACTGAAGGATTAAACATACTAACACGGAGTCTGAAGATTTCTTTTTCCTCACAGCCACCCCCTTCCTTAAAATGCCGTGCCATCCTGAGTAATTACTCTGCACCCCATAAAAAGGAGCTGCAGGGGATCCACAGGGCACTCGCTCCTCTTGGAGCTGAGGTCCTTGGAAAGTGCACCGGAAAAGGTGCACGTGCAAGTTTGAATTTCAACTTTGCCGACTACCTACTGCATTTTATTTAAGGATTTATAAATACATAAAAGTTTGCCAGAAATAAACAAATGCTGTATCAACTGAACTTCCCAAAACCTGCAACTGGATTTGACTTGGTACCAATAAAACCACGATTCTGAGAGCGCTGTAACATTGTTAAGAAAGAACAAAGCTAAATGCTATAAAAATACCTCAGAAAGCCGAAGCACACTTTTTTCCTCAGCCTTGTACCGCACCAGTGTTTTCAGACACCAGCCATTTTTCTTGATTTACCAAGAATTCCCAGTTGTTTCTGCCACTTAAGAATTTCTTGCTCCTGGCCAATTTTTTCCTCTCTTCTGGACCACAGGCAGCAACATCCCTAGACTGTAACTTTGCTTCATAGCCTTGGGCCAGTTACAAAACCATTGGATTGCTGCAGTGAGAGATAAATGATTCTTGGGTACCAGGGAGCAGAAAGGCTAGGGAAAGGCTCTCCAACTAAAGAAAAACAAGCATGCACATCCTCCAGAAATGACAAGAGAAAGGTTGTGGTTTTCTTACACAGGGCGACTAGAAAGGCACTCCAGGAGAGATTCAGCTGTGGAGTGCCCTCTGCCATTGCCAGCTTTATCTTACACAGAAGTCTGTGCCTGTAACAAAAAAGATGCTGCCAGGCGTTCCCTCTTATTTTTTTTCCAAACTCAACGAGCTAAGAAAACCAAAAGGGAGTGTCAGAGGAGGTCTCCCAACCACATCTGGTGTGTATACCAGCCACCAAAAACTGCGGAAATTTCAAGAGCTGATTGAAGGGCTTGAAAAACAGCCTTGCAATGAAAGAGTAAAACAGAATCAGTGAGCTCCTTTAGCAAAGGAGAGGTGGAAAGTTTACTCAATTATTCTGACACACAGAAAAATGGTGGAAGCTTTACTCCTGTGATCCAACAGCTGGACGCTCTTCTAAAAGATGCACTTCCTTGGAAAAGCTGTCTGGTTTGGTGTGTTCAGGATCAGATTGCACAGGCATGGGAAAAGCTATCCTGCTGGACATTCTTCGTCTTCCTTTGCAGCCATAAAACATGCTCTGCCTCTAGATAAATTTAATCTCCTCAAGTCCTAATCATATACTGCCTTCTCTGTGGCACGATGGTTTATTTCTGGGTTGTTTCTATATAATTGTGAGGACCAGCCTGGATTCGTTAATGCAGGGGGACAGAGTGGGGATGAGTACTCCGTATTTCCACTGATAGAAAGGAATGGCTGAATACTAACTCAGACTGCATGGTTATGCTCTTCTTTCCAGTAATAAACATCTACAACACAGCAGAGGAGAACAGATAAAACTGGTGCAGGGAAATGGTATACAATTCAATAAAAGTTACACATTCTTAACTCTAGAAACAGATCACTAACACACTCAACAAATAGGTTTATCCATTCTGCACAGTCTTTAATAGCACACTAGAGAAATGCATTTCCTAGATAAACACATTTTTAAAAAATAACACTAATTTTATTCTGACAATTTTTGTGTTTGTTTTTAAATAGAAAATAAACTGTTACATATTCATTAGACATGGAACAACTCTAAGTGTTGTGCCACACCATTAATGTTTATTTTACTCTGTCTTTTTTTTCTCCTATAAAAAGAAATACAATATTTCAATCCATCGGTTTGTGTTACTAAAATAAAAAGAAAAGAAAAAAACAACAGAAAACATGATAGGTGAAAATGAAATACATAAGGCCTTAATTCAGTGAGTAATAATTTACATAATTTAGTAAAACAGGGCAGGAGTCCTCTCACTGAGGTCAAGAGAAATAATCACATGCTTTAAGTTAGCTATGTACCCATACACCTCGCTGACATTTTCCACCGACTCTTCCTTGGAGGGAGGAGTACTAAAACACTACTATTCCCGGTTGCCCACTCTATCTTTTGCTGGAGGTCAGCTGAGCAACACGATGAGACATATGGTCTTCTCCTAACATAATCTCGTTTATTTGCACAAAATTTGCACCATCAACACTTTACGTGCCAGCCTATGAAAGGGACAGATGAGGTGGACACACACTTCTTTCTGCTAGCACTACTGCGGGTAGTCTCTGGCAGAGGTGCTGAGCACAGTACTCGGAAATCATAACTCGTAAATACAGAAGTTAAAGCCAGTAATTTCTCTGTGTTTGAGCAGCAGCTGAGTGAAATTAATCACCCGGACAAGAAATCAACAGAGTCTGCTAGTGCCCTTTGTCAAATTAGAGTATAAAAGTAAGAAGAAACTGTATACAAAGCAATGCAGCAAAGCAGCAGCTACGTTTAATAGGATCTGGATAACGTTTTACTAAAAGAGCAATCTGCATAGCAAAGATAACAGAGAATTAATCTTGTTTTCTAAATATATTTAGTGTTTGTACACAATGTTCCATTTACACTGGGAATGCGTACTACGTACCTGCAGAACTTGAAACAGTTTTGTTGACCCCTAGAAAAGCCAGCTGCAGGAAATGATTTAATATGAACATACCACTCACGATAGAATAAGTTATGCTAAGGATTTACGGCAATTCAATATAAGCAAAACAAAACACTGCCTTTTGAAGGGCATCATAGAAGACTCTCTTTTCAACTGCTGAAATGAAAATAAATGCCTTTTTTCACATCAGCATACAGTAACAACCTCTCATGCATTTCCACATAAAAGCTTCTTAAGCTTTGAAATGATGTATTTAAGCTAATTGTTTTATGTGCTAACACAAAAAGTAGTAAAAATTGTCCCTTCTCTTTACCACTTCTCAATTAGAATAGTTAATGTATTTTCTTACATGATTACCTAAAATGAGTTCATCTATTTCAAAAATGTAAAAACTGAAATATGCATTTACCTCTTGCCATTCCTTTTCTACCCCCCTCCTTTTAAGCTATAAAATCATGTTCTGAAGCCACTAAAAGTAGCGTGACATCTGTGAAATTACGTATTTTGTTTTTAAAGCATGCACTTAGCTGCAGATCTGACTCTGAAGTACTTAATTCCAAAATATCTAAAATAATCCTATGTCCCAGAGAAATGGCACTAAAGCATTCAGGACCACGTCTTTCTTATGAAAAGGGAGGGGTAAGAAACGGACCAGACACACCTCATCCTTTTCAGTTCTACTTTGTTACCAGCCTTCCCGTCCCCCCAGAAACTACACAGCATTTTTGCTCCATGCTTTCCCAAGTCCCACATGTACCTGGAGAGGAGTTCAAAAGAGAGGATGAGAGAGTTTTAGGTTGCACAGTCTCAAACAGTAGATAAGTTAACGGCATGCAAAGTGGAAAGGCCAGGCGCAGAGCTGTAACCTAAGATGAATACATATGGTAAGAGGAAGGCTATTTTGTAGGCTGTAAAGACATTTGTGTGTTTACACTACAAATTCCATTGCCTCATTTCTCGTCCTACTCATTCTCAGTTACTGTAAACTTCACTGGGACAAGCCACGTAAGCCCTTTTACGGCCCAGAGTTTGAGCATAGGATCGTTTCAGCATCCACAACACACACAGCAATGTGACACGGAAAAGTCTGGGAGAAGCTCCTGCTTTGATTTGACCTCACTTCTTTGAGCTAGAGGTGAGGAGGGAAGAGGATTAAAGTCCAAGACATTCACACCCATAACAAAAACCTTAGGCTTCTCTTGGGCAGCCATGTTAAAACTTTCTCTGAGCCATGGCACTGTCTTCAACACTTCTCCAAACACAGAATTGGAAAAAATATGGTTTCCTTCTTGCAATATAGTCCATTTTTTGTCCTGAGCATTAAAGCATCGACTCCCAATTACCAACTTCTTGCTTTACCTGTTTAACACCTATACAATCTTAGCAGTTGATCTCAGAGACAGTAAGAAAAGATGTGCCATCGCATCACCTAGAGTGGAGACATGAGCATCCAGATGACAAACGTGCTTGTCTGACATGCTCTTAAGGATTGGTGATGTACTTAATCAGATCTCACAAAGAAGCAAATTAAACCCATGGCTATTAGAAACAATGACTGCTTTTTAATAGAGACAGTAATTTTGCCCAAGCTGGCTGAATCCATTCACTGTCTCCATGACTTCCCTCTGGTTGTATATTGTAGTCACACTCTCACATATACACACGTGCACTCTTGCTTTGTCTCTCTAAGGCCTTTTAAACAAAATTAATACTGTTGCCAACTGATTCCTTGACTCTGCCAAGCAAACGGAATGACCCTACCCATTAAAGTCTCAGAGCCATTCACGCTCAGAATAGCAACTTCACCATCTATTACACTAAAAAATAAAATCCTAAGGTATCCCAGAATTTGGGAAGTTATTCAAAGTTTGACTTTATTTTCTTCTAATAAATGTATAAATCAAAAACAGAACTGCAGGGTAAGATGCTAAATGCTTAGTTATTGATGAAGGCGCTCCTAGAATATTTTGCTAATGACTCAGACTTGATTAATATAAAAAAAAAAAAGATCCTATTGATTTTGCTTAAAAAACATTTTAAGAGTGCTCAACGTGCTGGCAGCAGAAATATATTATGAAGCGCACAGGAAAAAATACCATTTAAATAAGGAAGAAAGAGAGCCAGCCAGGCAGAGACATTAGAAGGAGATAAATTATGAAGCCCTTGTCAATCTCATTGAAGCAGCACCAGCACTGGAGGCAGAGTCAGGGCCAGACCATGGGAGCATACTGGTATGGACTAAAGATCGCAAGTCCAAATTCAAGACAGACAATATTCAGCTCGAAAAGCAGGACATGCTTTTCTAGCAGGACTTTCCCCATGAACAATGCTCATTAAAATGAGACAAATCTTTCAGTCTGTGTCACGGATGTATTTTAAATGGTAAATCAGACATGCATATTTTCTGGCCAGAGCAGCATAAAATTCCTATTACCTATCGTTTCTCTCAGCTGGGCACTCGGTACTAACTCTTCTATTAGTCTCAGAAATACTGTATACACACTTTCCCTCACACTCTAAATATCCCTTAATGTTGAGATATTATGACTGTCAATAATCAAGATCCAGTTTGTTCTGGAAAAAACTACATTTTTCTGCGGATATAGCACAATTCTGAAGTCTGGTATTTCAGGGACATGCATGTTAGTAAGAATAAAGAAGTTACAATGAGTATTTCCCTAGGTTCCCATGGGAACACAACACTTACTTCCAGATCTGGATAGTTTCAAGATACTGAGTTAAACACTTATTAAAATATATCTAAAAAACCTATTCCTAGATTTTTCAGTGGCTTCCCGCTTACTACTCATGGGACTAATGGCTCATGGGGAAGAGACTCATTAAAGCACAAGGGTACCTAGGAAAAAGCATGCAAGTGAGGCCGAGCACCTGGGAAAGACACTGGGAAGTAGCCAGAGGAATCTGAATGTTTGAAAAGATAGCTCAACTGTTTAGGGCTGGAACGGGGCTGACACTCATCAGTGGTCATATTGCGTGATTTGTTCATGACTTTATGCATTCTTTACACCTATCTGCTGTCTGCCATAGTTTTGTGTGCTATCCGGCCATTTACAACTACAACCAAACATACTTGCCACCCAACTTGTAAGTGAAATAGCTTCTGTAGTTCAGTACAAGTTATGTGGGGAGAAGTTCATCATTAATTTGAGATAAAGTCGTTCTGCCTTTATTTCTGGAGGTGACAGAACCTAGCATTGGGGAAGATGAGAGGAACTCCAGGAAAAAAGAGTCTAGCTAGAGCTGGTGAAAGTCTCTCTACTTGCTACAGAGGAATAAAAGCATTGAGGGGAGTTGCATTTGTAAATTGAAAGATACCTCCAGTCTTTAGAAACACTATCTACACACCTTATGCAGATTCCTGAATGTGTACAACTGCATTCCTTCTCTCCCTATACTTTTCATATGCCTTAGGACTTGCAGCCTAAATCAAAACTTGCTGATGTCAACAGGATGCTTTCTTTTGATTGCCATTTCACTTCTCTCGAGTGACTAGACTATGGAACAGATACTGTCTTCTCAGGATCACAGATCTGTTAGCAATAATTACAGCAGACCAGTTGCAAGCTAACCTAAAAGCTGATGAAAATATAATTCCCCTTTTGAAATTAAAAATATCAGAGGGTCTTACATGGAATAGCAAGAAAGCCATGCTAAGCTTAAACAAACAGATGAGATAAAAAATGTGCCAGACACTTATAACACTGTATACAAATGTACCCTATTAATAGAAAGATCTCTCAATTGCACTAAATTTTAAAGAAACAAATCCCCGTAGATGAAACAAGAACACTAATAGAATTACATCTACTGGGCTATTTTTAAAAGAGCAGAAAGATAAAGAAAATGAGAACTTAATCCAGAAGACCACTGGGATAACATAAACTAGGTTCCTGGAAAAAAACAGATTTAGACAATAAAAGAAGCTGTGTTTCAATCAAAGTTTTTGATCATTCAGGACAAGTATACTGGAAAATGACATTTTCTGCTTTATTTGATTTCTTTAGGAAATAATCTCTTTCTTCTCTGTTCCTACCCAAAGTACCAAAAAACCCACTCTGGAAAGAAACAACTAAAATTTCCCACTGTTCTCTCACTGAACACAGCTCTTTCCTCCCATCTCTGAAATCAAAATTTCTTACAATGGTTACTTCATCCATATTGTACATTAAATATGTTGCTGCTACAGTGCTTTAACATTTCAATTTCCTTGTGATATTTTCAATATTTCCCTTAAGTTCCTTATAAGAATATACAAAACAAGAAAACTGTCTGTTTACTGAACAATAAAACATAAACTCTATCCTCTCTCTAAACAAAAGCTTCATTAATCTTGCACAGACTTCAGTTTCTTATTTTATAGAAAACAAAAAACGCTATAGATATCTGGAAAGGTATCCTGCAATGAGAAACTTCAGGATATTTATTTCATTTCTTAGGTTGAAAGTAAGGTTGGAACTTGATCATTTCACTTAATACCAGCACACAGAGAAATTACTTTTTGTAAGGTGCAGACAAAAGACATAAAATGCAGCATGTGGAGATTCAAGTCAAGTTGGGAATAAAACACAACTTCTTTTAAGCAACAGAGGTAATTAGCTACCAAGATAACTTACCATTGAAAGTAGCGAGTCCATTAACACAGAGTATTAAATTAAATTTTCATGTCTCTCTGTAAAAGTTACACCCTAGTATAAGCACAAACTCTTGGCTTTACAGCATTCAGTCACTCAGAGTAAGAGAGTCAAGTCCCTGTACTCCAGAACCAAAAGCTTATAAAGCCGCAGCAGGCCACTTGGTCAGCAGCAGCATAAAACTATAACAGCAGCCAGTCCATTCCTCTTTGGTGACATTTCAGTGACAATTTCAAAAGCAAGGCTTTCTCTCAGATATCAGTACATATTCAAACTACTCCTCATGTTCCTCATTATGACAAGAGGAAAATAGAGCCGCTACTGACTTGTATGGGGACACACAGGGAAGTCCTTTTAGGGTAGTCCATTACACACACAGAAAAAAACTAGGGTGCTTTCTAGCATTCTCAAACCACTGTCTTTTAGTCATTTTGAAAATCCCAAGGGAAGCAGTGGTGAGAAATAATCAGTGCAATCAAATTCTGCTGACTACATGAACTGCGGAACAGGCCCTCGCTGCCCCAGTGAATTAAAATGGTTTCAGCAAGGATCCTTGATGGTGGATCCCTCTGTTGCCCATACAACTTCTAGTCAGGACCAAATCAGTCAATCCCAGAAGCACATCAGCCTTCTACCCAATCCATGGGAGACAGCTCAAGCAATACCCAGATGGTAAAAGTAAAGTCCATAAGCCCTATGAAGGGCACAACAATTAACTATACTTTAAATTATGGATGGTCACCAACTGGGACGTTGTACCAGAATAAGATATGTACACCTGTAATGACTCTTCAGAGCATTTGTTATCAAACAGTTATCTTCGGGGATTGTTTATACTTAAAACTATTCGCTTATACTGATATTTCAGACTTAACGTAAAATATTAGCATCTACATTTAATGCATTATGGATAACATTTGACTGAAAGAACAATCTGCATAGGAGAAACCACAGTAAAATGGACATATCCTGAAACGGATTTCAAGAAAGCAAATTGCCACACCACATTCTTATATAAGCTATGACAGTCTTGTCACCATGGTATTTCAGGATTTGATTACCAGCTATAAAGAAAAAAAGATTTTTTTTTTTTTTTGGAGCACATTTATCAAACCTTAATGTTTATAGTTTTTTATTGGGGAATTAGCAACAACAGCTATATTGCACCCTGCAAGTTCTTTAAAAGTTTGTGAAGATTTGACATCGCTGGCAGATCCATTTACAGTGTGCAGGAAGGAAAATAACAGATCAGCAAACAGCAAGCGCTGGATATTTTCAGTGCATGTTCTAACCCCAGAAAACAAAAGAACCATTTTTCTTGCACTGCAGTTTGTCACCCTCCCAGTACAGACTTGTAAATTTACAAAGGAGGCGAGACAATCCCAATCCAATCTTAAAATGTCTCAATCATTCAGTCTTTTTCCTTGACCCAACTTATCACTTATCTTCACAGCTCACAGCAGTTTCACCAGGATGCTCTGTCTTCAATTTTTTATGAGATGGCTCTCCTGGGAGAAGAGACGTGCAATGCTCTAAGGATCGTGCAATTTCATCAATTGTCCATTTGTCTTCATAAAGGGCATGCTCCTCTAGTGTAAATGGCCCATGTTTGGTTCGGGTCAGCTCTTGCATAGTGGCACAGGTAGAGAGTTCTACAGTAAAGGAGAAAAGAGGATTTAGAAAAAGTGCATGATCAAGTTGAACTATTTGCAACTCACTTAAAATGTGTTTTTACATGTAGCCTTCTACACTATTCTGCTTTGGTTGAGAAGGAAGTTTATGAAGATTCATCACTCATTTACATCTTCTAAAATCTGAGGCAAGGAATTCCTTTGATTTCAATAGATCTCCAATGTAGTGAAGAGTTCAAAATCTGACAGTAAGTTGTCAAAAGGTTTTCCAGATTTAAATCAGAATGAAAAGAGACGAAATAATGACATAAGATAGAAGCAGAACATTCTGTATTCACAAGTGACTTAAAAGACCATGTACTATTTTTCAACAGACTTTGAGGCCTTAGGACTTCTCACCTTCAAGAAGGATTTTTGACATTTTTATCCTGTGCCACCTATCAGGACAATATAAACTAACATAAGGAAAAATAAAAATTATAAACAAATGCTCTGCTATGTTAAATACCAGTAGGACAGAATTACATAAGGAAGGGCTACAAAACGTAACAGCAACCAGAGCTGACTTGTAAGCGTACAGGTATACGAAAATATTCTCTCCCATCCTTTCTGATGCAGAAAGATTTTTACTGCATTTTAGATTTTTAAAAAGAAACCAGCTGAGGACAGACTTTATCTTGGTTTGTCATTAAAGGACTAAACATAAGCCAGTATGCTCAGAAGGTAGTAACAGAAAGAGAATCTTTGACTTGCCTAAGCACAAATAACAACATTGAAATTCATAGGGTTATCCCACATAACTTGCTTTGTTGATCTGCAAATGTATTATTTAAAAAAAAAATTGCAATAGATTATCTGTTCTCCATCATGCAGTTTGACAGATATAGAGCACAAGACAAATAACCCTGTGGGAAAGCAAAACCATTCAGTTCAGGTAAAGGAGAAAGAAAACATCAGAAAAATCATCACAAATGTAGAAGTCTTTCCAGCGGATGGGGTTTATTATGTGCATGGTAATGTTCTGTGCAATCTGTTTTCAAAATGTGATGAATAATGTTTAAAAAGACAGTATCTTTCTTCTTCTCACCCTTAATCTGAGTTAGCTTTAACATACGGAGGAGGAAAAAAAAAAATCCCCACCTTGCCTTGTATTATCTTGCTCAGTGCTATTACTTGCTCCATTTTTATCCCCCAGCCCCCAAGGTCCTCTAGCAATTATTTAGCCTTCATTCCCCCATGCTCCCAAGGAAAACACCTTAGTATATAAAAACAAGTGATAGCACTACAATTCTGCAAAATAACACATAGGTCTGGTCACTGGAGATATAGAAAATGACAAAATTTTTCCATAAACAAACATATTCATTCCTTAAACTGTCATGGGTTTTTTTCATGCCTACCTTTGCCAATGTCACTGACCAGGCTCCTGACATAAAAGCCACCACCACATTCAACATCTGGAATGTTAACAGTGACATGGTAAATTGCCAGTGCAATGTGAAATCTACTTTACATAGAAACCATGCCCCCACATAAATGTAAAATGCGCTAAGCAAACAACCCAGTGATAAAATATTTATAGGATGCAACATCAATTATTCATCCTGTAACATATGTGCGGGTGAGATTGCTAAGCCAGACAGGAGGGAAAGCAAATACAATGGCAACTGAACCAACTGACTAGAAATTAAGTACTTGCTGTGGTATGTTAACAAATGCTAAAGTCCTATTTATTTTAAAGGTTTCAGAAGGTTGTTTCGTATTTCTAATGATGAAAATGTATTTCACACATAGTCTAAACTGACTATCAATGCTTTTAAGATACTGCACACAGGCAATAAAATTTTGAAATCCACCTTTAACTTTCCCTGCTCTTTCAGCCCTCCCCTTCCCTCTCTGCCAGTGATCAGCTGCTAGTCACCCAACCATACAGTAAGGGCTGAGGTAACACAGCACTGAGTTCTGTCACTCATACCTGCTCATCATATAACATTTGGTCCATCAGAGGACTATGGGTCAACTAGGTAGCTGATCAATGCAAGACATTAGCTTGACCTCCCAGTAGCATCAAACATTTACAACAGTCTTTTTGGTTTATTTATTAGTGTGCTTCTTAATGTACTACCCAAGTTTCTTCATGTATGACAGAAGGAAGAAAAGATCCTGCCTCCTCAACCAAGAAAGAGGCCTGACAGTAACCAATACTGGTCCTTGCTGCGCCCTGGGAGAGATGCCAGCAGGTCCGGGCATCTGGGTAAAAGAATGGGCAAAGTGAAGTAAGCAGACCGGAGAAAGGAGTGAGCTGGAGGTTGCAAAATCATGGACAGATGCAAATAATCCCCTGACCAGCCTCTCAGAATTTTACTTCACAGAAAGATTATATGTAATCAGCTTAACTTAAAACCAAAATACAGTGCTTTTACTGCAAAGTGAAAGTCTCTGCACATGGGCTCACACCAAAGCTGAGGGAAATGAAACCCATTTCACTATCTTATTGCCATTCTGAGTGTAAATAAGCACTAACAAGCTGGGAGCACCACTCTATGTAATAATCTTTGGCCTTTACCCAGTGTGAACAGTGGTGGCTGGAACTGTTGGAGAGAGAGGCTGTACACTCTTACTGGCCGAGCGGGCTTTGCTTCAACTGCTTCTCCTCTCTTCATCAGAGTTGATAGCCTTTCTCCACCCTTCTTCAAAGCAGAATAGCTGATCAGATAGAGCATGAAAATGTGTGTCATACAGTCATAATAGAACAAGCTTCCCATCCTCCAGATCCTGTTAATATTGTGCTACAGTAGCGTACATTTTACCCTTCTAATCCTCTCCAAGTGCTCACAAAAAAACCCCACAACCTAGTAAGCGCTTCTGAAACCTCTTAGACACAGAATCGTCTCATTCGCCAGTAGCTATGTAAACTGGAAAACAAGAGACGCTCTTGTATTTATCTCTTGCTATACAGATTTAAAAGTGTTTCATCACTCAGTTTGTAGCTTATGAAAAAAAAGGGTTTCTATAAGGGGTACAACACTTGCAGCTGCCTCTAACATACAGTCTCTCAGAAGTCTGCAGGGCGTACTCTGATTCAGTGCTATGTTGAGCTGAGCACTGGGAGCTGCTCAGGCAACTCCTGTAATTCTGCCTTGCACCTTTACTCGTCTCACACCAGGGTCTTCCCTGAACAGCAACTGCCAAGTTATGTAGCCTTGTTCTAGTGTGTTTAGGGGACCACTAAAGAACAACAACAACAACAACAACAACTTTCACTGATTACATGAAACTTTATCCAAAGCTCCAACTTTGGTCTTGACAGAAAGATGACCATAGAAAAATCAAAAAAGGTCTTGCTCAAATTAGCAGAGGGTAATTTGAAACAGGTCACATGAAGCAGAACACCTACTGAATTACTGACCTTACAGGGCTCACACTGGAACCACAGTAACTGACCCATTGCAAATGCAAAGGAAAGCATGTTAGCTTAAATCACCATAAAAGCCATCTGTCACAAGCTAAGGGCTTACACGTTGCCAGCTACTATGGCTCACCTGACTAGAAGAAATTTGCTAAGCTACGGAAGCTCAGTCACTAATCACTCATTCATATTCTAAGTTTTCAGAAAACTAATTCGAAGTCATTTAAGGCACTTCCATACAGATGTCAGTAAGCTCCCCCTTACCCCGCAACTAAAATTAAAGACTTGGAGCTTTGCTTTCTTGTTGGAAGACAGGATAGAAGCCACCAAGCCCTGCAAAGCTGTTTAAGACTGCTTTACATTTACCATAAAAAAAAAAAAAACAACAACAAACTCCAGGTTACCATTTGTGCTTGATGTTCAAATGGGCATGACCTGCAGTTGCAAATGTTAAACTCCTACGTCTGCCTGGCCTCTATCCTCTTGCCAAAAGGTGTCTTTTTATTTCTGAAAGAACTGACTTCTGTTGGCAAGTCCCGACAGCTGCACACAACTGCCAGGAGCGTCTGAATATTGTAGAACTTACAGTGGAGGAACCTGCATTATGTCCCCTGTGAACTTTTGCAGCACATTTTCAAGATCTCCTTTTGTTATCTGGTCTGTAGAAAGAAAACAGTAAGTATGTTAGCATTGATTATTCACATGGCACTAATCAAAATCAATCATGTTCTGCAAACGTACAAATAAGAGGTCCCTCTCGTCTGAATTTAGATTGGGTGAAAAATACCAAAGAAAAGAGATAAAAAACAGAATGTAGGCAGGAGTGCAAATTATCACAAAAAGAGTGGAACAAACTGTCCAAGGTGATTAAGACAGCCTGGATGCTTTCAGAAGGGCAGAAATCCTAATATACACGCTTTTCTTTTGCAATTTCTCTCTCTTGGGACTGCAAATTAATTTTTCTCGGGAACTATGCAAAAACTACAAAATTTGCCCTATTCTATTTTTTCTTAAAGGACCAAAAAGAATAAAATGCTCATCTAACCTTGGCAACTTCTCTTTAAGAGTACCTAAATGCGGGGAAAAATACAACAGATTGTTAGAGAACAAAAGCATTGTGGTTTTTTCCTAGCGAAGAAAAAGACTGCATCTGGAACAACACATCAAATTTCCGTATCAAACAACTAACCTGCAAACGCACACCAGGGTATTATTATATATTAAGTAAGGCAATTTTATTGAAGAAATCCTGTAAAAGAAAGATAGCTGCTTTAGGCAATCTACTCTCTTTTAAGAGTACACATACACATCTGTCCCATTTTTATTAGAAGGCTATAACTTAAGTAGCTGATTGCATTGGTCCTTTGAAATACTATTCAATAGAGATGATATTCGTCCCTAATTTGTTTAGAGAGTACAAACATAAGATCTGTAATCACAATGCACTTCAGTGCATTTCTACAGTCTAGGAGTTGACTAGTCCTGCTTCTCATAAGTTATATTCAATTAGTGTCACCCTGCTAAGTCAACAGCATCCTGGAAACAAACCAACCAAATTTATTTATTGAGCCTTAAGATCTAAGCATAAGTGTCACTTGGGGTTCTCTTTCAATTTTCACCCCATAAACTGCATTTGTGGCTAGGGCATTTAATGAGACACCTGAGTTCAGTTCCTGCTCTGATCTCATATTCCCCTGATTGACAGGTTACATCTAGCCTCTGAGGAAATCACTCATGCTATAGGCAATCTCTACCTCGGGAAAAAAAACAAAATAATCCCCATGTGAGGAATGATGTATTAAGCCATTAACAAACAAAGTTGTATGGTGTGCTATCAACGTAAATATTTACAGATGCGTTTGCTAAGATCTAAAATAAATCATATTTATCTTCTGGATACATCATGGCACAAGCTGACTAGTATTACACTCCGAAAACCTAAAACCATGTGCTGTGCTTTTTTGGTTTTTTTCAGCATGTACTGCCTTTGTGTTAATGGACTGTATTGGATTCTTGCCCTCTCCTAGAATAACACACAAGCTGGTGGAGCTTTCATCCAGCTTTCTGTCATAAAGAATGCACTATTAGTTTCATCCCAAACAAACAGTTCCACTATGTCTAAATTGTGTATTTGTCCCAGGCATCTGTTTGGACTCGTGGCTCTGCAGGGCACAGCCCACACTGTGAACCAGCTCCGTCACTGCCTTCCAACTCCCGCAGTCATTACATCCACAGCGTAGGTGGGGGGAATGCAGTCCTGCTGCCCAGGAGAACTGGTTCCCTTCAGGCCCTCAGCCCACCAGTCTCCCTCACCCAGCTGTGGCCTTGGGTTTAGTAGGTTAACAGCTTGCTGGCCAGCAAGTTTAGGACAGCATTTGGACTCAACCCTCCATCAAGCGTGAAATATGCACATACCCATAAAAGCTAATTAGTATCAACAGTCCCAAAACTTTCCCCATTTGACTTTCCTTCTCCACTCCCTGAGAGTAAGGGGTTGAAAGATGTTTTTGCAGCACACATCTGTCATTGCCCTTGCTACCAAGAGTTAGCCTTCCTCCCAATATCCTCATCGCAAATACCAAATATCCTCATCTGCTGTATCACAGACTGTAAGTTTTTGCTAGAAGTTGGACTTAAACTGCAGCTCTGTGTCCTTCCAGGGAGGGGTGTGGAGGCTGCCACCCTGTTTCACAATTATTTCAGTGAGGATTGTTGAGCTTTGGCCCTCAGGATGATTGCATCCAGTCCCCAGGAATGACGACAGCCTTAGCTTAGAACAAAATGATTGTACCTGCTCTGTGAGTACACTATTTGGAATACATTCAAGTCAACACTATTTTCTAAATTTTTTCCTAAGCCTTTAGACTGACAGTGCGGTTATGTGATTTCTGCACAGGCTATGCAGTGTCTTCCAGTGGACCATTCCCTACGATTCTATGCGCATCCCAAAGCACCCAAAACTTCTGGCCTCCAATGCTTCTAAAAACATTTAGTATAAGCCTATTAGATTCTAACACAAAGATTTTAAAGAACAGTTGTGCTGCTGAACACTGGTGACTGTTGATTGATTTTCCTGCTATAATCATAAAGGAAGTTAAATAAAGTTACCAAACCAGAAGGTGCCAATCGTGCCACAACCTCAAGAAGCCTCCATTGAAGGGTGATATTGCCCTGCGCTCGTTAACAAACTACACCAAAACAGAACACAAAAATTACCCATGACAGTCCAACAGAACTATAGCAGATAACCTCAACTCAATCTAGGCCAGCACAAATTATTCGCAAACAGACAAGCAGAACGCTGAAAGGACTACTTTTTCCAAATTATTCAGGTAGTGCTATTAAATACATATTTCAGCATAATCAGCAGAGATCTGCAGAAAATCCTCGTGAATTTTGTTCTCCATGTCTGGATACAGTCTGTAGGCAGCTGGGAAGAAGTGCGTTTCAGAATACACACTCCTGTGCGTAGTTACAAACATTAAAAAAAGGGCAATAAACATTAATGTTCTCAAGAAAGCATCAGAGGAAAGCGAAACGCTACTTGCTTCCAAAATCAGCATATGATAGCCTAGGAGCAGTATGAAACCATAACCTAATTTCATGTGGAAATGCAAATTCATTGTCTGATAAGAACCAAACAAAAAACTATGAGAAGTTCAGGAGGGGTTAAACCCAAGGAGCTCTCTTCAGTACATCCTTTCACTGCAACTAACTGTAATACACAACAGTTTGCTTTCTAAACTGTCTAGGGACACTTTAAGGACTAAAATGTAACACCTTCTTATAGTTAATATAGCAGGCAACTTTCTGCAGGCACTTTCCTCTTGAATGACTCCACTGGACCACAAGAAGAGTTTTATATATCTTGCAAGCTGGTTTACTGCCCCTTCTCTGCACTAAGGCCCAATCTTGGATGCTGCTGGCACTGCAGGATTTATATTCCCTAGCAGATGCTCTGCTTCTGCCAGGATCCTTCTAGCTGTCAAAGGAAAGCTGAAATTCAGCTCAAATATCAGGTTTGTCTGTTCTTGGAGAACCAATTGGGATTAGGGATGGTGGGCTACTCAGAGAATCATGCAGAAAACCAAGCTGCTTTGGAGAAGACACTGGAATATAGAAATACCTGCTTTATCAGAAGAGGAGGAAGGAAGGAAATACAAAACACATAGGTAGTATGGAGAAAAAAGAGGAGTATGCATGTTCTCTCGTTCTTCTTTCTGAAGAATTCAATTCTGACTGATATGCACTAACATGGAAAGCAACTGAGACCAATTTCACGAGCATTTCTTTCAGCTGTCAGCTTCAGCAAAAGGAAACTTTGTCCAGCACCCAAAACTGCACTGCCCCAGCAATGCCAATACTGCTTTTCACGAGACCGCATGATGAACTGGATCATGCAACTGGTCTCAGTTTAAAAAGATAAGCAACTCAAAAAAAGGGGGTATTTTTAACCCAAATCAGTTCCCCAAGCACACAGTCTAACAGAAGGCTAAACCACCATAACAGAGGAGGAGGTGCAGAGGAGGGAACTACTGTAACAAGAGCTGCCAGTGAAAGAAAGGCACATGAAAACAACACTCCAAATTCTGTCTGCAGTAAACAATACAAAATAAAAAAAAGCAAGACTAGTGTCGCAAGAACACTTTCTTTTTAATTAATCGACCATGGGAGTTGCATCTACTTGAAATGATATTTCACAGTTTATATGTAAGCAAGTATCTACAATGAATACTACTCAGTGCAATAGAACCACAGCATTCCACTTTCTTGTTTTTTATGTACACCTCCCTGAAAGTGTTCTCCAACCATCATCAAGTGTTGGCAACTCTAACACTGTGTGGATGCTCAGTCCTTCAGAAGCTTAGAGAGAGAGACTTAGAACTTGATCCTGAAGCAGAAGCAAATGATCCAACTGAATACATTACCTAGTAAATAATACTATTTAGAATGATCCATCAAGTTACTGTGGACAAGAAACTCACATTTGCCTGCCTTGTGCAAAAAGAAACACTGCAAAAGAAAGGAGATTGGCGATGAGGGGTGGAATCCAGGCTACCTTTTTCTTCCTGCTATTAAAAAAACGATAATTTACTTCATGTACCTATTACCAGGTACCACAAACAGTGTGGGACCTGTAAGAGTTGCTAAGCAACCAGTCATCTATTGGGTTTTTTCACTTTTTTCCCCAGGTTGTGAAAGAACTAACGGCAAATACATTCGGTGTGTCCCTGGTTAGGCCAACATTGTTTCTAAGACGCCCTGGGTATTGTGGAATGTCCACTCCAACAAAGCCACAGTCAGGATTAGTTCTGAAGCCTTAAACTCTTGCACTGTGCTCCATGGGTCAGAAAAGTTCATTTATTAAAGTTGCTAGGACACGGACTGCAAGCAAGAGCAAGATTTGGTAGGTGAACATATGTAGAAAGTAGTTTATGCCATCCTCATTTTATGTTGAGCAGTGTGTAGTTAAAGGGGCGGCCTAGAGGGAAGATCTTAAGTACTTTATTCATCCACCGGCCTTGAAGGGTGTTACTAAAAGAGCACTCATGGGACTATACACTGAAAGAGGAAAATTTTACTGGACACAGCACGTCATTTGTCAGCCTGTCAAAGATTTAAAATGACACAGTCCTGCCCAATTCTATTTTCTCCTTCCTAATCTAATGCCTGGTTTGTTTTTTTCCAACAGAAATGCACACTTGCACTGGACGTAATTGCATGAAGCTGGTCTGAATTATACAAGCACTGAAGTTGAAGATGAAATAATCTTAGTTTGATTTCACATTTAAACTTAATTCACAGAGTCCCAAACATCTCTTCCGCTTTCCTATGATAAAGACCATTTATGCCTTCAAATTACATCAAGTATATGATACATTTATGCTTACCATAAGGTTTTTCTTCAGTTACTTTTCCTGTAGCATCTAATGTATCAGTAGCTTTGCCCAGTAGTCCAATGGCAGTGTACTTCTGGGAAGGAAAAAGAGAGATTAGTGAGTCAGGTCTTCAAGGTTGTTTCTTTTTTCGTTTTTTTTTTCTTTTTTTTTTTTTTTTCTTTTTTTTTTTTTTTCTTTTTTTTTTTTAATAAAGACTGCAAGTACCAAGTACTTCAAATCAGGACAGGAAGAATACTATCTGAATAGTCAATCCAGCAACTTTGGGTAAGCAAAAGTAAAGATGAAAAGACATGGAACTAAACAAAAATTAAATCCTGCATTACATGCACCTATGATTTCAGTTTTAGCAACCCCAGGAAGAAGCAACATGGAATCTAATTTTTACTATAAATACATCAATACCATAAAGAAAATAATAGGGTGGTAAAATCAAAGTCTCTGTGGGATGTCACGTCACTGTTGAAGCAAGGCACATAGAGTACCTGTCACACACTTTTCTGTTCCTTCACAATTTAAAAAAAAAAAAAAAAAAGACACAAAGACCTTTACTTGTGAAAGCAAAACACCAACTTCCAAGGCAAAGCATTACAACAGTTCTGCCATGAAATGCAGTGATATGTAATAGCCTAAAGCTGCAGTTTTGAGCATCTGGAATCTGGTAATGACCCTGCGACCAGCACAAGGAGTGCAAGGCCACTGAGTGACATCTCTGCTCGTCATGGGTTCTCCAAATATTTCTGTTACAGAGTTTTTCCTTACACAGTTCTTCTCTAAAGAATTCTTCAGTGTAGCTTGCAAGAAGGAATTAACCTGTTCCCAGGCCAGTAGCCCTTGTCCTCATTGCATTTCACCTAATGTCCTTCTCTTCCACATTTTTACCCTGAGTACTGCATACGGCAGAAACTGCTGAAGCTGACAGAAGGCTTCCCATGAAGCAGCTGCCCCACGTCTTTTCACAAGGCTGCCAACACATGAAGAACTCACTCTGTAACATGAGTTTGGGCCAAGTTCAGAGATACGTTCAGGTATTAAAATCTGCAGTTTGACCCACTGCCTATCCCATTCCATCCCATTTCCCTCAGCCCTATGTTAAGCCCAGGGGCCTTCAAAGTAAAGCATTTATATAGCCTGGGAGAGAAAAATCAAGGTGTTCCACATGCCTAATTCCCAGTAAGGTTTCAATAAACTTACTCCCAACTGAGCTAATACATCCTTTTACAACTTTGTTGAAATTTGTATCTTCTAGAAGTTGGTTGACCAAATTCTACTGGAACGCATCCAAACAGGTATAAGCACTAACATTTTACTCTTTGATGCAATGCATCCTTTTTCATGTACTTGCAAAGTACAAACAAGCTTATGTAATAATAGTGTAGGCATATAAATCACACCTACAAAATGGGACTACTAAGACATGCCTTGATTTTGTTCCGCGTGACAACCTGCCACTTGAATATATTTCTTCAAGCAACTGCCACGAAATGGAAGCAGCAGGAATAGTCAGACAAAAGGCAGTGAGTGCAGACTTTAATATAAAAATAACCGTATTCTTTGCTTACCACATTAAGGCTACCTTTTTCCTAAATAATGCAGATGTCTGAATCCCCTGACAACTCTCCAAAATTAGGCATTTTAAAATCAAATTCTTGAAGTTTACAAGTTTTGAAATGCATGGAAAAGAAATGAAAAGAAGAATAGATGAAGGCTGCTCCACAACAAATATTTAAATAAACTTTAAAAGTATATTATCTGCTTTCAGGACCATAAAATTGCCTGCTTTCCAAGACATTTAATGATCTAGTTTTTAACTTTTAATAGCATAGCTAGAAAGAGACACTATTCAGCCAACTATTCTAGGGGTTAATAAAAACATGTGAGCAGATCTTCATAATTCTAGCATGATGAATGATCTCAGCAGTTCAGTAGAACTCTAAATCTGAAAGTTTGAGACACCACACACTGTCTTCAGATGTTTGCAAATCGAAGTACTAATACCACTTCAGTTTGAATTACTTTCTTCCTCTTAATTCCGATTTTGGCTATCTTGCTTCAGGCTGTCTGTTAAAATAGCATGTTACATTTGACCTCCCAGCAACGGAGAGATAGTATCATCTGTTTATATGTAAACACAAACTGTATGAACAATACAATCCAAATCTCGACACTTGACTTTCCCTTTAATTTCTGCAAAAAGCCATCCAATTTGTAAAAAGCACGTCCTTAAAAGTTAGTCACAAATCCCCATTCCTTACAAGAGCCTTTAAAGAGTCACAAAAGACTCAAACCAGCAATGCAATAATCCACAAAGGCGGCTGTAACAGGTCAGGAAATTAAGAATTACAGTTGGTTTATGATAAGTCTCTAAAGTGCCCTTGGGCATCTACAATTATATATCATAATTCTTACTAGCCACTTAATAGGGTTTACTTCCCCTTTGTTAGTGTGCAGGACCTGGAGCTTGTAGAAGATAACATGAGAGTCCAGATTTAATCTATTGTTCCTCTTATTTTGTGTCAAAATTCAGCATTAACTCTCTTTAGACTCTAACTCCCACTGCCCTCGGAAGCGCCCAATGGATTCTGAGTCATTTAATAGGTCTTTGGTGACCTTTTCTCACCTGTGTTGGCAATAATTTATTTCTTCCAGTTTTATAAAATACATCTAGGGGCATTCTTCCTGTACTCTTAAATTACAAATCACTGCAGGAACACAGACAGCAATTGTTCACAACCACGCTGCCTTAAACCCACTCAACCTGAAACAAAAAAAGCAAGCTAGTAGGTGTTGCGGGCAGTGGAAAAGCCTAGCAAGTGCAGACTGTGACAGGAAACGTCCCTGTATTGGCAGCTCGTCAGAGAACACTCTGCCAATCAATAGCCCCTACGTCCTTGCCCCCTACTCATCCCAAGAGATCAGGACCCAAACCATTTAAACATTAAAAGCAGCACCTCAGCTTCCCTATGGGATTCCACAACATGCAAGTGTAGCGCATTAAAAGCTAAAATCAAGCATTCCCAGTCACAACTTGCAAGCACTGCAGCATCGTGCATTAATTCCAACTTTTAATAGTGGTCTGCATGGTCCTAAAGCAGAGCCTCACAATTGTACATCAGTACAACAATCCTGAGGGCATACAGACCTTCCCCAAACTATCCTGCATCAGGGAATGGCTACAACTCTCAGCCATCTAGAAAACCATTTTCTTGACGTTATGGCAACTGAAACAAAAGGCAGCAAAGTGATCAGAAGCCCTCAAGTATAAGCAACTCTTTCATTCACACTAGTGGGGAGACAGCCTTACGGAGATGCTTTACAGTGACAAACCACTGCACTCGGTCAATGATGATGTAATGCGAAAACCCTGTCACACAGACTGGGGGACATGGTGGATGTTAGCTCAACAATACCAGACAGACAGTAAAGTGCCCCAGCAGCCATACATTTACTACCATAGCCATGACTAGAAAGAAACATGCCATAAAAGCCAGGACTGGAGAAAGAACAGGATGACAGGAACCCCTGAGAAACAAATTACAAACCTTCTAATAAATCTGACAGATCTTGGGAAGAGGAATTTTGAGAGTCACAACCACAGGGCACAGTCAAAATTCTCACAAACAGTAAACCATATGATGTTTACTTAGTAAGAGAACAGCTATCATTTGGCTTTTTCATTTCATATCCAATTTCAGAGAAATCCTTATACTAACACGGAAAGGGAAAGTATATCCATAAAAAGGGAGAGAAAAAGGCAAGACTTTATCAGTATACATATTTAACTGCGAAAGGAGGAAGAGGAGGAGAAGGAAGAAGAATCCCCTCCCGTCAGAGGGGTTGTACAGCCAGCACAGCTATTAGCTGCACAACCACCCGGGGAGGCTCCTGGAGGCTGAAGCCCCTGGGCTGACTGCCAGGCATGTCTGCCCCACTTATCAGTGCAAATGCCAGACAGACCATGGAACAGAGCTTCTCAGTTTTAACTGTTAATATATCAAAGTTTTATGTGGCAAGAAGCCAGAGACTTGAAATCTTAAATTATAGCATGTTTTAAAAGCTTTTTCAAACATGGAGAAGCAACACTTTGGAAGAGCTAGACAGAAACACAAGTAATTATGAAATAAGGTCACTAGTAGCTGTCAGGAAGATTTTAAGATGGCTCCCACTGCAAGAATTTCCCAGGCAAGCAAGCTCTCTGGAAGAGGCAGTTCATAAGAGTTCATCCAAGGATGACCCATTTTCTAATCACAGCAGCAACTGAACACAGAAGTGTAAAAGGAAAATAAATAAATAAAGGCTACAGTCCCCTGTGCAAGAGACTGAAAGCTAGGAGAGAGAAGCCATATTCGATAGGAACAGAAAGTCAATTTATGTAAACTGATGTCTGCGTGTGGCTGACAAGTTTGAGGGAAAATAAAAAAAAACCAAACAAACAAAAAACCAAAAAACAAGTGCTCTAGAGAACCTGAAGGAAATCAGAGTGAGTGCACAGCAGGCAAGCACTGATCAGAATTGGTGCTCCTGCACCTAACCCATTCAGTCTGCACGCTTGGTGCAAGCACTTAGTTTTTGTAGACTTAGGCCACTGAGATAGTGAAGGGACCTTAAACTCTCAGTTTTACAGTGACATTCAGTTTGTGTGTAATGATTTCTAAAGCACAACTAAGGTGATCTGGATTTAATATTTACATAACTTATATTTGCTGTTTGTATAACATTAGCAGCTACCAGTGGTTTCCAGTATGCTAATCATCCACCAAACCAGAAGAGTACACTAGGTAGACAAACAAGCTGGAAAAAACCCGAGGGTTGCCATAGTTTCAATTATTTTCCAAAACAAAGCACTCTCGCTAAGCAGATTCCAATATATTAAAAAAACAGAGCCCTAATCTCTTAAAAGCAGGTTGCACAGAGGCAAAATAAAGACTGCAGGATGATGGAAGAGTTCCCTATTTTACGATAGAGCAAATTCAAAATTATCAAACACCAAACATGTCCTCTTAATATATACAAACATTACAACTTCTATTGTCTACCACTCATTTTTTTCTCCAAAAAGAAAAAGCTGACTTTGTGCTAAGCCTGCATTAAATTTTATCTACTGCTAGATGCTGTAATTGTACTGTCATTGCTGAAGAACTATCTGATCTTTACTCTTGGACTAACAGGATTTTCCGACCTCTTATGTCAGCTTATTTTAAAAGTTCAAACATATGGGTAGACTAGATTTTCAATGTGAAGGACTAGAACCACCTGTAATAGGGGAACCCATAGAAGATACTTTACCTGGAGTTCAGAGAAGCTTTAAGGTGGTAGCTAAAAACTGTAGTAAGTTTAAATTTTGGTGTTAGGGGGAGGAAGGGGAAACAATCCCAACACTAACAGAAACACTAAGTCACCCAGGATAGCACCACGGCCATGTGTCACTTATAAACACAATACAGCCTCACAACATCCAAGAGGGAATGCAGGCTAATGGGCAAAAGTGGCTGCTTATAACCCGCAGTCTCTTTACGCAAACCTTTCTGACACTTGCTCTCTGTGGAAACCTATCACACTCACCAAAATGTCTCAGGCTGGCTCTTAAATTTCATCTTCAGCTTCAATACCTGTTCTTTACCTGTTTCCTCATTCTGTCTTCTAGCACCTACACCACAGATTATACAAAATAAACAAAGACGACCTTCAGCTTCTATTTGAGAAACAGATTTTTAAGGGAATTCATAATTCTCTGCCCAGAAATATAAGATAGTCCTTCCAGAGGGGTAAGACTTTATAGGTACATACAAATTCACAGATAAAATTGAACGCATGAAAGCCTTTAGGTGAATTCAAAGACACTGCTAAGGCTAAGATAAAGTAAATTCTAAAAGGCAGTGCTAAGAGCTTCTCCAAATTACTAGAAACGAACACTACAGAAAACAATGGAGAATGGTTAGTTTAATTCTGTTAACCTTTTTTTTTTCCTGTGATTTTTATTAAGAAAGAGAAAAAAGCCTTGCCATGTTGCATTCTTGATTTTTTTTTTTAATGAATGCAAGCGAGAACTGTACATGTAGCATAGACAGATACATAATTATAGAAAGGTCAAGAGGAAAGAAGGCGACACTGACCTCGAGAATGGAAGAACAGAAAAATCACACTAGAGCGTGTTCTTAAAACACTCTGCATTTTTGGAGGAAAGAGCTTCTGCAGCACAATAGGTGCAGTCTCCTCAAGATTTTCAACAATTTTTAAGAAGTGTGAATATTAATAGCGCATGAAGCTGAGCTATTAATAGATGAGGCCTCTGGGGTGAGCATAAAAGAGACTCGAGCAATACAGAGCATGTTAAGCCAGCTTACTAATGGTACCACCGCAGGAAAGCGTATATCTATACTATTTAACAGCTGCTTCTTCTACAACTTTGTTTTGGGGACACTGGGCAGGGCAGGAAAGAGTAAATATTCAAATCAGCCTTTTCTCTTCTTAGGATTTGTTACCAAAAAAGCAGGTTAAAAAAAATGTATCATATGTTTTGCAGTAACAGGTAATTAAAGATGTCAACAGTGTGTAACATGTAAGGGGCACATTTAAGACCATTTTATCCAGCTAACACTTTAGCCCTTCCCGATTCCTGCATCCTCCACTGTGTGGGCTTAACATTCTCTCAGTGCATCTTCTTTTCTACAGACACCACTTCAAGTTTTGATAACACCTTCTACACATTCTCAAAACACATCAAAACCAACATCATTCATGCATTTTCCCAGCCTTCCTTTTATATAAGCATTTTCCTTGTGACAAAATAAGGAAGACGACAATACTTCCATAAACTGACATTGATCTCTAGTCAATATCTTGAGGCATTCAGGGAACAAGAAATTCCTTGTCAGTAACATAAAATAATACACACAAGATAGAAACCAATGCTAAGTTTGCATAAACAACGATGGGTATCCAAACCAACTCCTCTGCTCTGAAAAGAGGTTGTGGAATTACAATAGAAAGTTCTGGTTCTGCAAAAACTTTCTCAGGTGTCAGTAGTGGTTAAAAAAAAGCTAACTATTATAGCGGTGCTTGGATATAGCTGTTACAGACTACAGACATAAGTAGGACAAGTTTTATTAATAGACATGACATCTTTGCACTGTATTGTGCAAACATACAAGGAAGTATTCCTTGAATGTTTGCACAATGCTGTAACAAATACCATCTAACAGAAATGTCAAGACTTCTCTGTCCTATACCTTTATGTCAGGAATGTAATATACTTCATCTAACACACTAAATGGTAACTAAACGAGTGAAATTAAGTAACCACTGCATGTCAGGAAGAATTCACCTAGCCAGTCTACGAGGGCTGAAACACATCCATCTGCCCGTGGGTTAACATCTCTCATAAAACAATCAATCCATCTCCGATCCGCCACTACTGTTCCTCAAGGGAAACCTATAAAACACCTTTCAAAACAAGCCTGAGAACTAAAATTCATAACTCCACTGAGTTCAGAAAAAAAAACCATGGGCTCAATAGAGATATTGGATTTATGGCACACTATAACGTTACCTCACACTAACCCCTTCACATGTCACAATGTATAATCTACAAGGCTCTCTCTTTCCCCTAGGAGATAACCTTATCATCTCTTTCTTTCCTCTCCTACCTCCCTTGTAAGGAAACAATAATTTCTTTGGGCTTGAACAGAGGCAAAGTAATGACATCTTGTGTAGCTACAATCCATTTTGCTTAAATGAGCAGGTCACATACTGCAGTCTTTTTCTGTTACCTCTCCCATCTCAATACAAATAGAAACTCAGTCTGTGGATGGGATACCACAAACAAAGAGGTGTGAGAATGTAAAAGGGCATGAACCATAGAGTGAAAAATGAGAAGGTGTTGCAGATGAAAGATTTCCTAGGGAAAGAGCTAAAGAGCAAACAAACCACTTTTACTTGGATTCCTCCAAGACATATAGACAGCTGGATATGATAATACTGCAATTTGGAAGAAAAAGCCCAACTAAAACCACAGATGAACACAAGCAAGATGGGATCTGAAGAATCATTAAGCAAGCAGTAACAGCCCCCCCCTCCTTGTGACTGGAAGCTTGGCTGATTGGTTGTGAACAAAACCTTGCTACCCCACATAGGAGATAAATTGTTTTCTTACTCTATTTTATTAAAGCAGGTAATGAAATGTAGCCCATCTGTGTGGAACAGTCCTGGGGTCTTACCTATAACTGCTTGCCCACCCAGAACTGTTGGTATACCATACCTCACAAGCATTAACTACTACTTCTTTCAGAAATGGTCTACAAGATACCTACTTCACTAAACTCTAAACAAATCTGAAATACACTTAGTTTTAAAATCCATGGTTTCTATTTTAGACCTGAGAAAGGGCTTGCATATCCAAATGCCTAGTTTTCTGCACTATACTGATTAGTCTAATAAAAAGTATTACCACTACCCACAAATCTTGCCCTTCTGAGAGAATGTTAAAATTATCAGAATATGAAAAAGAAAACAGAACACAACACTATGCACTGTATGAATAAGCGGTTTTAGTTTTACCAGCTCCAAAAGAAAGCAAGATGAAGCAAAGAGCTCAGCTGGTAATACTGTAAAGAAATTTTTAAGATTAAAAGTAAGGGCACACACCACCAAGAGGATCTTTCAAAAGGAAAGTCAACTCAATTTTCTTGCACTCGTAACTCAAATACATGAACTGGAGCACAAACTGCTTTTGAAATACATTAAAAAAAAAAAACCACAGCAAGGCTCTTTAAAAAGAAAATTAGGATTTCAAAAGAAATAGTGCTTAGACCATCATGGTGTGCATGTTAATGTGCAAACACACGAATGTTGGCAGAAGAATAGAGGTCTCAGAGATGCCGAGTTCTTATAAGCCTCCTGAAAATAGCCAGATAGAGGAAATAAATCTATTATGGCTGCCACTAAGAAAAAGGCTCCAGAGGGAGCCCCACTGTATTACTGGATACCAAAGAGTCCACATGGGGCTTTGGTGTCTAACGAGCTGTAAACAAACGAAGTCACAAGAAAAGGCTTCATTAGTTCTGCTCCTTATAGAACTACTAGATGTGCTTTTTAATGCATTATTAATTCATTGAACTCATTGCCAAAAGATAGAAGCTAAGGACTTAATTCAAAAAAAATGAATTCAGGAAGAAAGCTAGCAACCTTTATGTTTGAGGGACACAAATTAAAGCCTAATTTTTAGGACAGTAAGATAATCACAGGAGGTGAAGAAACAACCTTCTTTATGGACACTTTGTTCCGCAGCATCTGGTGCCAACCCTGTAGAGAAACAATCTAATCCCGGAATCACGCTGCAAGAAGTAACTTACATGTGTCTCAGAAATTCTCTTACATGATTTGAACCAATTCCTGCTCAGGCAAGCCCTCTCTCACAGGATACAAGTGTGATTGGCAAGTTTTGAGACCTGGTCACTGAACTAGCACTCATTTTCCATCCAGGATTCGTAAGAACTCAAATTTTTCCAATTACAATAAATCGAAGTTGCCACATATCAGGTCACTGATGTATCTTCATTCTGCCCAAAATCTCTTTTTCTCTTTCTAGTCCTTGTGATCATTTGGAGTTTGGGTTTTACTCTATCCAGTGATTTTTTTTTTTTTGGATAGTGTTTCATTCTGGAGAAGCCACAACTTTTGAGATTAAATTTTCTATTTGAACTAGTCCCTGCCCAAGCTTGTGCAACCAGCACTCAGGCAATTCCCCTCACATCACTGAGCGCTTGGGGTTTCAAATTATATGTGGACCGTGACAAGAAGTTGCATCCTCAGATAAAAACAATATGCCCATGCTTTCTGCTCATGGAGAGGCAGATTTCAAGCACAGTTTGATGGATGGCCAGGTTCTGCTTCATTCACATTAGTATGACTCAAATTCTCTTAGGGTGAACCCAGATGTTATCTCACTGAAAAATACGCAAATTAAGCATGGAACTGAAGTCTGAAAATTTCAATTATCCTGTTTTATTCCACCTAAAAATAAAGGCTGTATATGTTGTAAGACATCTCCTCCCAATGGAAAGTATTTGAATAATGAAGAATTTCATTGTTTATTGCTCTTCCCTTTTTTCCTCTCTGACGAGTCCCTGATCATTTCCCTCATTGCTTCTATGTAACAGCACATTCTGGTAGATGAGAAGTTTTAAAACAGGATTACCGCTTTGGAAACTGTGCTGCTAGCTAGCATTTTCTAACCCATTTCCCCCCCTCAAAAATCATTTCTACATTGTGTTTGAGACAGACTAGCCACCCGTAAGACTGAATCCTTCAGAAACAATTTACCATAATAAAAAAAATCGGTCCACACCCATCATATTCATTTTACTGGTGACACAGGAAATATTTTCTCATTCTGCTATCTTTATTTTGCAAACACGATAAAACAATGTCTCTCAAAATAATGCGGTGCAAATAGTTCAAGCAAGACCAAGTCCAAGTCCCAGAACACAAGAAGGAAAAGTGATTCTCCTATGGAACACATACTACATGCTCAGTATTTAAATTCCAGATCCAAGAGGATTCAGCTTCTCCCCCTCATTTGGAACATTTGAAACAAAATAAAGCAAACAAACAAAACCTAAGCCAGCTTGCACATATTTTTATTTCTGGGTAAATATTAAGAATCCAATGAGAAATCTGGAACACTAAGTAGGTATTGCCCTTGGCTGCACATTTCTATTTGTTTTGAGTTAATTCATAAGGAGGTCAAACCAATGGAGAACTAGATTTACACTGAAAGAGTAACACTCCTTGTATAATGTGTATGAGTTGCAAATCAAGTGATGATGTTCAGAGCTGCCACACAGAGTCAGGAAAGTTTCACACAACGTTTGGGAAAAAATCAGAAATAGTCCAATCTCTGGCAGAGCCACCATATGGAGTTTACTGCAGGAACATACGTTTTGGCCACTCAGCATAGCTCTGCTGCCAACAATGATAGACTGAACTATTTCTTTACAAGATATATTCCTACAATCAAACAGTAAATCCTAACCAGAGAGGCTCAGACAGTTCATCTGAATCTTTATAGTAATAAAAGGAACAAAAGAGAAACATCACACTTCAACAAACACTTTAGCATCCACTATGTTAAAAAACAATGAAGTAAGAGTATAAACTCCCAGCACATGGCATGGGATGCAAAAAAATACTCAAACCTATTTAGATAGTCATGGATTTATCTGTATCAGATCTCTCACTACATTATGAGCCTTTGTTGTCAGTGAGGTCAAAAAAACAAATAGGCAGATATCTGTCGGAGATCCTTAAACTTCCTTAAGCCTCTCAAGTTATTGCGTACAAATTTATTGTAGTACAAATTTATTGAAGTACAAATAGAAAACAGGAAAGCAGAGACAAGACAAGCTCCAAACGAAGGCTCATGACCGCCATGCCACCTGGCCTGGATGTTAGCTACCTCACACTCTCCACCACATCACAACACACAAACAGTTGCAGTGGAAGAGCTGATCTACTGTAAGGATGTAACTTTGCTTGCCTTACTGAATCATGTGCCCTCAGCCTACACCAATCTAAGGCCAGGTGAGAGCTGATGGATCTAGCTGGGGTAGCTTACCAGACTGCCCCCACTGCCCATTTCTCCTCTGTGTTCCCCTCCCTTGTCCCTCAGCAGCAGCTGTAAGCCTTCTTGAGCTATCTGGGCACAATGTTTGGCTAGATAACACTCCTACCAGCTACAGGATTTCACAGTGAAGTCGCCATGGAGCTTGCATATACCCTCTTCTGCCAAAAAGGTTGAAACTACTTCATCCATCACAGCTGTTTCCACTGTGAACATCAGCTTAAGAGATACGTCAATTGCTTTACGTGTTTTTAAATCAACAATTTTCACACATTTAGCTATGATGACTTAATTTAGCTGAAGTATCTCAATGCCATTTTTTAACTTAAAAGTTCTTGGTAACTGCTTACACTTCCGCTGTAAATCCAGCTCCAGCTGCTTACTGCGTGTTTCAAAACGCAGATGCCTCTGAAATCTGGTCCTATAAACCAAATGCAAACCCTTAACAGTCAGTGCAAAGACTGACATTGACTACAGTAAGTTTTGGATCAGACTCTACAGACTCTACTCTTTTTATCCTGGTTGTATTCTCCTCTGTCAAATTGTTTTCCTTTGAGTTGAACTGAAGATTTTCAATCAAATTCTACCTCAAGTTACCAGTTCAGCACCTGTAAAGAGCTTAAGTGTTCACACCAGAAGAGAATGGGAAAAATAGCAGACTAAAATGCATTAGAAAGGCTATCAATTTGCTGAGCCCACTATTGACTTTCCCTGATATAAGATGAAATCTGGAAGGCTTAATTAATTTCTGCATCTGTCATTCTTACCTAAACTTCTCATTTAAAAATAATGGCTAAAACCACAGAATTTTACTTGCAAAAAAGGAATCAACACTGGTAGATTGTTCTTGGGAGCACACGCACTTGTTTGTGTATGTAATGCTTACAAAATGGAGTGCGCTCACCAAAGACATAGTACAACTAATCAAAAGCAGCAATGAACAAGATTGCTACCTGTCAAGGCTCCAGTCTGGGTTATCTCATGCAGCCACAGGGCTTTTGTTACCTTTGGCTTCTTACATGTGCCTATCCATGAGTTTGTAGAGCACCCGTCTACAGGAGCTGCAATCTGGAACAATAGCTACTATCACAAACACAAACCACTCTTAATTCCAAAAGGTGCCTCTTAAGGCCTCATGGTATTTAAGAAGAGAGAAAAGAAACAAAGACCATCTGTTACTCCAAGCTAAGTAACAATTATGTTATCCTCACATAAGGAAAACGACCAAAAACTGAACCATCATACACAACTACATCCCGAAAACATCATTTACAATGCCATCTTCATTACAGTTTTTCCTGGTTTGTTTTTGTTGTTTTGTTTGGGTTTTTTTTTGTTGAAAACACTAAATAGTATAGAAATGTTCCTGTAAAATAGGGATTTCGTCTTTATTAACATTTTGTAGAAAAACCATAAAATAACCATTCTGGACATAAAAATCTCAATATCAAATTTCTGACTAAATACAAAAAGAAACGGAAGTACATGCTTAAACTACGCATGATGGTTGAGATATCTGTATGTTGATGCAGCTCTTCGTTGGAAGAAAAAAGAAAACAAACAAACAGAAAACCCCACTAATACGAGTCATTTAGCATTCCTTACCTTGGAACCTGCCAATATAGTTCTCAGCATTTTTGTTCCTTTTCCAATACCAACCACTGCAAAGACAGAAGGAGAAATGCCACTTCAAAACCAGCTCTGCAGTTCCCTTATTCAACACCATTCATTACTAAATATTACGCAGAAATACAGCCTTTCATGCTCCATTAGCATATAAAGAGAGTCAACGCTTATGAGAAAGTATCTCTGATGTTCAAACATGGGACTAGAGAAAGGAAAAAAGTCTAAAACAGAAGATAAATAAGCTTCACCTACTGTTAAAATGCTTTAATCCAACCCCTAGATTTATTTATCCTTTAATCACCAAAGAAACGGATAGTGCAATTAACACTGTCTCTGGTTTGATGAAGGCTATGGCTTACTAATAATGAATCTAGCCTTCACTGTAACTAAATAGCCCTTTTAAAGGTTGATAGTGACCAAGAGTAATACAGTCAAGATACTATAATGAAATTGTTTATCAGGTTTACAGCAAGAAAATAAAATAATCAAAAGGTCCAATTGCCTCTGTCAAAAATCTTTTATAATCAAACCTTCCTATTATTGTGAATGTACAGACTACTGTCTTTTCAATCTTAAACCAGTATTCTGCAAAACAGCGGTCAGCTTTTCATAAAAGAAAGAGACAGAAAAAGAGTTCTATTTTATATTTTACTTTAAAGCTTTTTACAGCAAGGTGCTTTCCTTGAATATGCTTTCCTATTGATTTTCTCCACATACAGCAATCCAAAGAAACAATGAAAATTTTAGGAAATTAGTTTTGTGTATAACTTGTGGAATAGTAACAGAACATAACGTGAGGGAGCTTGCAGGAAATCAGCTTTGTGTTAGCCAGGAGCCAGTACCAAAAGCATCAAACTGACAATGAACTTTTTTTTTTAAAATAAATACTTGTGCTCTAATGCTTCTCAATTTTTACAGTCTGAGACTCATTAGATTACTTCTTATTCTCAATTGCTTCTCCTCTTGTTCCTGAGGGTTTTTAGTCACACATGCCCTTGTGCTTGTGCCTTTGTGTACCTTCAGTTCAGCCTGTTCCTCTCATATTTGCCAGATAGGAAAGAGCTGCAACACGGCTGAGAAGAGATAAGCACATAGATAAAACTTTATAACCAAGCACTTTTCTTGCAACGTGATGACATCACTGACACTTCAACATAACTGCTGAGCTGAAATTTGCTGAAGAGTGTCAAGAGATTCAACAGAATAATTTTAAAGAGACATTGAATGCTTTTGTGAACAAGACACTAACAATTTTCCCCATTAATCATTAGCTTGTGTAGCATGTGTATTATTGAAAGGCGACATAAACTAAACTTGCCAGACTACATAGAGCGTAACAAGGTTTAACTGAATTTTTAATTTTGATACTTTTTCATCTTTTCTTCTACTATGGAAGCATAATTCATAACTGCCATATATAAACAAACGAAATATTTACAACTCCCATTGTACAGCAAGAAACACTAAACTGGAATCACAGCTCTAGACTGATATTAAAAGAAGATATTCACTAAGACTTGACCTACAGTTTCTTGCTTCTTGTATCTAAAACATGAGACCTAACGTTGAGAAGTAGTAGTTGAGTCCTAGCTCCCACCACCTTCCAAATGCAATGGAAGCCACAGATGGAACAGACAAAAGATTTTCCCTCTCAGAAAGCAGTCACTCCAGGCTCCTACCAGTGCAGGGCCATCACATACGACCTGGTCTCTAAGTTGCCTTTCACTCACATGCCACAGATCACTGACCTCTGTTTCCAAGGTCCTTCCTCATCTACATTTGCTCTCAGTAGGAAAAGAAATATAGAAGTATATTTTCTGATGAAAAGCACCGCCCAGTTATTTGCAGTACACTTGGCACACTAAGCAAGACTTTGTATCAGCTAATTCCCATGAACAAAGTTATAGCTATGCAGTACATAAAATTTGGGAAACAACAGCATAGATCAAGAAAGGTTAGAGGTTTCAGAAAATAAATACTTCTATTATGCTACTGTCCATGAGGAAAGAAAGCTTTTGGCTCCACCACCCTATTCCAAAAAGCAGCACACATTTTCTGAATAACTTATTTCTGTTGTGCCCTCCCCTCTCTCCTCATTATCCTACCCGAACCCACAAGAAATCTGGGCACATTCCCTTTCCCACTCCTCTCCAGTTTTGTCCTTTCCAATCCAGCTACCATTGATTTTTCTCTGTGTGTTTTGTATGGCAGTGGAATGAAAGATCCTGTGCCTTTTTTAAAAATCGATCCATAGCATATTAAGGTGATGCACTTCTCTGTCTTTACCAAGCACATCAAGCCCAAGTACTTTCTGTCACGCCACAGAAGCAGGCTTTGGAGACGGCTGGATATCAGAGAACAGTAGCAGAAGCAATTAAGAAGCACAAGTGATTTTTCTTTTCCTATGGATCAATGCTGTTGACTCCCCACAATGAGCAGTAGCATGTTCAAAGGGAACGTCCGTGTAAAAGGAAAACGTCCGCTTCAGCAATACACACAGTATTCTCCAGTGAGCGGCCACACAGTACAGGAAATTCAAACAAAACCAGCTTACTTCTAGCCCAAGAATGTTACATTTTGCAATGTTCACAGATGACAGAGAAAGACAATTACGAGCCTGAAGGCTTCTACTAGCAACAGTCTCAGCAAACAACATCCCCTTGAAGCACAGCTCTTCAAGAGAGAAGTCATTACATCAGAACTCGGTGGATTTACTTTCAGTGTATACTCATAGTTGTACCTGTTGATTTTCAATACCAAAAAAGTATTGCTGTTATTTCTTCTAGCCAAGTAGAGCTACAAGGCTATGATTTAAGCAAGCTGTAGTTTGCATGTTACTTATTTTGGTGACAATGTATGATGTGGGAATAATCCAGCCCAATGGTCACACCCACAGCTGAGTTTTCAACACCAGCAATTAACACATCCTGTTCCTTAATAAAACAAAGGAATTCGATAAATGGATTGCTATCAAAATTAAAAGACAAAGTCTCTTTGATGACTCTTCTTTATGAACCAAGACAGAAGAGGAAGCGAAAACTGTTTCTGTGCTGAGCCTCAAAAAACACAGTAGCTGAATTGCTCTTATACATTTTTCATTTGGTGAGTATTACAACCCAAAAGGCTCCCTCAAAATCCCAGAAAAGTATTAGTTTAAGAACAAATACTTTAGAAAATTATGATGACTATAAATCCCCAGCTTAAGTAAAAAAAGCCATCAATTTCTGAGGTAATTTAGAATTCATTACACAAGAGTCTGTATTTTCATGTAATAACCAAAAAGTTATTTCAGGAGTTTGGGGGGGAGGGGGGGAATGTAGCCTTCTGTTAAGAAACACATTATATGCTTGTAAAAGTATATGCAGAGGAAATTTAACCTGGGCCACTCTTCCACAGCAACCTGTCCTTCCCGCAAAACCACAAAGCCTGCCATGTGTATCCCAAATTGTTCCTCCACATCTGATTTCATGTAGGCATGAAAGTGTTTCCTAAAATCTTTTGATGACTGTATTTATATTTTTCATTACCGAGAACTCCTGCCGCTGCACTGTCCAAAGTTCCACCATGTCCAATTTTCAAAACCTGGTTTCTTTTGTTCCCAGTTGTTTGCACACCAGCTTCTGCAAATAGAAGTTGAAAGCAAGCATTATAGGAAAACCTTAGAACATAGGAAAAATAGCACATATTTCCAGACTGCTAAAGGAGATAAAAATCAATTATTTAAACTATGAATTAGTAGTGCAGAAATTGCTGTACTGAGTAAGTCCAGTGATTCATCTAGCTCTACTCCCAACCTCAAACAACTTGCGATCTATTTTCACTTAGATTCTAATCAAGTCTTACGTACCGTTATAACCGTTATAACCAGATGTTCAGAAAATACTACTAGAAAACCTAGCAGACAGTTCACCTGTGAAGTTTCATCAACAAAGCATGCAAGAACTAGCAGCAGAGTCCCTGAAATCATCTATTATAACAAATCTTATGCTACATAATCTGAGCAATTCTTGTTGTATTTACTACCATGTAATGGGCCACGTTTATTTGCATGTATGCACCCTACGGAAACTCTGCAATGAACTGAACTTGCTCACTGCTGCTTTCAAGCTCAGAGCATCTCAACCCATCACGCTTCCTATGCAGCTGACGACTCCAGGAATTTTGCAGAGTCCAATGCCCCTTATTTTTCAGTATTAAATATGACAAATGCTCTAAACTCCCTTACCTATTCCTATTCTCTCTTCATTACACCTTTCACATGAGGGAATCAGACATGATCCAGCTAAATCTCTTCCGTACAAAGATGAATTGAAGTCCGTGCCTATGCTACAGTTCACTACAGAGTAAATCAACCTGAATAAGCACTCATTACTCTGAAAGTATGTTCTCACTTCACCAGCAAGTGCCCAAAAGCCCAGATTAGATCATCAAGTCCCCATACCCGTCATAAAAAGAATCTAGGCCACAGTCCCTCACACCTTTGCAATGACCAAACTTTTGAACTTTGAACTTTTTTCCCTAATATCTGACATCCAGGCTTCCCTATATTCAGAAAAAGCAGTTTCTGCAGACTGTGCCCAGGACTTTCAAACTCCTCGAAACACTGTGGTTTTCACTCATCTGGTGATTTTTTTTTTTTAATGGCAATAGGCAGTGGGACTGAAGCAGAGCATCCCGCCATTGCTGTGCTGCAGCGGTGTTGCTGACACCCATTCTGGCAGATGGGTGCACTCTGTCCCTGGGACCATGCTCGAGAGCTCTTCAAGCAAGCTGGGATGGACTGCAGGAGTGGAGCTTTCTGCTGGGGCAAATCTCATCCCCATTCAGAACATCATGCTGTACCTTAGGCAATAACAGATGCCTGCCCCAAATAAGCAAGTGGTGAATATGGCCTTACAGCTCACCGTGCAGCGTGACCAACACACTGAGTCTTGCAGGGACCCAGCAGCTCCACGCAGCGAGCCAGAACGTATCCAGGAACATCTCCACTCCCCAACCTGGGCCACGCCATGGCTGTGAACTATCACAAAAAAAAAATCAAAAACCAGTTCTCCTTTAGTTTTCTGAATGCTGAGAAAGAGGGTGCAGTGGTTTGACAGGGGTTGTGGTTCCGACATCCTAACGAACGCACACGCTACCGCGCAACGCCCATCCCACAGCCATGCCGGGGAGGGCATCCCTGGCCGCAACACGCGAGGGCCAAATGCGCGTTCGCTGTGGCCGGCCTGCTCCTGCCCTGGGACCGCGGGCAGGGCCTGCCCATACCTCCCTGTCACCATCTCCTCGCTTTACCACCAAACCCCCACCTCGGCCCTCCAGGCCCAACTTGGGAAGCCCGCGCCTCGCCTCGCCTCGCCTCGCCTCGCCTCCCCCGGCCCGCAGCCCGGCCGCCTACCTGCCAGCAGCCTCTCCTTCAGGAGGTTGAGCACGCCGGCCGAGGTGGGCCCCTTGGGCTTGTACACCGCGAACAGCCCGCTCAGAGAGAAGAGCTTATCGGCCGACTTGCCGAGCACGACGCCGCCCGCCTCCCTGGCAGCCATGCTCCCGGCAGGCCCCGCCGACCAGGGCCGCCGGCCCGCCGCGACCGCCCGCCTTCCGCCCCGCCCGGGGGCCGCTGGGAAATGTAGTCCGGCGGGAAGGCCATGAGGGGAGGCGGCCGGGCGGCAAGCCGGGCAACCCCCAACACGGCCCGGCAATCAGCGGGCTGCCCCGTGGGGTGTCTCGCGTGGGACGCCTCCCGCTGGAGTCCTTCAGTCCAAACGAGCTGGCTTTAAGTAGCTCCACCAGACACAGGGGCTTACGGCAGGCATTGCTGGGGAAGTTTGCTAACCGGTGTGCCCCCCCCCATCGCAGTGTTAGTCATCGTACCGTCGTTCTTGGCCAGCTTGAAAGAATTATATTCTGCTGACTAGTTTCTGAGTCCGTTAATCTTCTGGCCTTTGTATGTGTCATGTAAGAGAGTACTGGGAAGGCAGGCTTCTCTCACATCTCTCGCCTCCGTGCAGAAGCGCAGCGTGTGGGTTTTCCTCTTCAGGCCTGATTTGTACAGACTCATTTCTCTGACAACACTCCCAAGGCATTTAAGCAAGCTATGCTTGAGCAAGGCACCGAGAGCTTGGATGTTTCATTCATGTTCATTTGTAAAAGCCTGCAGATGAAACTATGAAAAGACACCGTAACGGGGAAATTAAATACATGGTTAGCTAAGGGCTATGCATGTTCCCAGTCCTTCCCAGAGCTTGAAAGAAGCAAATCTTCCTGCTGAAGTCCATGGCGCTCTCTGCACAGAGCGGGATCAAGGTCCCTGTGTGGTTTTTCAGCCTGTACTGGAGTCAACAGCTCGCTCCGTGCCTGCTCACGCCTTCCACAGCAGCTCCACGGGGCCCAGAGCTGCCAGCTGCGGGCTGCTACCACCGCATCCACGAGATGGGTAATGGCTGCCTGTCACCGGCAATGCCGACCAGCCTCCCCTGCACGCCTCTTATGCGTATTATTAATTAGGCACCTTATTTGCTTAGGTCTCATCTACATAGCTGTAATGTGGCTGTGGAAATACTTGCTGTTACCATAAGCTGCGAGGGTGGATTCCCTGTTGAGTGGTACAGGTGGCCATCATTGCAGGACATAGAAGCAAGGTATCAGAGTCCTTCTCCAGAAGGTAAAAAGGCAAAGCCGCACCCAGGTAAAAGGTCAGCAGGGAAATTGCTACTGATTTACATGGAGTTAAAGTTTAAGCAGAGTTGTGGAAGGCATGTTGTAAACTGTGATGGAGTTTTTGTTGCAGACATGGTTTAGTCAGGCTAACTGTTTGAAAACTATTCTCACCAATTCCCTGCTAAAAAGAGCTTAAACACAGATTGCTCTGTAAGCAAGCTCATGCAAATCTATTTAAACATTACTATTAAGAAATGGTGTTAGTAAGCTTCCGAGCAAGGAGATTGCAGCCCAAGGACTGAAATGCAAACCTGTCACACCGTCATGGCCAGCAGTATCGTTGGGTCAGCAAACTGCTCTGAAAACATCACAAAGGATCAGAGGGAGATTGTGCAGAAATGAGAGCTCCACTGTTGTCATAAAGATGTCCTTAATGCAAAGAGCACCTCAGCTTTCCGGTAATGCAGATGGGGCCTGTGAAAAAACTCCCTGTACTGCATTCTCAGGACTGACCTAAGCAGAGGATTGTCTAAAATTATGTAATTAACCTGACACAGGCATAGGGCATGAGCTGAAGGTCAGTGTCTGACCCCCGGTACTGTTTTCGCAAATTGCAGAAAGCTTTTTTCTTTTTTTTTTTTTTTTTTTGAGGACAGGGTTTCAGGTGTCTAAAGAAACTACCCCCTACTTTCATTTTTAGTATTGAGCAGGAAGTTCTTGTAGGTCTCCCAAACTTCTGCATCAGCAATTAAAACACAACACTTTGTTACTGCAGCAGATGGAGTCTTTGAAGGCTTAGAAAGAAGAGGTTTGCTTTGACTTCAGTGGGCATTGGATAAGGGCCCAAAATAAGAATTGTGAAAAACTATTAATGACTGTCAGTATTTTAGTGAGCTGGAAGTATAAGTGTACATAAATCACACATGGCTTTCTTCATGGGGCAAGGTTATTCAGCATTCAAAATGGTGGGAATGATGTTCGAAACTGTTCATCTCAAGGGCATTATTTCAGATTTGCCTCATGTTTCTTGTGATTAAAAGTCATTACCATCTGCTCAGTAGCCTATTTGAAATGAGGTGTTTATCTCCAACAGTTCCTAGCCGAGCCAGGATCCACAACAACCAAAAGCATGATTAGTGTTACTGACTATTTGCAACCTTAATAAAGGGGCTCAGTAAATGGCTGAAAGGACAATGTTGCTTTATGCATGGAACATGGTAGGTCTCGTAGAGGCAGGCTAAATCCTCCACTCAGGTCACAAAGTAATACCTCGAGGATCTGGTGCAATTATGCTTTATAGAGGAGAGATAATGGGTAGTAGCTGTGGCATGTGCAAACAGCAGACGAGTGCTATCGCAGAAGAGGAGAAATCCGTTACTTGCTTGTGCAGAACAGAGATGCAAAATTTCCTTCTACCTTCTCCAGAAAGATGCTCACTTCTTTGTGTGCTTTCAGACTGGCTTTTTCTGAGGTAGTGCTCACAGACCACAATGCAGAAGAAAATGATGCTGCATTACAGCTTTTAAAGTAGATTCAGTAGCAACAGGCCATTTCTGTATTTGTGTTCATTTTATGATTCCAGCTTTATCGTCTGTATCCAAATCAGAGCAAATAATTGCAAAGAGGTCAATCACGGCTCATGTTCTTCCTGTAAAAACAAAGAGTTGCAGCTGTTTGAAAGTTTAGGTCCTAGACGTGTAAACTGCTCCCCTGTCAGCTAGTGGAATTTTGTCTGTAACAGGAACTATCAAAGCCTGAAATACACAGATTTTTTTTCCTCTAACTGTTCCATCTGTTTGGATAATAAGGCATAGATAAATAACTCTTCAACTTGTTAGTTCATTGAGTCCCATTCAGATGGGCACGAAGCACATAATTCAGCACGTTTGAGTGGTTCTTCTGAACAAAAGTAGGTTCTTCAGTATCTTGTTGAACTGCAGCAATTTTGAAAAAAGAATGTAAATTATTGCATGCAAGGGAAAGATATAACTACCCGTGGCATACACTAATCCTAGGTTTGGCAATTTTTGTTAGTCATTCTGCCCATGAAAAAAGGTTCCTAAACTGCAAGTATTTCATGAACAGATTTTTGTATTTTGTTCAGAACAAATTGGTAGTTAAGGTTTACACCAATTTGGATTTTACGTCTAGGCTTTTGTTTATTTTTAGGAATATTTTCTTTCCACCTTTATTCTGGCTTCTCTGATATTAGAGGGATTATTTTTAATTGAGAATAATTTAGACAAGAAGAGCTTTTGGTTAGCTGATTTAATGCAGATTTATAATGTCAATGTGAGTTGAACTGGACAGAATATAGTAGGATTCAAATGTTTTTAGCTGTTCCTTCTTTATGTGAAATGCAGTTCTAGCAGTTAGCTAAACAAGAGAACAGCAATTTTTCCTGATCACTGATAGGTCACAAATAGTGTAGAGCTACGGAGAAATATGATACAGATATGATTTCAATTGCTCCTTATGGACCATTTCTAAACATATTGCATTAGTAAGTGAGGACAGATCTATTATGGACTGGGAAGTTACTTTTAATCTCTGATACATGCCAAGTGTGTCTGTAATGACAGAGGACTAAGCATGGTCTGGAATCATAAGATTCAGTGATGCTGAGGGGAAGAAAAACAAAATACATTTTGCAGATCTTTGATTTTGTTGCTAATAAAAGTCTCAGTGGGATTCTCAGTTCTTGTTTAAATTTGCACAGTTTCTTGTAACAATTGCTGTCAATTTCCAAGAAGCTGCATCCTAATTAGGAACAACGAAGAACTCACCAGATGTGCATATGAAAGAAGGCATCACATGAGGGATTGTTTATATGGACAATTCAAGTCCAACTTGCCCCTTTGTAAATTCAGAACATAAGGTTAAAAGGACCTAGACACTGTTAAATCTGAGAAACTGCTAAATGCCACGGCTAGAAAATGAATTCAGCAATATGAGTTGAACTGAAGTGTGTTTTCTTGAAAAATATTCAATCTTGATTTGAAGATACTGAGAGACAGGAAAAAAATAGATCTGTAGCTTCACTAGTAGTTCAAATTTATACCTGTTTCCTCAACTGGCTTTGTACAATTTCAGCATTCAGATAAATGTGTTCATAATCAGCCCTTTGACGACTTGCTCACAGCTTGTAGGCCCACATATAGACTGATTAATGGTTTGTGAGATGGATGCCCAGTAAAGAGAATACCTGAGCTCCAACACCTCAAATGACCTCCTTTCCTCACCTACTCATTTGAATGAAGGAACAGATTGTACCTCCAGAAAAAAGCCACTGTCAACATGTAACATTAAAGCCACGTCGAAGTTAAATAAATATTGTGTAATTTTCTCGACACAAGAAAGCTAAAGCCTATGAAGCCCCCATCTGTGGAGAGTTAAGGACTTCTCTTCCAAAACATTCCTGGACTTCCAGATTCAACGCGCTCTGGCTTCAGCAGTGGCAGAGCCATCTCCTCTGCACAAACAACTGGGTCAGTTCAGGTCCCCAGCCCACTTCTGGAAGCCTGTAGCGAATGCTTAGGGAAAGCATAAGAATGAAGACTGCAAGGAGTTTCCTTCTTCCCTTACATACCCAGCTTCTTGTTGTCAGCAATTGGAGGTATTTTTAGCCAAAGCTTCAATGTGGACTATTATATTTCACCATTATCAATGAATCTTCCATCCATTGTTTAATCTGCTTAATTGCTTTGAAGCTGTATGTACATTCAGCTTTTACTCTCTGGCAATGACTTTCTCAAGTTATTTGGAGGTTGAATGAAGGAGTCCTATTTATTTTGTGCTTTATTTTGAGCTACCTTGACTAGCACTAGGTACCTCCTGATTTTAGTACAGTAAAAAATGAAAAATTCACTCATTTATTTCCTCTATCTGTCATGATTTAAATCATACCTCACTCTCTTCTCCTCTGTCTCTTCTCAGTTTGAAGAATCCTGTTAAGTCTTTCTGAAGCTTTCTATTTAGTCACTCCTCGGACAGAGGCTATTTGTTGGCTATAATCTTCATTATGATTCTAACTATCTTCTCCATCTGTTTTTATATTTTACAATATCCTTCTTGATATGGGGTGACCAGCAGTTAAAATATGGCCATGTTATGGTTTTATAGCATGGCATGACAAGACTTTCTGTTGTGCTTTCTATTCCTTCCCAAAATTCTTAGCACCTGATTCACGTTTTTGATCTCTTTACAAGGTGCAAAGCTTGACCTCCTGGGCACAGCTGGAGAGCCTCTTTCTGCACCAGTAAGATCATATAGCATCATTAACAGAGCTGGAGATAGATGGTAGCGGGTGTCTCAGACCCTCACCACGCTTTCCTGACTGCCTGACACTTCATGTATTGCAAGGGAAGCTGCCTGATGCCTGATAGCTGTTCTCTTTCTCCCTGCATCCTCCATCTTCCATTGCATGGATGCTTTTAGGGGGTCTACTGGACCAGCACACAAGTTATATTATTGGGGGAAAGAATAATTCTCTGCAGAAGTAGGATAGCACGTGTCATTATTTGCTTTAATAAGCAAATTAGTCTTTCCTCCCAGTCTGACAAGTCTTCATACCCTTCCCAAGAATGACCCGCACTGAGTGACTCACAGCAATAAAGTAAACAGCCAGCTGAAAAGCATTTCTGCAAAAGGCAGTTAGACGAAGCACAGAGATGAAGCTCTCTCCATTGTAGGGTCTTGGAGTTACAGCCCAAAATGTAACAATTTCTTAAAAGCTCTGGTCTACCATATGGTCATAAGAAGAAAGAAATATCTCTTCTCACACTGAAGAAGAAGGGCTGTGCAGAAACCCTACAAAGGGCAATGGCTAAGCATGTTAGGCTCTTCATGTCAAGAAGAGTGGGAACATAAGTAGATGACCTCCCCCCAGATATGACCTCAATCAACAAATCTCTCCTCTAATTGGAGACATCCCCACATCATCCCACACAGAGGCAGAAACTGGCCTTTCTCCACCTAACTCTAACCTGACAGTTTTCTCCAAGCCACCTTCTTTTTTTTGTTCCCAAGAAAGATTCAGTCCTTTTGGCTCTAACTCGTTCAAAGAAAGACACACTGCCCATATTCATCTTCTACCTGATCATTCACCCCTTGCAACTGCTCCTTAATGTCTGCCTAGCTTAACACCTTCTTTGCTGTGAGAGGCTTGTAAACATCACCAGCCTAAGCAAATACCTATGATGAGAAGGTCAAAGGTGTGGTTTTGCTATCCATTGTCCCAAAAATGAAATTGGAGCCGAGGAGGTGTTTGCTGTGTTCCCTGGCCAGAGGAGTCAGTGGCCATTCTGACAGGTTTTGCCTGGAAGATAACCTGCTGGCATGAGAACAACCATAGCACACCTCCTCCATCCTCTTTTATTGGCAGAATCTCACCCTAAATAAGTGCAAGTAACCATGGATTAGTTCCAATTAATTCAGAAGTGCAGACAAACAAAAGTAGCCATTGCCCACGGGCAGGGGCTGCCAATTGCATCACTAATGAGAACTCCAGAATCAATAATCAAGCAGCTCCAGGCAGTGAAGTATGTTTCTAATGCACATTATACTGTTGACAGAAATTATTCCATTTGCCATAAATTATTCAACTTTTAATTGTTTAGGCTTTGGAGTCTGTAAAGATACTAATTGCTAACTGTAAGATGATAATGTCTGCTTTTTATTTTCATAAAGTTGGACTTAAAATTGCAGAGAGAAGAAAGACTTTGGTTTTACAGATACCTTGTTAAAAATAAGGAGATCAAAAAGATAATGAGTGTTCTGCTTTTTTATTCTATTGTGATCATTAAAATGACGTTCCATATTTATCATGTCTGTGTGAACAAAGTAATAAATATTTTGAGCAGCACACATACCTAGATCAATATTCCACTCTATCTGGGTTATCCCATCCCATATCTTGATCATGGACAATGAGCAACCCTAAGATGAGACTGTATTTTTGCCTGTCACATCTAAAGTCCTATACTTTTCTTCGAAATAAGAAAGTAAGATGGAGTATTTGTCAGTTGTTTGGCACTTCTTCCAGGTTTTCATGTATTTGTATCATTCTTTCATTAGCTGTTTTATCTTGCAGGATTTATAAGGATATCGTCTAGACAGATGGACAAAGAGAAAGTTTGCTTTTTGTAGTAATCACTATGGGGAAATTATAATGAGAAGTTTATTCAGAAATATTTTTGCTTAGAAAAAAGACTCTATTTGCTAGAACTATAACTCCAGTATCACCTAGAAAGTCAGTCTGGATCTTTTCACTTTAAACTGATTTAATTTCATTTGAACCTGTTTAAACTGTTTGATGAGGGAAGGAATTGCTATTTGTGGTATCCTGATTCACGTTCCACTTCTGAAAGGAACATCAGGGCATCCAATCCCAAATGTAAAAAATAAACTGAAATAAAGAATGTTTTCCTCTGTTAGATGTTGAAAACTCCTTCCTGGAAAGCTGAAAAAGGCCAAAATGTTTTTTTTCTTTTAGCTTAGAAGTTCGCTTTGAAGCAGTATTCACTTACACAGCTGAAGAGCTTGATCCCAGGAGTGCTATCTGTTGAAGTCAGCGAGAGGTAAAGGATGCTCAAAATCATGCCCTAATTGCTAACTTGGCTTGAAGGTACGTTCTGTGTCCTACTAAGAAGCCAGCCCTACAGCTTACAGCAATCATCCTGTGCTGTAATAAAATCATGGTAGGCTGTGGTGGCTGAGATACCAGTGTATAAATGTGGCATTGAAAAGAGGCACTAAATGTATGTACCATGTCAATGATATTTTGGCAAATGATAATCAGGAGGTGACCAGGGATGTGCAAAAAAAGATGATCTACTTGAGTTACTGCTTCAATAAGGGTACTCTGCTTGAGTATCCTTTAGTTTAAGCCGTTTTGTTCATAGGAAGGTCATTAAGTTACTTTGTTTCTGGAGTATATTTATTACTTTTAAATCCAGTGCAGTCTATTTAGTCTTTCTTGATGCTTCTTTGTGAAACATTAATGAGAAGCTCATGCACACAGTCATAGAATTTGTCTGATTATTCCATTCATATTTAATAAGCTTGCTGCTTACACTTCAGAGTAACAATAGAAATTAGATAATGCAATACTTTAGTCCTGGAGTGCCCCTAAATTTGTCTGTAAATTATTCATTATACTGGCTGAGGGCAAGAGAGCTGTCGTAACCCTAAATTTATCTAAATCCTACATTGTCTAATTTGTGCCTCTTTGTTGTTATTCCCACTTTAAAAAATAACTAATTTTTATTGAAACTGAAAACATCCAGTTTTTATTTGCTGCTGATTTGTCATCATTCTCTGCAGAAGTACTGCAGTCAGCTAAAAACAAAGATAATTTAGTTGGACCTCAGCTGTATATACAAAATGTGAGGGCATGTGCAATAAGTAAGACTGGGAAGATCTGTTTTGTTAAAGTAGTGATTGTATTTTCTAGCTAAGACAGTATTTTTTTTAAAACTGTCAATTAGACAAGAACACAGATATTAACCAGCTGCACTCCCATGTTTTCAGATTTTTATGGTTTCATTCTATAAACTAAATGTCTCTTTCATATGGGTTATATCCAGAAACACACTATCGATGTAATATTTTTAGGATCTTTAAAGTAAATAAACCTTGTAAGGTAAAAAGTCTAATCTAAGACTAGGTGGCCTCTCAAGCAGAGTCTAAAATTACATCTTAAATGTTGGTAGGCTCATTATCTACTTACCAAAACAGACAGAATTTGTCATACCTTCAGATTCATCGCTGGCAATGTCCCATTCCTAAAAGTCATGTCTGAAAACAGGACCACAAAATATAGCTCAGTTCAGATGTATCCCAAGTTTCACAAAAGCAGAAATTTCATAAGAACAGCTCACTTAAGGAGACTTGCATCCTCTGATCCGATCCTCTAGTAGAGGTTTCCTGTTCTTACGGGAATGGTTCATAAACCACTTCTGAGTTTAAACCTTTAATGGAGTATGTACATATGCCCGACATCAAATTGGATCAGGTACCTAGGGCACTGGCTCTGAGGTTCACCTCTAAGTGTTACTATAGACTAGCTGGCTGTCTAACAACATGAGGCAAAACCAGGCTCACAGGAAGGGGTACCGGAGCATCAGTGAAATGCCACCTCCTTCCAAAACATCTCAGGGGAAAATAAATACGAAAAATAAAGTGGGGTGTAACTATGTTACACACAAGCAAGAGGAACTCAGAAGCAGTGCAGCAACCCCCACTTTTTCCTCATTGCCTGCACTGCTGAGTGAAATGGCCCCACTGTGGAAAGCCCCAGTCCAGACGAGTGGCAGCACAAAAACTAGTCACTCATTTCCACACCTCATCTTGACCACACAACCTGGTCTAAAAGGCCAAAATGAGGAAATGCCGTATAAAATATTGTCATACTGTTCCTAAAATACAGTAAGTCCCCATTAAAAGTTTGGAACCTCTTTGTACTCATTGCCTTTCAGGTGACATGCATGGTAATGCATTGTTATCATCACCTGTTATTAAAAAAATAAAGTAACACATGTAAGAGTCGGAGGCATTTTATCGCATCTCAAGTGCTGTCTCACTGGAACACTCACAGAGACAGATTGCATATCCTGACAGCAGTCCAAGGGGGAAAAAAACAACTTTGGGAAGGCAGCACAATCTAAATTTCTTAGAGTTGAGCCAACAGACAGATGGCAGGAACTAAACGTCCTTAAAAAAATCCCACGGTCGTGGCTGTCCTGGCGTCAGTCTGATACTCGGCCAAACTGAGAGCCCCAGTGAATGAACTGCAAGGAGCTTATAGCCATTTCAGTCCAAAAGAGCTTAAAGGGGAAAGAGTTGGAATAGATGAGCGGCTGCAAATGACAGCAACTCGGAAAGTTAATATGGGAACCTGCCCATTCAATACTGGCAATGGCAGAGAGGGACTCTGAAAGAAATCCATAATTTGATAGTCAAATTAATAAGTTATTTTTCAGCAATAGCAGAAGAGTTATTGTAACTGCTCCACAGCTGGCAGATCCAGCTGCTGGAAACTTCCCTCTTGTGCAGAAAACGAGGGCAAGGCCTTTCCCCACTTAAATCCTCAAAAGTAAAGCTTGAATTAGATTTGTCTAGGACATGACAGAGGCAGATTTATGGAATAGCAGCCTCTCTGCTCTTCCCTCACAGGGCTTTCTGCATGCAAACACACACTCCTAGGCAGGTACCAGCCGTGCGGCTCGCCCAGCCACCCACACTCCTCATCCATAGCAGACTTTAAGGATTCCTCTTTCAGATAAATCCCATTAAATAACATCTTAGCTTTCCCCTGCATTTTGGAGAGCAGAAAATGCCAGCTGGAGGAGGAATGAAACCTAGAATAGCAGCTTATATTAAACAAGATTTGTGAGACTTTTTCCTCATTCTTTTAAGTACAGCTTAAGTACTCTTCATTCTCTTAAGTACAACTGGTTCAGACAACTAAAAGAGGATCTGCTTTCCTCTTCAGAAGCATTCATCCAGATTTAACTTCAAAGTCCGTGTGTTTTAACACTGAAAACTGTGGGTTTTGTGAGATTCAGCAACACAGTACACTTGCTTTTCCCCAGAAAGCTTTGCGTTGTCTGACCAGCATAAAACGATAGTGGAGCCAGACCAGATGCTCACAGGAAGATGCTTGTGTGTTAGAGAATCACCATCATGTCTCCAAAATCAGCTGTGCTTTGTGCCTGGGGTCAGCAGCCAAAGCAACAGCCTTGTATGATGCTGGTAGGCCAAGCTCAATTCATAGGCGCACGCTCCTAAATGTTTCTGAAAATCTTCTGAGCTCATTTCAGAGGTTTCATGGGGCAGGGAACAGATAGAAAGGATGACCTTCCCTCAGAAGCCCTTCCCTCAATGGGTAGAGTTGGCAAGGTCTCCCACTCCTAATTCATATTTCCAACTGTCCTCCCATTGAAGGATGAGTGTGAAAACATGCCTGGGGCAAGGCTGCCCATAGAGCTTTTATTGGTTTTCCCTGCATCATTGCTGTCCAAAGTGAAGGAGACAGGCAGGCAGAAGGGGCTGCAAACACTTATAAACCACTGAGCTGATTAAACTTGCTTTGATCGTCACAGGAATTCTGCATCAAAGATGCTGTGTGGCAAATCACTGCATCACACAAATCACTGCGCTGGAGCCAGTGAACATTTTTCTCCCCAAAGCCTGCAAGAGGGGGTCTTTATTCCACAGTAAAAAGTGAGAAATTGAAGCAAACTGTCGGAGGAGTGAGCAGGCTGCAGGGTCTTCTCATTTCCGCTGGGGCCAGCCTTAGACAGCCAGTCCAGGCTCAGGGAGCAAAGAGGACACTTAAAGCCACTTTTCTACTTTCTGGTTTTGATTGCTGTGTGCTTCTTGCCCGCGGATCCAGGCCTTTGCTGTTCTATTTACCCTTCCCAGAAGTGCACTTAGCAATAAATGGAAGATTCGAATTCAGGCATTCACTCTGGGGAAAAAGTAGGTTACAATAAATAATGGTCACAGGTTAAGTCATCCAGGTATTGTGTATGCTCTTAATGGATATCTGAGAAAAAATATCATTTTTTTTCCCCCGCAACAGCGTCCATTTTAAATTATATCTCATGAGAGATTTCAGATATTTTCTTTGCTTTCAAACACAGCTTCCCTCTGTGTCTCTGACTCTGAAGTAGAGAGCTGAATTCAAACTGCAGAGAAATCTGTTAGAAGATGCCTGGAGGTATATGTGGCATAAAGACACAGGAACTTTATCTTCTTTTCTGGGTGCTCTGAACTGATTGTGAGGATTAATGATTTATCTCTCTTTAAAGAACTCTTGGAGCTACATAGTCTCAAATCAGATAAAGTATATGCCATTCCCTGACCAGGCACCTGCCAATTTAGGTTTAGCCTTTAATCTGGGCACATCTAGTTTTACAAAGATTTGACTTAAAGAAAAGTTTCTTGAGAGATATCATCAGTGCTCATCAGTTTTCCAAAACCTGTCTGATATTTCTTCTGAGAGCCCTACTATCCTGGAATTTTTTTGAGAAGAAAGGAGAAATAGCAGAAATTTACCTTTCTGCTGAGAACAATCCGATAACATACCTCTGTCCTGGGTAAATCCCTTGAACAGTGTGTAGGGCTTGAGCTGGCTTCTGACACAAGGACAAAGTTTGCCTTGGATTATATCACAGTCATATTTCATCTTGCCCTCAGGACCAATGTAGGTTACCAGCAGACACAGAGAAAGCGGGCAGCTCCCTCATCGAACTAACATCTGTTCAAGTTTGCTGCAAACTTACATATCTGTGCAAAAAGGGAGTAAGGGATTGCTCAGAAGCAGAAATACACAACATTGGTCCATAGACAGGTCTTTAAGAGATCAATACGGATGTTTCTGGAAATACACCAGAGACGATGTGGCTCAGTGACATTAAATCTGATTATTAACTCCCTTGTAACAAAGTCAATGGGAGTCATCTTGGTGAAAGCGTGTTTGGACTAGGTACTTGTCTGATTCATGTCCTTATTTATATGAATCCAAAGTGGGATTTTTTATTTGGGGTAAAAAAGAAACTGAGCAATTCATTCACATATACAATAAAAAGGAATTCACACACAGTCAGGAATCTGCCAAATGCAAGGCAGCTCCAGAGAAAAATGGCATTGTAAACCACTTCATAGCTTAAAAGAAAATAAGCTGGGCGTACAACAAGGTGGGAACCATCTGCTTGGCTTCAGTGGGAATTTCCCTGGAGTAATCATTGCAGGGGTGGATAGATCATGAAATAGAGGAATTTTTTTCCTCCTCTTGTAATTAAATTTACTGGGTTTCTGTAGAACAGTTCCTGGCACAGAGTAAGACATGTATATGTAATACCTTATCATTGTAAGGCTACATAATTACAGTGATAAACAAGCCCATTTAGTTTAGCAGAATCTGACATTTCATCTGATTGACAGACCTTCATTTGCTACGGATCGTAAGTCCATTTTTTGTAGTAATGTCAGATTTCCCATTCAGCCACTGGTCCATGCACCAAAATGCCTTTCCCTTCCCACAGCATCCAAGATAAATATCCGTTTGATGTAGTACCAGATTTCTCTAGGAAGCTAGAATTTGAAGAGGTGACCATATTTGATCATTCTTCTTCATGACATTCAGACTAAGCAATTGGCCTTTACACAAGTCTACTGTAAAGCTGGGAGCAAAGAACATGAATCGAGGAGGTACAGGTCTGTATGACCTTGTAATAAATTAATATTGTCCTTTGACTCGATGCTTTTGGACCCGCACCATAAATTCTTGATCAGGATGTAAATTCAGACCTACTGCTAGTTTTCTTCTGCTGTGGTATCTGGAATTAATATTGCAGCTAGTGATTCAGTTTTAATGCAATTGGAGTTAAATATTGCTGTCAATCTAAGTACATTTAATTAAGCAATATTCACAGAGCAATTGGATGTTCTGAGAATTACAATATAGTGACCGGGATTTCTTCAAGTCTTTTTTTTTCTTACTTTCTTATTTCAATACTTTCTTTTGCATGTCAGCTTCTTTTGCACTGGCAGTTTAACACTGTGTCACACCCTCACAGCTGACTTTTAGAGGACAAGAAGCTGGGACCATTGTGTTGGTTCTGTGCTTTTGCCCTTGCAGTTTCAAATAATACATATTAGATTTACTTTTATTTTCCATGTGAAATGAAACCAACCTTGAGACTTACACAATGTAAGAAGGAACATTTTTTCCTGGTTAAATTTTGTTGGATCTTTTAGAATATGCTAAGCTTTTGTTTTCCAGTTCTCATGCTAAATGGAAAAGGCCAAAAGAAGAAACAATAATTGTCCAGTATTTTCTGTACTGTGAATTAAAAATTAATAAATTACATGTAAAAACAAAGATGAATAATTTATCTCCAAGTAGTGGGCCTGACAAGGAAAATCCATATTCTGGCTATATTTTCTCAAGATACACCAAGTAAAGAAACTAATGAACTCCCACAAAGGAGTTTAAAATTATGTTGATTATGTATCTTGAATGTAAATATAGTCAGGTGAGTTTACAAAGAGAGACAGACAGACAGAGAAAAAAAATAGAAGTAAGGAAAGAAAGATTTTTAGAATAGGCTTTTATTGTATCTTTTGCAACGTTTGATTGACTTTCTAATGTCCTCTTTAGCAGTATCATTCTGCATAATCAGAACCAGAAGGAAAATTATCAATGACCAAGGCAATCTCATCAGCATTTTCCTTCATACAGTGGTTAAAGAAACCGTATAAACGGAGGCAGGGGTTAGTAGTGTTCAATATCAGACCCAGCTTGGAGACACGGGTCAATCAATGAAACCACGCTCTTTAAGGGAAGGGCGGTAGCTTGTTTAGTTGATTGTGTCTGGACTCAAATTTTGGTCATACCATCTGCTGGACAGCTGGATGGTTCCTGACCTCTAAAGTCTTACTCTAAATATACTACCAAGCTTTTCTAAAATGCTCCACGCTCCACCAGCAAAGTCTCTGAACCTCGAGACTCTGACAGCATTTTTCCTTCCAGGAACACAATGGGGATTTTTTTGTCTCCTGGCTGTGGGGCTGCGATGCACGGAGGCTGGCTGAGCTCTCGAGGACACAAGAGGAACCAGTGAGCCCTCAGACGAACACAGAACTTGAGATTTTGCTCCATTTCCCTTTCTCCAGGCAACCTGATGCACATTTAGGAAACATAAATGTTAGATGAAGTTAAGTTGAACTGTGAACAACCTTCTGATTTACAGGGCAGTCCCACTGCTTGAATCCATCCGTAGAAAGAGTTCCCAAGCTGGCATGTACCCTAACTCACATGGCTTGAGTGGTTTAAAGATATGTCTGTGTACATAATATTTGGGCCCAATGTGACTTTCAGGGAGTGCATAGCTGCATGGTACAGCCCAGAGTCTTCAGTAATTTCACAAGTTCTTTATCAATCTTTATAAACATGATATTTTGCACTACAGGCTGCTTAAGAGGACTGGGATTCCAGCTTCCATTAAAATTAGTGGAACAAAGATGTTCCCATCTTTTCAGCAAAGCTGAAAGCTCAGGCTGTCCATCCTGCAGTGCAACATGGTTGTGCTACAGTTCTGCAGGATATGCCAGATGTATTTCGGGCAGTAGCTGAGCTGGGAACCAGGGTTGGTGAGGAGCAGATGCATCATCCCCTTCTGCTGCCTCTGCTCTGGGGACAGATAAGCTGGGGGCAGTGGGGGGAGAGCAACCTCTTGAACAGGCGCAGCAGAAATCCCCAGGGTACACCAAATCGGTGCTTTGGATCATTAGGGTAGAGTGTTACAGATTTTTTTCTATAATGCGGATTTTGACATAAATACCAGTTGCAGTGAAGCGTCTTCTATGAAATAGTCTGTTAGAAAAGGGTCAAACTGCTGATGTGCCAATTACCATTATAAACCACTGCTGGTGAGTGTCCACGCGGCCATGTGGAACGTGGCTCACGCAAACCAGTTCAATTACAATAAAACAGTCAGATATATATTGGGCTGGATTTAACAGCTGCAAAACTGCCTGGAAATGAACAGGGTTTGCAGCCTTTGACTGATGCTGAACCGGCTGTGTAAGCTTTAATTAGCCAGTGACAAGGCAGAGTAAGAACAACCGTTTTACTGGTGCACAGTAAATACTTGCTCTCCTGCTTCCCCCATCCCTGAAATTTATTACACACTTGGATGTGTCCACATCTGAGAGCTGGGGAGGCAGCCGCTGGGGGAGTGAGGAAGAGGCTTTTGCAACCTGACCCCTCAGGAGGAATTGCTGCAGCTAAGCCTTTTACACTGACACATTTTTCTGATATATTTATGCCTGATCATCCGCTGTTGTTTACCTCATGGTCTCCTCTCCTTGCTCACCAGAGCTGCCTTATCAGACAGCCTCCACTATTTAGGAAGCACAGGAAAAAAGTTAGGAATCTGAAATTAGAGAAAAAGCTTTTTGGCATGTATTGAAGCATCCACTGAGAGCTGTGGAGAATTAATTGGGCAGGCAGAAAAGGCTGGAGTGGAGACCGGCGGATGCCCCAGCAGTGTCATGCAAGCATATAAAGGACAGAGTTCCCCTCGCCTTGGCAGGCCTGACTGCTGTCGATTTTAGGTGGGAACTGCTTTTCAGGACCAGTTATCAACTGCCGAGTGGTCTGGTCGGTTGTTTCACACAATCCATGCTGGATGCCTTCCCCTTGCCCGTTTGCAGAAAAGGCAGCCACAGCCTCAGTAGCAGCTACAGCAGCCGCCAGCAGCAGGGACAAAGGGAAAAGCCTCAGAGCAAGCAGCAGAAAGTAGGTTAGCCTGAAAGATGTGAATGGAAACAGTGCTCTTATAGACATCTTTCTTATAGATTTCTGTATATTCACTTTTTAGTGGCTCAGAAGCAGATGACACACCTTTGCATCATTTCCAGTGAGGAGGAAGCTGAACTCCCTCCCTTCATGCTCTCCCCTCTGACCTGTCTAATTACTGTAAGAGAAGGGGAGCCCAAAGAAAGTCAATATGGAAAAAAACCTGTTGGATCCTGATACCGGTCAAACTGCTGGTGGAAGGGTACGGCCTCCCTGAGGTCATAGATTTCGCTGAGAACAGCAGATCTGTCCTTTTCAACAATTTTGCAAGATGAGGTGCTTTTGCCGTGTGATTTTTGGTTTCCTTTGGTCAATTGTTGTGGTTTTTTTACTGTGTGTAGATCCAGGTTGCCTGAAGGTAACTGTGGTTTTGCCAGTGATTTTGGTGTAATAGGAATTTGATCTTGAAATATGCTGAGTTCACATAGTATATAGTAAACTATAATATTTTGTACATATGCTCTAAATCCAGACAGCCAGAGGGCTGAAGGTACATTTCCCCACTGCAAACAGATCTGCTGAAAAGCATGAAATAGATCTTGATTTAAAGGAGAGCCACCATCGCTGATTGTGTGTCGTATCTTAGATGGGGAATGGAAGGAGAATCGTGATCAAACACACTTTATTGACTTTATTCCTTCCTTAACTAACAGACAAACTTCTGAAAAGTGCACAGTAGCCATTTTATGAAATATGAAAGCAAGTACTAAATTACAATCCTCAAATCACCTTCAGAAATATTTTTTTTTCTTTTCTTCCACTATAATTTCCGGGCTGAAGCTCTAGCCATTAATAGCAGCTACATCATTACACTGCCGTGACACTTCAGCAGCACCCTCATCCATTTCAGTCATTGATCCACTAATGTGTGCGGGATGAAAAAGGAAAAGGTCCAGCTCGTTCATCCTCCCCCTCCTTTCTCCTCCTCTCACCAGGTGGCAACCACTCACCCTTTGCTTTAAATCCCTATCAGATTTCAGATGCTCGGTGTTAATTGTCTCAGTACAAGGACTGACCCCAGACAGTGAAACTAAAATTAAAGTAACAGGGCCATAGAAGTGAGTGAAATGCTACAGAAGTGAATGGATCTGCAGCTGCTTCCCGTGGCCCACAGTCTGCTGACAGCACTGGAGACGACAAGTTAGAGCTGGAGCCGTAAAGCACACTTGTCAGCATTGGATTTTTCCTGGAATATGAAGGAAAAGAGTAGAGAAAGGCTAAAGAAATTAGGCAATATGCAGATCAAAGGTACAGCAATGTGCCGCTGCAGAAATGGTACTTTAAGTAGCATCAACTGCACAAGTAATTCCATAATTCCAGTTGCATACAGAGAAAAAAGATATCCTTCCTATGGACATCCACGGTTAATCCATATTGCAATTCTGTGTTTAGGTGATTTTCTGAGTTACAGAGATACTGAGCTGAAAGACACTTTGCTTATGCTTGTAGCTTGTTGGGGTTTTCTAATCCAGCAGCCTGTTTGTTTTTTTTTTTTTAAATCTATCCAACTAACCTGTTGGCACATTCTTGCTTTCCCTTTTCACTCTTTGCTTGGTACATCTGTTCTTTTGTTCTGCTTTTCCTTATCTTTACATTGCTCATTTTGGGGATCAAAAGATAAAGGAAATAAAAATCGTGTTAGTTTTCAAAGGTCCACACAGCAGTAGATAATTGGTTTCTAATCAAGCCCAGACTGTCTTTGATCTCCAAAGCCCTTGCAAAGACCATTTTGCTAAGACACAAGTATATGTGTTCAGTAGCACTACCAGGAGATCTAATTTTGAAAGTCTGCAATTACCTGTGCAGTGGCACTTATAAAGATGAGAGGGACTGATAACAATGCTGTGTTTTTATACCATCTTCCATTAAACTTGCATTAATGAGACGTAACTACACCCTTCTGAAGAGATACTTTCAGTAGTGTTTCTCTCATGCTATAGTAACAGAGGTGATGGGTCGTGCAGCAGAGTCAGAGACAGGAACCAACTTCTTCCAGCGTGCCAGAGCACGGTTCAGCCATGCCACCATCCTTCCTTGCCAGAGATTGCTGCCCATTACCTCTCTGGTTCATCCTTCCACCTCCATGCAGCAGTTTATAACCTTTGGCTGTGCTGGTTGAACTTTTTGGTCTGTGTTGCAATGGTCAGTGAAATGTTCTTGTTTATATATATCTTTCAACAGGAACAAAACATGATGGCTGGCAGCTAAGAATACTAAGTTATTTAAACCAGCTTTGCCAGAAGAACCATAACGTGGAACTATACCCTTGTTCATCTTTGCAAGCAGTTAATCTATTCTGTCATTTTGAACCTTAATGCCCTTCACTTTACCTTCCCTTATTAAATGTCCGTCTCTCCACCCACGTTTAAATCCACTGAAACTTATGAAAAAGCAAAGTGTGTTCGTGCTAGAAAAACATGAGATACTCAGGGTGAAATGACTGATCTTGGGTTTGTAGGAATCGCTCTTTTCTTTTTCCTTTCTTTTTGTTTTTCTTTCTTTTTCTTTCTCTTCCTTTTTCTCTTTCTTTTTTCCTTTCTTACGCTTCATGCCAGGGCTGGCCAGAAACAACAGATTTTTTTTCATGTATCAAGGCAGAATGATTTTGTGCAATCTGGAGAGGCAGAGCGCACGAGACACACAGGTATATACTTATTTATGCATACCAAAATCTGTAACCGACTCTGCTTCTTTAAATAAATAGTATACATTCATTTAGCTTAAAATAGGACTCCTGTCAAGCTCCTACCCTAGAGCAACTACCAATTGCACTGTCAAAATCACTCTCTGTGGTTCTAAATAAGTTTCTTAATGAAAGAGCAACATTAGCTCTTTAGAACATTTTGTCCCTGAAGGATGCAGCAGCAACAGCCGCTGAATGATTTCTGGCTTAGACATGCTTATAAATGGTAGGAAACATAATGGTTTAAAACATGAGTATCCGCTCCCTGGAAATGCTTCGTAACAGTGATTCAGGGAACCGAGAGACCGATGGTTACTAAGAATGGTACCCACTGATGAGCACTTTGTTTCCCACATGCGCACCGACCCCCTTAAGAACAATTATGCTGTGGGTATGTTGTCACTGGAACAATGTAATAACTGGGGAATGAAATTATTTGGGACCCAATCCAAAGAAAAATATGTTCTGGTAAAATTAAATTTTAATATCCACTGGTTGCTGGATTAAATAATGATGAGCATCTGAATGAAATTCTGTGTTTCTATTTTTGCAGTCTGGTCATACCAACTGTCATAGTGGTCATTTTTTATTCTGGTTAAACCTGGAGGCAGTAGCAGAGTAGAATTTGATTTGAGTAGAGATGTCTAGATTCAAACCAAAGAAAAAGAGCTTTTGTTATAAAATGCTTGGTTGGAGGCAGGACTCAGGTGTTCTCTTGTTTCTTTAATAGGGATGATGTGGCTGCAACTCAGCTAAAGTCTCCAAATTGGGGCTTCAGCACCATTTCAATGTTGAAGAATGAATTTACCAACAGCCTCATGCGTATCCCCAGTTCCAGGGGGAATCTCGGTTCCAGACAGATATCAGATCAAATGTCACTGCAGGCAGCTTTTCCACAGCATGGAGGGTATCAGGATCAAGAACAACAATAAAATAGATTACATTTTTCATCAGAAGATAGAAGTATCTGTCCTTGCTTTGTCAGAATCTTCTCTCTGGCAGCAGCAGGATGAACTTTTCCTGGTGTGTTTGATCATATTATTTGCTCTTTTTTTTTAGTTCTAAAATGTATTTGTTACTGTTTTGCCCCAAAATTTGTTTATAGGCAAAGAGGAAACACACCTTAAATATGAAGCCAAGAATTTTTTATAAGTATAGTTGAAATCCTTGCAGTCTGTTCCAAGAGCCACTATCAGCCCAGATCTAATTATTACAGAAAGAAGCAGCTTTGTCTAGGCACAAAAAATTTCACTGCTAATAATAAACCTGTTAAAATTGTTCTTCCTATATTCTACCCTGTTTCCTGATGTTACAGCCCCCTTACCCTGTTCCTCGGGGTGTTGTGGTCGGTGCTGTCATTCTGGTGGTAGTGGTGGGGCTGCTGCATCAGGTCATCGACATCTGGAGTCCTTCGCCAGGAGGACTATGATGTTCATGTTGTTTTGTCTTCCTCACTCTAAGATCCACTTGGATTCATTTTAATATGTTTGCTAACCTGTTTTACACCTTTCCTCTTTCTTCATTGTTCTGCAGCTCTGCATCACGTCTGAATTTGCTATCTACAGCACCTTTTAAGTATGCTAGATACTATTTCTTTGTTGGTTTTGTTATCCCTAAAACCAGTTTTGTCCAGGTCCAGGTCTGCATTTCTTTAATGGACCGTGGGTGAGTTTGTCGCCGTGGGGTCTCCAGTGCGAAACATGTGCCCCATCTCTTTTCGTCCCATGCCAGTATTCCTCTGCTCTAATGCTCTCAAGGCCTCAGCCATCGTACCAGCCCCGTATTTATTTTTCTGTACTGCATCATGTTGTTAGAGTGTGGAACTACAGCAGTACCATTGCAGTGATAAGCAAAGTAAAAGAAATTAGCCACCTGGTTAGAAGAAAAATTGCTGTTACAGCTAAACGGAATTAAAACAAAGCCGCGGGCAGGTCAATAAAAGTTCAGACAAAGCAAGCCTGACATGCCTCAACCCTGAGGCCTTGCAAACTCAGCACAAAACCTGTGGCCTGTTATTAGCAATGGCAATACGATATAACAGGGTTACAGGGCTGCATTATTCTGTTCTTAAGTTTCTCATTTGCTTCCCATCCAACTCAGACACTGCTAATACCCAGCTTCACAGCCCAAGGTAGAGAGCTGCAGGCATGGGGATCAGCCCAGCATCAGGGAGTTCACTGATGGAGTGAACTGTTCACCTGCCTTAATGAAAAACAACTCATTAAATACTGCATGCGGGATTGGTGCCTCCTTGGCTGTGTTTATAGAATTTCAGGGAGCCTTTGGGATAAACGCTACTGAATTAATGTAAAGCTATAAATAGGTTAATCAAGTGGAGTCTTCAGCTGCTGGAATAGTTGAGTTACACAATTATACTGACCTTGGCTCATGATGGTGCAAGTTTTCTTTATCAATTTTCAGTTTCAACCTGGAGGAGGTCTTTACCTGGCATCTGGGTCAGCTTGCTCTTGAAGTCCATACTTTTCCACTGAAGTAACAAACCATGGGGCCAATGTTGGAGCAATTTCTTAGGGGCTTCTGATAATTGTTCGTATAGCTGCTGAGCATAAAAAGTTTCTGTAGAAAACTGAGCCAAGACTAAGAAGTCAAGCCCCTTCCGCCGCACAGTTTAATACCTGAAGAGCTGAAAAAAAGAACTGCAACTATATAGCTTGTACTTTAAAAAGTTAAAAGAAGTCTATATATGTAATTCCTCTGTATCAGCTTCCTCTATTAGGACTGTCATCCAGCTGTCACATGGAGAAAAAAACGTATTTGTCACTCAAAACTGCAGACCCAACAAAATTGCTAGGATTACTCAGCATCACCTCAGTGTGTGGATAGTAAGCAAACTGCTTAAAAATAACTAAACAATTAGCAGAACAAGACACAGTGATCAGGGGTAAAAAGTAATATGTTCCTTGAAATGGCACCAACTGCCACATATGCTGCCTGGAATTATTAGCATCACATTATTTACTGTTCCCACACCTTTACTTCTTTCTGAAATAAAATGAAATAAACAAATAATGGTTTACAGGATAAGTATATATACCATAATCCCAAACTATCCATTATAATGTACTTCCACTTTCTACCTCAGAAGTAAAAGATATAAACTTTTCATGTTGCAGCTTTTCCCTCTTAGACAAAACCAGCCAGAACGCTCCTTATCAGCACCTCACTGGAGAGACATAAACTTGAGTGGTTTTGAAGCTGTGGTACTGTCCCACTGCTTGAACAGATCACATTTAATCATATCAAGGCATTTGTGTTTTCATTATTCTGTTTGGTTGATATTTAGAAACAAAAAGGCAACCCTATTTTAGAAATTTGGCAATTAGAATCATATTAGTAAATTAAATTGACATTTGGAATTAATTATAAAAGGGGAAAAAAAGGGTTTGTGCTCACTCTTGATCTTTTAGAATGTAAAAATAAGGTCTGATAAATCTAGTTTCCTGCATATTTGCCATCTTGGAAACATCAAGGTTTATTGTGATTTGTTGGTTGATATTAAACCAATTCCTTATTTAATGATCCAAGCTGAGATCATGGCTCTAGAGAAGCAGACATTTAATATATAGAGCATGAAACTGCTTGCACAATTTTGATGCATGATTTACCCAGTATTACTATTACTTTTCCTAAATTTCAGCAAAAAGTCAGGGAACAGCAGAATTCTAAGCTGCTAATGTAAGGTCTTATTTACCACCAGCAAAGCTGTCTTCTGGCATACGGCTATGAGAGGGTAATACTTCAGTTATCACTGGCTTACATGTGTATCTTACACGATCCCGACAAGTTTTTGCCTATGTAAGCACGGCCAAGAGATTTGGGTGACTGAATTTTGATCCCAAATTCTTCAGGCTTTGGTTCCTTAGGAATTTGTGTTTGATTATTTGAACAAAGAAGCACCATCAACACAACAAAATTTTGAGCAATCGGAAGTATGAAATATATGAAGTATATATATAGGAAATATGATTCTCCTGTCCTTGGCTTGTGCTTTAGTTCTGTGGTAACGCTGTAAGAACCCCTCTGAGGGTTACAAACTATTGCACTTCCCTTGGTCCAAGACATCAGTTGTCCCACACCTGCCTGAGCAGACCCTCTGTCCCTGCGCTGAGCTGGTGTCAAATACGGCTGTTGGCAAGCTCAGAACTGTTGCCAGGTCACTACTTGTGCAGACGTGTTCTTTAAATCAGTAGAAGGTGTCCCCTTAGATGTCTGTCTTTTAAACATGACCAAGCTATGCAATTTTCTTCAGGCATCATAAGAAACTCATGAACCCAATTTTTTCTTCTCTGATTATTTTCATTCCTGTTTTCCTTCTGAAAAGCTTAAAACATTATCGGAAATGCGAAAATGATTTTGCGAAGCAGAGAGTGAAGACTTCGTATCGTTTCTAATGACGGCAAAATTCCCATTCACTTCAGTGTGCTCGGGTTTTCCTTCTGATCCCACATTTGCTATGTAGATAGGATTTCTGTACAGATCCTGCAGCTGGACATGGGTGGGCAGAAGCAGCCCTGCTTTTGTCTGTTTTGTCCTTAACACTCCCTGCCTGCTGAGCTGCACAAACTGCTGACTGCAGAATCCCCAAGGTGAAGGACAAGACAAAAAACATTTTCAGGGATTTGAAAGGAGGGAATTAAGAACGCGGGAGAACGTGAGTCTCAAGAGGCAGTACAAAGATTTCTTTCCCTTACAGGAAGCTGAGAGGAAAATTGTCACTGTGAAAATATGCACAGTGTTGATGGACATCCTGCTAACAGTAAAAACAGGAGTCTCCGAAAACCTTAGGAAATAAAAATTCATGACCCAAATTAAGAAGTACAAACTTGACAGGTGCTTCCTGTGGATGTGGAGATGAGGGAAGTAGAAGTGGGTTTCTCAAGTGAAGGATAATGACAATTCAGAGCACAGGTAATTCGTTTCTTCTCTCCAAGGCAGCTCAGCATGATGGGGATCCTGGCCCCGCTAATCAAGCTGTACCGCCCGCTGCCTGTAATGGGTGCTGCTTCTGCAAAGAGTTTATTACGTGAGTGGGTCGCATTTTGGAAGGCTGAAAATTGCTTTTCTCAGGTTGCAGCAACTTTCCTCATTTACAGGAGACGCTCAAGTGGATCAGTCCATTTCACTGCTTTCTAGCAGAACAAATACAAGTTATTCAGGAGCTGTTAATTAGCTGGGAGCCTGAGGCTGTAAATGCATGTCTACGTCATCTCCTCACCGACGCAGGCTGGTTTCCTCCTGAAACATTCAATGTTTTGTCCAGTCTGGTTTTAAAAGTGTGAGATTACAGGCTCCTTCCACTTCTGGTCTAGCAGCATTCACGGTTGGGAAGTTTTCACTGAGAATGAGTATCAGTTTTCCTTAATGACATTACTTAATTCTTAATTGCATCCTGAAAAATTAGGCTCCATAATTCCTTCGGTCTTGGTGCGTAAGGCTTTCAAATCTTTTTATTGGGAAGTAATGTTCCTCTAACCCTAAACCATAATTTAACTCTGCTAAACTTATTTACCGCTCTTGCCCTCCTCTCTTAAATCAGTTTAATATCTTTTGCTGTTTTCTGCAGAACTTCCTGTAGTCTTGTTAAATGTTATTACTCAGCACAACAACTTACATTTTCAGCTGAAAACTGAAATGTGAAGTGTGAAAACACCTTGAAACTTATAATGCGGATGTCTTATTTCTGCTGTCCCCAGTGCAAATTTCCAAAGCAGGTTTATACTTACCACCTAGGGCTCCCTGTGGAGGATACCCTCCTTCTTTTCAACAGTTGTTATTTCAGAGAACTGTTCACTTTAGAATATAATGATGTTCACCTTTTTTGAAAATGAAGGTGATTACGAAGAATATGCTTTTCTTCATGTTCCTACAGCCTAGCACTGTAACGGGATCCTTCCTTTCACGTGTTTCCGTATTTTTCAGTACGTAAAATGTTTTACCAGAGGGAGGGGCCACCATACAAACCCCTACTGAATTATGCTGCTGTAGAACAGAAAGGCAAAGCCAGCAAGATGCATCTACTTCATCAGAGTTACAAGACAGTGACAAAGTTGTCAGTTCCACGGTGCTATTCTAGCAGATTTTACACCACCAGCAGCATTTATTGTAATAACCAGCAGGAATTTAATGGAATATAGTTCAGAATATATACACCATCCTAGCAGGGGCAATTTAAATAGCCTGGTGAGATACCACATTCCAAGATGCATCTCTTTATCTTCACAGATCTGACTCCAGAGGCAATGCCAGCAACCGGTCCAAACTTGTAAAATTTAACTTTTCACACTTTCTTTCTTTTTTGGCATTCCCAGGAAGCTTATGACACCTGAAAACTTTAATCCACCATATGCTTCACTTGTTTCCTAAACTGCTCTTCAGTTCTCTTTCTCATCCTTCAAAGGGAACCTCGGCTGATAAAGGATGCGCCAGGAACATATGGGTTTAGGCTGAAAGGGCTCATACAAGTTGTGACAGATTCACTTCTCTGAGCATTAATCCACTTTAATCCAATTGGATCACATACCAAACTAGCGAAATCCTTGAGGCTTTGACAGCAGCAGTTCTGTTAGTATTTAAAGGTTAACAAATTCAGTAGATCCTCTGCTACTTGTATCTACATTGAGAGCTTCGACTGAGAATCTGTAAAATGAGTTAATGAAGTAGAGACCACACACTGATAATACTCTGTTTTTTTTCCAATAGGATGTAGAGCCCCAAAATCTTGCCTGAGAATGCAAGTGCCATAAAATTATCATGCTTCAATAATCCAGTCATTTCAAGGATATCAAAGTAAGAGAAAAATACAAGATGATACAAAATGTGCAATCTTGATACAAGTTCCTCACTGCTTGAGGAAGCAAAGTGTCCCTAAACCTCTAAATGCCTCATGCAGGCACAGCAAATAAATGATCTGGGGTGGGAGATGACAATCTCTGAAACCCAAGAGGATGGGGGAAGGATGCTGAGAGCTATAAAAAAAGCTGTCAAGTGTATCATCTTGTGTAGCGCTCTTCTTGTTAAAGATGCAAGAGCACTTGCAGCTGTTAAATACTGAGGAGAAACAGCTTAACATCCAAGTGTCGCCCTCAGAGGGGATCTTACAGAGCAATGAGGTTTTTAAAAAGCTGATGAAAACTTTAAGGACACCGAAACTAGATGAGATACTAAGAAAAAATACCCAGCAAATACAATTCTAAAATATATAAAAACATATATAAAAATCTATGTATAAAAGCCTTCCTCAGAGGCCCTGAAGTAAGAAATGATGCTTACTCACGTACATGACATTTGTACCCAATTCGATAAACTAATGTTGTGACTGACGCACTCTGCACTCAAATGCAATAGAAAACCAAGGTCTTGACCAGCTGCAGTCTTGAAAGATATTAGGGCTCTCAGGAAGAGCAGACGTTAATCTGTGTTCAGGATGACTCCATCCTGGCCATTTCCCTTAGCTTCCAATTTTCATGGGCAAGAGTATGCTGATTCACTCCGAGCCCTGCACAGTACAGTACAGTACAGGAAACAGGTTTATTCCAGAAGACGCTGCAGTGACAGACTCAAAATAAATGAAAGGACTTCAAGATGTAATAAAAATACATGACAGGTCTTCAGGATCAAAGGCACGATGTAAAAAGTTAAAACATTTTCTATCCCAAGGTCATCCATACAAGACCTATTACGGATTCTGTAATAATAGAAGCAGTCGCTTCATTGAAATTAATTTATTTTGAGAATATCCCTTTTAATCCTCCATGCATTTTTTAGCACAAAAAGGTGGATTTTATCACAACCTCCTTCATAAAACTTAATTTGTATGTCTGGTAATGTGGCTGTTTCAACAATTCCTCATTGGAAATCCCACACCTGTGAAACCGTGGCAACACTGTCAGTAAGTGACCTACACAAAGTTTAATAGAAAAATTTTACTGAATATCCTCTGTTTAATGTAAACAAGGCAGGAGGCAAAACAAGGAGTATATATTTTATATAGTTACACTATTTTACAGGGCACAGAAAATATTGAGGATCATGGTTTGAAACCCCTGTATGATACGCAATATCAGATATGGATTTTCCATGTAGCCCCAAGTCTACTAGATAATCCTTCGATTTTACTTAGCACTTCGGTTTAGTATTTATTTTAGCAAGACAGATAGCAATAATAAAATGTTATCTGTGAAATTACACAGCAGGTTATGATAGAAATTACCATGCATTTACAAAGCCATTCCACGATTACTTGTGCCCTGTAAAATCAAGTGTGACAATCTTTACACTAATCGTAGTGTAAGCAAGCTCGGGATTCTGGTCCTTTTATATATATATATGTATATATATACATAGGTGATGTACAACCAGACTCAAGCTGTGTATCAAATCACAGCTTTTATATTGCACAGACAAATACATAGTAAGAACATTACACAGACAGGATCTGAATACCAGGAATATTACAGTCATATGAGAAACTAAGGACAAACTTGTTCTACCAGAGCTAGCACATGGCTTATTACAAAGTTTTCTCTATCCGAGTCTAAATCAAATACATACTATAAATGGAAAAAAAGTAAAAAATGTGTCTATTTACACACATGTGCATCATGGTTAAAATGTGGTTTGGATCTGCTTTTTGAAATCAGAAATTATTCTAGTATTACCTCTCAAGTATTTCAATCTAATACTAGAGGCCATATTTTCTAAGGTGATAAGCACTTGCATTTCCCACATCTGGAGGACCTGCATATGCTGTGAACTTCAGGCCATATATTTTCTCAGGTGTCCATCTCTGGGTAATAAATAACCACATATAAACACACGCACACAGAAACAAAATGGGCACCTCAATGACATGCATAGTTTGGAAAGGTGAAAACATGGACCTGAACTAAATTCTAACCTTTTTTTTTTTTTAAAAAAAAAAGTGCATGAAAAATATCACCACAAAAAATAATCAAACGAGTTCCACCTCTTCAGGAGGATTAAATCACTTTTACAAAAATAAAAGTAATTGTCATTATGTATGGTAATTAGGGGTTTGTAGGCAGCACTCACAAAAGCAGTTTAGGCTAAAGCAACTTTAAGGATTGCTTCACTTCTATCAGGATGGATCCATGTCTTATAAATTTATCAACTAAACAACATTTGGTGTGCAAGAACATCACCGATGTTGCTGGAGACCGAACAATTATACCCTGAATTTAAGAGTTCTTATAGTTATATCTACTTATTTTTCTCATGGACAAGCATGAAGGAATTGTGTTTGCAGCTCAGTAGACTGTTTTGCATTAAAATGCCACAGAGGTTGCAGCAGTCCTTCCAGAAGCTGACTGATACACTCCTTACAGTGTAATGAGCTCAGGTATCAGTGAAAACAACAACAACCACCACCACAACAACAAAAGAGGTGATGTTAATGCTTTCATTTGAGATCAGGCATCTCTTGAATGGCTTTATAAATTGTTGTATTACTTGGAATGCTCTTGCAAGTTTTGTTTAACGTTTCTCTTACTTTCATTTATAGCAGTATTATCACTTCCAGTTTCCACTGACATTGGGACATTAGAAGTATTCTGGAACATATTCTTAAAAAAAAATAAATAATGAAAATAGAAAATTTGAGGAAAAAGTAATTAAGCTCAAGCAAAACCAACAAAGACACAAATTCAGTAAAGCATCAGCATTTGTGCTCAACAGCTTAACTTTGTTCATGTAAGAGACTGTGATTTAGGAATAAAATTCTTGAAATTAAGCTTATGTTTAACTGCTTTGCTGAATTGGGACCTTATTTATAACAAATGTATGTATTAAACATCACTCTGCATAGACATTTACATGTTCTGAACTATGTGTCAGGTATGTTACATTAATGAAGCTTCTAATACGGACTGACTGCAATACATATCACTAAAAATTATTTGCTACTTTCAAGGTATGTTTTTAAAGAACAAAAATGAAAGAAGTGTCATTTTTTAAAACTTTATCCTACTATGCTACTTTGACCTGAAAACCCTTTGGGGCTAAATTCAGCAAAAAAAAAAAGGAGGTGAGGAAGTAAAACATGCTTTTGTTTGCCAGATAAATGCAATGCTCTGTACAAAAGCCTCCCACTATAGGCAGCCACTGAATACAGGTTTTACCTGCCAAAATGTTTCCCCAGTTCCAGAACTGCTCTCTCGAGCTGAACCTGTACTGGAAGCTTTTACAGCAGGACCCTCTTCACTGTTGTGACAAGAATAAATTTAGCCCATTAACTGTGACACTGTTCTAATTAACCTGCTAACTTAAAAGGTCTTTCAACACGAGGTTCCATAAATATTAAAAAAAAAAAGACTTCAAAGGCATGGATTCAGAGCAGAATCTGATTCTAGGTACAGTCATGTAAATCCAGAAAAATTCTAGTGACTAAGTAAATTAGACCATACTTGCATATGAGCAACCACATCTGAAACGGGCATTAGCTGTGCAAATAGGATAGAAGGAAAGACAAACAAAGAAATACAATGTAAACACAAGGAGGTAACCTCTACCGTGCCTGCCTATGCTATTACGTTCATAGGAGGGGAAAGAGGTACTACACACCTGTGCGGAGAGCAGGACAGGTCTCTCACCCGAGTCACTCGGTGTGACTTGAGGGTTAAATCACAGCCACCCGCACCTGCCAATGCGTAGGTGGCAGTGAGCAGCAAGAACTGTCTGCAGTGCAGGCTGCCATCACGCTAGAGGAACAGACGCGAAGCATGCTGAAGTCCGAATGGCTCTCCACTTGCAATCCAAATGCCTGCCCTGACTGATAGTGTCCATATTAAAAAAAGATTCACCGAGAGACATTTCTGCATCCCAGCACTGTGAAAAGCAGGCGTAAATTTTGGTCCTATATATGGTATCAACGCTTTAACTGAATTGGCATCAGTCAATCTTTTGCTGGGCACTACTGCTATGGTTAGATAAGCAATAAAAACACTTCTAAAAATGATAGAATGTTTATGCTGCCAATTTTCAAGGCACAAAAGATTCTTAAACCAATGCAGGCTAAATACCAATTTAAAAGAAATTAAAAATACTGTTTCAGCAACAACTACTAATGACCTATCATTAACTGTGAAGGTGACATGAGTCGAGTAACTAGAGTTCACATGCAAAAATCTAAAGCAAATCTAGTTACACAGATAACCTGAAGAGCAATCACTTGGAATGACAGAGACAAACATGCTAGAAACATGTACACTTCAGATATATTTGTTATGGATGTGATGCTGAATCAGGATTAATTCCATTAGTATTGATTTTATACTATCTCTTGGAGTAATCCGTTGGGGAATCAAGCTCAGAGTTGTCTTTAAGATTCACCAAAACAAAAATGATCCCTCATTAATATATCCCACTGTATATGGATTGGTGGATTTTTTGAACCTCTCTTCATTTTTAATAATACACATTGCAACTATAGTTGTGATTTCCTTTCACATATCCAACTGAAAAGAAAAAGAATTAAGACATAAAAATGTTATAAAATTAATTTGCTTTTTAAAAGTAATATGGTCACAAAAAGCGAATTGGCGCATGTGAGCCCCAGAACATACAAAAGACCCAACTCTCTAAACATGTCATTATAACAGAATAACCAAGGTCTGATGTCTGCAGTTCTTCATGCAGCTTTTGCAGCTCTTCACACAGTGGCTAGAAATGCTATGTATTGGTTTCTCCCAAAATGCCTTCAATCATATTCTAGGTCCATTTGAATCCTTCTGTCTTGCAATGTCAACATCTGGTGAAAGGAACTTTGTCTTCCAATTCTGCCAAGTGTCAACTGACACTTTGCCAGGAGGCACCACCTCTTCTTGTCTGGGTGTTGTCAACAGTCTTTTCGACTGAAACAGGCTAGGTGGTTTTACAGCCTCGCTACTCATCAAGGCTGCTTATGGTGTAGATGAGGCATGATACTTCACAAATGCAATTGCTGCCAGCTCTTTGCAGAACTCTTCCAGCACAATCACGCCCTCTAGTAACGTCATGTGGTCAATGCTGAGAAAGAGAAAAAAAATGGGCAGAGAATCAGGAGTGGCACACACAAAAACCAGCCGGGGGTCTTGGAGAATATGCAGTATATTTACTCACATGGGCCCTTCCGGCTCCAAGCCCAGCAGGCGTTTTCTGACCAGCAGAAGTTTGGGAGTGAAATCTGGGATGCGCTGGATTCTAACCATGAGGTCCCCAACGACCTGTAAAGCACAATACCATCAACACACAAAATTAACACCTTTGCAGAGTGCCTGGCAGCAAGGTTAAATGACAGCCTTCAGTGCCCAGGATGCAAACCCACTTCAGCATCCTCACAGGCTCACAAAATAACATGCACAGTACCTGCTCTGCCCCCAAAAAGGGTGAGCGGGCGCAGAAAGTAAAGAGATACAAAAGGGCAGGAATTCTTGAGCCTTACTTGCTGTTGCCACAAATGGCATTACTTAATTATGTCAATGATTAATTTGTCTTAGTAAATGTTGACGCAGGCAATTGATCAGTAAATTCCTGAGTTTAGGGAAAGCACAAGGGGAGAGACTGAAGATTATATTTTGAAATGGTGAGGGCTGCTGGGAAAAAGGGAGCTAAGCCCTCTGTTAGTATTGGGCAAGCACCATTAAAAGGCTCCTGATCAGCTTAATAACAGCTGGTGCGTGGGATGTTTGACTTGAGAAGACTGCAGTGTGCCAGGCACCCGGCCAGCACTTCTAGGATGCAGGTCTGGCAGGAAGAGATGGAATCGGAGAGGGAAAGGAAGGGGACTTTCGATAAATCCAGGACTTCATTGACAAGAACAGCCTTCATCGGAAAAAAAAGAGGATGAGCAGAGGTATTCATCCAGACACAGTGTATTCAGGAGTGTCCTTTGCTTGTGTGTGATTTAAAGCCATGTCTTTCCCATCCAGGTGCAAACCTGTACTTGGCCTGTTCTTACAGCACTGCCTGACATTGCCTGCAAGTGACAACAATGTGACTTAGTCCAGCTTAAAGCAACAACATTGCCAGAGGGGATGTTCTGATCTATACAATGAAACTAAGCAAACAAACAATTTTGAAGACATCAGGATACAGAAATACATTTTCCAATGTTTTTGGTAGAAAATCCAAAATCTTGATTCAAATCAACAGCATAAGTATCTACTTTCAGTGAGAAGTCATTTGCCAACTTAAACTAGCCAGCAACTACTACCAGCAACTACAAAGTTACTAAATATATCGCTGCTCTATAGCCATATGTAAATATTAACTGTGTGTTTACTCACCCTGACAATAACAGAGAAGAGAGACCTGCAGCCAGAAGCTAGGTTTACATAAGGATCCAAAAGGTATTCATGTATATGAGGGTGGGGAAACAAGGACAGTTTGGACAACACTGACGTAACTTGTAAATTTACATCATAGGGCTGCAAAGAAAGGAAAACACAGTGCTTAGTTATTTTCATGCTGGCTTCTTTTCATCCAGCCAGTGTTTACTTAACTACTAGAACCTTATACACAGGGTTATGAATAAATAAAGATAGAAAGTTAGATTAGAAGACAGGTCCAAAACCTCTGCTTTCCACAAGAGGAGTGATGTGAATATGACAGTTGGGTATTAGATGTTATTATCTGTATAACTGCTACGACCATTTGAAGCTTTTGCACACTTGTTTATTGTAGGATAAGTCCTCTTCCTGTAAAACATTTTTTCAGCTCAGTAGCTAAACAAATAGCATAGAATCAGCTTAGATTAAACATCTGCTTGCTTCTCCTGGATAACTGTAAAGTATATGAACTCAGGAAATTGAGAGAGACAAATCCATGTTTACGGCTAATATGGTATTTCTCTTCTTCTACTTTCTTTTTCTTGGAAAGAACCATTGCAGAAGGCCTGGTCGTCTTGTGGCAGCGTGCTATGGGAGATGAGACAGTCCTAGGCTGGGAAAGCAGCATGAAATTCTGAGCTTCTCTACCTCCTTTCCGCAAATCAACTAAATGGGAGAGGTAACACTGTCAGATGCTGGAGGCCGCTAATCAGTCATAAAGAAAAAAAATAGTACCTAACTTTCTAGGAAAAAAATAGTGCCTAGCTTAAAGGATTTTACCATTCCAGTGAGAAACTCATTTCCATAAAATGGAAGCTTCTTAATGTTCTAAGTACTTTTTTTTTCCATCTTTGATTTTCTCATCACGATGAAAACAAGCTGACATTTTAATTCGGCCCCAAATTTGCAAACTAGTGGAATTTCCTTCCATCTATTCAGTGGTGGAACAGACTCCGTTGACAAGAGATGGACAGACATTCCCTTGGTACACCTCTATGCCACTCTGAAGATGTTACCAAGACCCAGGTGGTTTAATTTTGTTGGTTTTACCTGAAGTGGATTACAGGGCCTCATTCAATCTCTTTGACTGCATATTGGCAGTAACATCCTCAGTGGCATAATCACATCTAGAAGAGGATGATTTCATGGCCTCAAATTATCATCTCTATGCTCTCAAGTTAGCATCCCACTGAAGAATCAGAGAACAGATTCTTCACTTTTCCAGACTGTAAGATTTGGAAGAATTCAGCTTTGGATTAAGACAGATATATTTAGATATGTCTACATGTCTAAGCTCGCATTAGCCTACTAAACAGAGATCTGACACTTGATACACTTGCCTACACACAAACATCCCGTGCCATCTCAGATGCTCAAGAGTATCTGCTGGTCTCTTGGCAGTTCCACAGAGGGTGGATCCTGCAAGATCTGTGTTGTAACTGCAAGCTTGTTGGGAATATCTTGGGCATCACAAAAATGGCAACAGATATCTCAGTTCAGTTCAACTGAGTCGAACTTTCAGTCAATACAGTCAAGGAAGCTGAGATGGTGATTCACTTCGCACTAAAAGAGACACCTACTTACTGTTCAGTCTAACAGCTCCAGAGACTACTGGGGCTGTTCTGACAAAATTTCCACTGACTAGATGTGGACACCTAACTAACATTTAGGTACCTTATTACTGAATTCATTACCACACACTGTTGCATTGCAAAGAGATCTTTTCAAGTGAAAGCACGTATTTCTCCCAGTCAGTAGCAGTTATTTCTGTACTTGATATTCCAGCACTAGATTCATCCCAATCTTCTAACAAATGAAGCTTTGAGACCCTGGACCAGAGATGTTACAGGTAAAAAAGATCACTACATTTTTAGTTATTGTGGAAAAGTTACTCTGCAGACAGAGACACAAACTCCTTCCATAAATCCATTCCACTGTCTACCTAGCTGAGCTGTAGGAGAAGGTCTTTAGAGTTGTCTGAGTCAGTCAATTCATTAGGAAGCCTTGAAGCGATGAGCATTATCTGGTGTTCACAAGAAGAGAAGGAAACAAAGTAGTAATACGTGCTGCATTGTTCAGACAGATTGCTGTTGCGATTTGAACTAATTGAGAGCATTAAGGAAAGCTGCTTCTTCACACAGAGCTTTTATTTCTGTCCATATGTCAGCAGACTCCATAAGACAGCCTTGTATCAGATAACATCCTAAAAAAATTCTCTGTTACTAAAAAGGTTAAAACCAGCAAAATCTGCAGTTCAGGAAATTCTTACAAAATTCTTAGGAAACAGTCAATTCCATAGAAATGTATAATATTAACAGGAGGAAGGAAGCACTGTCTAGCAGATGAGGTACTGGATTTCAACAGCCTTGAAACAAGTTGCTTCACTTGTCTTCCTTGGCTATCTTCTGTCAGAAACTAGATTAATGGTACCTACCACCTCTGCAAAGTTTTCTAATATCTACTAACAAAAACTGATAAAAACAGAAGAACTACCTTTGTGACAAAGCAAAAAAGACATTGAACACAATCTGGAAGTAGTACTGTGTCCCCACTACAGGCTTTTCAACATTTTTCACTTTGTTTGGACATTAGCACCCATCATGTCAAATTTTTCATTAATAGGACCCAGGTTTTGTTGTTTTGTGGTGGTTTTTTTTTTTTTTCGCCTATGTGATTCATGTGTTTCACTGTGAATAACCCCTAGGAATTTCAATTTGGTTTTTAGGACAGGGTTTTGGTACGATATAATAAGAATTAACCCCTTCTGTCTGATTCAGGCAGTTCATTTTAATTCTTCTGGAGTCAAGAACCATTTTTGAAACCACAGATCGTAACACCTTGCTCAACTAACCCAAATGTGTGTCAAGCTGACAGGTAGTCTATCAAAATGGGCACTGTGCTTCCATGCCAGATGCTACTTTTGTTGTAATCGTATGCATCTGACACTCAGGTGTTTCTCAGGGGATGTAACTTGGATTCTTTACTTTTTGTAATTTATGTGTCATTGCTCAGACAAGGTTTTCATATGCATGAGGCTTGTTTTTCCTAAGAGCTAATGATGCCCAGTTTTCTTCATGACTCTAATCTATAACCATTTCAGCTAGTGAAGTGTGCAGAACATGTTTACTGGAAGCAAAACCCTGAGAATACACAATATAGCAAAGGAAATATTTGGCTTTCTTTTGTGACTTCTGAATTGTAGAAGTTGGTACTCTCAAACATCCTTCTCCCCTGAACACTCACAGAGCTGACCTAGAGGCTACTACTGGCTTCCTGACATGTTTCCTATGCATTTATATGTATGTGGCACTACCACAGCTAATTGTTTATTCTGTAGATAGCCCCACATGCAAAACGGAAAAGAATTTACAACCTTCTGAAACTGGTACTACTGCATCTGTAGCAACTCCAGCTGGTATTACAGGGAGGGTAATCTAAACTTTCAGGGCTTTTTTTCACAAAAAGTTGCATCTTCTTGATCTAAAGCAGCAAGATTGACTTGACTAACTTAAGTCCAGAGTTTAGAGAAGGCAAAGAAACGTTAAGTTTTCACAGTGGGCAACCTCCTTTTCGCCTCCCTGAGCCTTCACTTCGCTTCTCCCTAGAAAGACTAGGTCATGCAGGCTGGCTAAATACAGAAACAAATACACATCGGGAAAATTCACCTTCTTTAAAATCCTTTGTATTAATCTGGGTCTGACATGTCACACCTCCTTTTCAGAACAAGGAGCCAGTCAGATCATCTCTCATTTGTTTGCCCTTAGCAGCTATACTTTTATTATTTGAAGGTAATCAAACAGGAAAAAAACCTACTTTACATTGCAGATGGAAAAGGATACCTTCTAGAAACTTTCCATGCACTGATAACAGTTTTTTCTAACTGTGAAAAAATGGGGGAAATGTTAGTAGTGACACAGTAAGTTCTTTTCATCTTACACAGTGATGTTAACTGCTTCCAGAACACGACTTCAGATTGAAGTTCACTGAAATATGGCAGAAAGGAGCTGTACAGTATTTTATTCACTGAAAAATGTACATGCTTTCTAAGTGTAAATGCTAGAAAATGAAAACAGAATCAGTGATGCTAGTATTGAAAGATTCCTAAGATACTATCTTACCCTCTTCTTTTACTTAAAGGATATTCTTGCCTTACTCATTAATTTAAACTATATTTCTGGTCAAGAAAACATTTGGTATACAAAAAAGTGGGTAACAAAGATAAGAGGGTTTTTGTTCTCTACTTTTGTTCAGAATGCTGATCCCTGTAACATCCTGCAATCTACAGAGACCTGCACCAAGGACATGGACATCACACAATAATATGATGCTATAATAGACATCTGAGTGATGGGAATCCATGGGACCTTGGAGATCAGCCCTTTAGTAGTGATGAAAGTATCAGAAATAGAATTCATAACCTGCTTTTCCTTACCTGATCAAGAATCCTGCCCATTCTTTCAAACAGGACTTTCAAGAAGTGTCCTTCAAAAAATGATGCTTCTAAATTGCACTTTTCCAAAGATCTGGGAGATCCAGGCCACTCCCACCGTAAGCAGATGACACAATAATCCCGGAACTAGAAAAAAATAGTGAGGAAAACAGATTCAAACCTCCATGGAAACCATTTCTTTCCTTTTAATAGTCCATACGCCTTAAAACTATAATCTGTAGCTACATGAAAAATCTAAGCCCAAAAAGAACAGTCATTCTAAAATAAACATGATCAGTTTCTATGCCCGCACCTCATTTTCTTCTTGACATTCATGCTATTAGGGTAGTTTCAAAAACACAATGAGTGGAGAACAGAGCTCCCAAAGAGCGCCTGGGGCCAAAACACAAAACAAAGCCAACAATACACATCCTGATCAGGGTTCTTCTAAAGCAGGAATTGCATTCATATACATTCTTGTTATCCGTACGTTACCACACTTTCACTGTGTTATGTGTAGCTTATCTTGCTATCCAATTTGTATTGCTCCCTAGTTCCCAGGACAGGAAAGGCACGTGTATATGCAAGAGATACAAATGAAAAAAGTACTTCAGGGCTTCCTCTTCCCTCTCTTTGTTTCCTATCACCCATAACAGTCTTTCTCAACCTCTGCCTCTGCCTGTGATTTGCTGTGGGCTGCCTGATGTCTCACTTTCAAGGAATTATACCTTGAAAGGAACATAGGTTATAGCAGTGAAAATAAGGAACACAGGAATAAACAGTAGCAAAAGAGAGACAAAACAGACTCAGAAATTCTTCACTGCGTGTAGCTTACCTACTTGTGCAGGCTTCCAGGAATAGAAATATGGAAGCAGAACAGCTGTTTGGATGTAATAACAGCAATAGGCAGGGCTATTCTTAGGGGGGAAATATTTTAAGAGTAGCCATTATCATTGTCAGGAAGTGACAGAAACCAATTCTACTCCCAGAATACTCTTTTTCCCAAGGCATGAAAGAAATACAAAGATGATATGTGTTTTCTGGCATCCAAGAATAGAGCATAGGGGAATTTTACATCAACCTTTGTTACCTTATTCTCTAGTTTCTACTCCCTTTCTTTTCAGGGGAGACTACAGATAAAACAATACAATAAATACAGAAGTCCAAGCTTCCCATCTTAAACTGCTGATATCATAATTCAGAGGTTATGGAATTTTTGAAGTATCGACTAAATATAGCGCTCTCAGTTACTCTACTCCTTTGCATAAATTTTTCTATTCTAGAAGATTCACAAGGCTTCAACAAGAAAGCTGCAAATAAACATGACTGTCCTCTGACCAAGGAAACTTTAGATTATGTTTGCAAAAACAAAACCCACATTTATTTCAAAACAGTAAACCATAAAGCCTTCCCTGCCTACCAAAACTCCCAACTTCAAACCTGAATGCCTTAGGCTGCGCATTCCTTGTGATGAGCCTTTATTTTTAAAGTCCCAGATTGCATAACTCCTATGCAGCATTTTAATTTCCCTTTAGTCCTTTCAAACAGCTTGGCAGGCAATTCTCCAAGAGAATGCAGATAAATGCAAAAGCAAATTAAGAATCTATCTGCAGTTCAGATTTTCTCTCAGTTATATGAATATTAATGCATTTAATGTCATCCATTATTTCCACTAGGGTAATACAAGGTGGATTCACTGTCAAAAGATCTCCAAAGGTAAGTTTTCATTAGAAAATAAAAATTTAATTTTCCCATCTTCCATTACCAAAAGATGCATTTAGTAGGACTATTTATAGAACCATTTGTATATTCTCATAAGCATTTCAAATGCTAAAGGACTAAAGAAGACTTCACTGACTTACTTGTCTGTGTGCATCTCTGAGGTAAGTATCATAACCTGTACCCTCCACATGGTATGATGACTTAGCTTCATCAGGTACAAGACAGAGAAAACTAAAGAGAAAAAAAGTACAATGAATATCTATAATCCACAGAGCACCAGATCAATACTTTCTCATCATCTGTAACAGTGTACACAATACTGAATTGTCTGGCCAATTAATCCACAGATTCTACCATAAGTTTATGTGAAGAATAGAGAATGCAAATCTATTTAAGTGCGTCTATTCTAGCTACTGTTCGTAATTGCAAGATATATACTTCAGAACTTTTGTATCTAGCACTAGAGGTAAAAACCTCAGTGGAAGCATTTTCCGAGAATTAGCAGACAGAATGGAGATGAAAAGGAATATTCGTAACCAGGTCAAGTATTTGCTAAAGGTCAGACTCCATCTTACTAGAGCATATGGAAAATTTACTGGGGAATAAATGAGCCAAAAGAGAAGGAGAATTACAGTTAATATTCTTCTTAACCTACTGCATAGGCAGTTTTATTTACCATAGTTTGTTGTCTTAAAAAATGAACATCTAAGAACATATTGGAATATTTGCATATAAATGTCCCAGTTACAAATATCATTGCCTTTGCCAGGTATGTAGTGCAAATACTATATGTCCTTATTACTTCACCAATATCTGACCTAAAAAGCATCAGGAAATTTTGATTCTTATTCGAGAGGAACTCTCTTTGAAAAATAAATATAAAAACCTAAAATTTCTGGACAGCAAAATAAAACTCAGTCTTTGGATCCTGTTTCCAAATTTCAGCTTTCTCCACACCCCAAGAACTGCTGGAGGATCCTGTAAGATTTATATGCAGAGATATGTAGTAGCTGACTTTCTGTATGGAGCTCATCTTATCTGAAAAAATACAAATTTGCAAAACACTGCAAATCCTGAAAACATTTTTATTCACTGATGGAGATTACACAAGGTGAATTTAGGAGAGCGTTCTTTGCATCTTTGCTCCAGACCATGTCCACCATAAACTATATATAGCAATACTGGGGGAAAGAGAGCAAGAAGCGACTACGCCATTCTATGCTGACTGTCCTCAGGCTGCTTGCTTCCTTTGGTTAACACCTTTGATTATTTCTGGGTAAGTAGATAGGTCAGCACTGAAATACCAGTGCTGCTTTGCTACCGTGTATTAACAGAGCAAACAGCATTTGTCCTAATATTAGTTGCTAAGAGAATTACCATCACTAAGAGCAGAGCCTATCCTCTTTGTGATACCCATTTTGCAGTACGTCTAACAGGCACAAAGGTGTGTTACAGGTGACAGGGATGCCCCTTGATCGTCAGGGAACAGCAGGTTATCTCTAGCATGGCGATTATTTACTTTCATATATGAGTTTAAGGAACTTTAGGAAGTTTGAGGGTTTTTTTCCCCTAAAATGTTTATGGCAATACACCCCAGACTTCTCCGGGAAGGTCAAGTCCTGTAACAGCAATTTAAGTATGGCAAATATTTTTGAGAAAATAAAGTTTTATAATCAATAAGGCTTTCATCATGAATTCTGAGTATTCAACTAGACTATTAGCTGCAAATTTGTTTTATTTTTCTCATTTATGTTTAATTATTTTTACTTATTGTAAGCTCTAATCTTTCAGGACTAGCTTTCTGATAAAACGCCACATAATTTCCTTCTGTGGAGTCATTTTACCAGCTGGCACAGAATAACATCTATTACAGAGTACATTTGATTTGCACAGTATGTGCAGACACCCACACATTCAGAGACTTCTTCAAGTGTTTGTTTCAACTTACCTATTTACAATTTTATGAACTTCAGTCTTCCCATCATTTTTTGGATGTTCTGGACTGACAGGTGGAGAAGCACTGAGCCACTCTTGAGTTGACAATGTGTTATCTGGAGACAGATCAGTAAATAACGGATCTTCCTCCAGGTCTCTGCGAGATTATATTAGACAAAAACATAATCATTCACAGAATGTTATGGAAGGCAGGAAAATCTCTGGGTCAAAAGGCATGCTTTCTATCTTTCTTCTCTGAACAACTAGGATGTTTTCCGGAACACTATCATATGCACATCTTTTTACCCAATTAATATCAGAAATACCAACCTTTACAAATACCCAACAAACTTTGTTTTGAAGAAAAATTGTAACTTCTTGATCTGAACAACAGAGTAGACATTTTTGACTCGTACAAAATCACTGCATTAAATCACTTCAACTCTTTAGCCACATTTTTTATATGAGAGAGCGTTATACTCCAGGAAATTATTAGATTATTTTAGAAATATTCAGAAATACCTAAATAGCCGGTGTGACTAGTCCTTACTCCTCTATCAGTAAAAAAAAGGAGTTACAAGAGTTATGTAGGGTATTTAAAAGGATTTTATGTAAAGTGTTCCAGAAAAGTTCTTCCATCAAAGAATGGTTCAAGAACATAAATGTAAGCAAGACACCTAAGTGACTGACTTCAAGAATAATCTCACTGAAAACAATACAAATATGCACAGACTTAAACTAGGTAGATGCGTAAGTAAATTGATATATGAAGACCTTTGAGTGCCTATTGTTCTGGAAAGAGGTTTTTGATAATTTTAGCTTTTCTGTTACTGTTCTAAAAATTTCCATAAGTTGCTGATATAATAATTTCTGCATGACTTTATGGATACAGATTAATACATAGAGCTCAAAGTGCTATTTATGCTCACTTACTGAAAAAAAAACTTGTTTTGTTCTAAAAACAAGGATCCAAGTTAGCTGTTGTGAAAACTTCCCTTAAAAAAGAAACTTACACTGCTCCTGCAATCTGTCCATTCTCTACCACATCTTTATCTTCTTGACAGAGAGGCTTGTATTCCATATAGTTTCTTTCTTCTAAATTTCTCAGAACTAAATTATAAAGAATGTGCTCATTGGGTTTTTGCAAAAGATGCTCAAACATTCGTAAAGTCATTATGCTGATCTGCAACATAAAAAGTAAAAATTCAATAAACTGATGCACCGCTGCCTTATATCTGGTTTATACATCCTAGAACATTGCAATTACTTATTTACATTATGGAAGGAAGCAAAAATCCTAAGAAAAAGTAGGAAATTGTTATACTGAATGTGGTATAAACACGGATGAAGAGTTCACACACATTTGAAAATCAATATGATGTATTTTTTTCCTGTAAAACAAAAATTGTTCTAGAATCTGCCAAAATAACAATGCAAAGAACATCCAGAGAACTTACAACTTAGCTTTCCATATTACAAGCAGATCCATGCTGGCAGATGGTTATCATTGTGCAAGTGAGACACAGAACAGGACTTAAAGTTAGTAATAAATACCCAGAATAAAACAAAGTAATCTGGGATATTGTGACTAGAACAGTAGGCTAAGATTTTTACATGGAGATATTACGTAGGCTTTTAAAAGGAGACTGACTTTAAGCAATACAGAGAGAGTTTTTAAAGACAGCTTTAGAGTGCTTAGCTTTGCAAAGATCAACTAATTTACACAGATAACTGATTTTGACAGGGTGAGCAGGTAAGCATACTGAAAAAAATGGATATGTGATAGACCTGTATTTCACACAAGCTTGGTTTTTATTTGAAAAAGTAGAGGGTGGAGGTTGTTTCATGGAAAAAATGAAACAAGCAGCTCCTGAGGAGGAATTTTACTGAAGTAAATTATTTTAACAACGTTTACTATGTATGAAGTGCTTAAAGTTATTATATCTTCTTTTAATTGGCATTGTGTATATTCTCTGACCACAGTTACTTTATATAAAAAATAGTAAGCTTTTAACTATACCTTATGTGATAATATGACAGAATTAACATGTGCAAAATAACAGCAATGCAACATATAACAAAGCATGAATTAAGATGGAATTATAGAAACCGATTTTGGCCTATCTTACAGATGAGCAAGCCCAACTAGATATGCATAGGGGGCAAGCAAATTTAGCAAAGAATCTTTATTAATGGGAACAATGTGCTACCTGGAGAAAACAGGTAACTTTCGTTTTCTAAAGGGAATTTGTAGGTCTGGCAGTCAGAACTCTTTTCCTTGGCAAAAAAAGTTAGCTGACACAAATATGAAAAGACCTCACACTGGCGTTTTTACAGACTTTACACAAGACAGAACTGGCCAGCAGACATTATTATATCACTACCACTTCTCACCTCGTCAGAAATATGATCACAGTGTTCGATTAACCTGTGTCGCAACGGATGTCTGTTGATGTCTGTCAAAGTTTCTGGCTCTCTGTGTTCTCCAAGTATAAAATAAACTATTTCCTGCAGCAGGACATCTGAAGTCACTTGACGCACCATGCGATGCAATAGTGCAGTTGATGTGAGGATTCCAATCTCTGAACTGAACAAAAAATTTCACGTCAGTGGACTTCAGCTGAAAAAAATCAGCTTGATTCAGATTCTGTTCTGCTATGTCTTGTAGGATGCTACTCACGTTTGCATCAGCTGGGGTTCCATAACATCAATGAAAAATCGTTCCCGCACAGCTTTTGCCATAGCAACAGCAGCAGTCTGAAACAAAAGTACAAAATGGTATGTCTCAAACTCAAAAGCTAAGAAACAACTGGAACTACTTATTTGCTGAATATATTTGTATCATCTGCAAACATTTCAAACCTTTTGTGCTTCTTTGATGAGTTGATCACAGTAGTCAAACCATGAAAGAAATGAAATCAACGCTCTTTTCCCTGGAAAAGCAGATGCATCTTCTTTGTGGCTATAGGAATCCAAACTAGAGAACACAGGAAAAAATACTTATTTAGTCTACAAGTAATTGAAGAATCTTGGACTTTATTCTTACTGAACTTAACAGAATAATTAATGATCTACTTGCAATGAAGTGAACATTAAAATAGCTTTTCTGCCAGTCTCTACTAATCTGGCAGTACTATTATTACACAGGTTTTCAGTGGCATGCTAAAGGACACATAGTATGTACAGCAGAACTCTGTGAGTCAGAAGGGAAAACTGAACCTAGCCTGTTCTCCCAGGAAAGACAGACCACAGAAACTGAATCAATAACTCCTGTAGTCAGAGAACCATAAAATGAAAGCAATTGTTCTTCTCTACTCTGTATGCGACCTCAATCAAGTCCACCAAAACAACAGTATATACCTGAACTAGATATTGTATCTTTCAGAAAAAAAAACATGTATCCCAATTTAAAGGCTCTACAGAATAACAAATTCACCATTTTCTTTGGTAAAGCAGTCCAATAATTATTTATCCCATTATTCAAAGTTGTGCTTTTTTCCCTTCTAACTGCAAACTCCAACCACCAGAAATTTCAGTCGTTATTTTGCATATACCTACTTTTTGTCTCAGTACTAACAGATCACAAGCAATTCATAATAATGAAGGCAGAGTGGGGAAGAGAAATGTTTTGAGAATCTAACATGCAAGCAGTTAGGATAACAGGCACGTATCTTTTGCTTCATGCTGATGAGTTATGCAGTAACTCTTTCCTTCTTCATTTTACTGCAAAAATTTTGCAACAACAGCCTGTTATCAAAGACACCCTTCCTGCTCCCTGCAGCAGCTTACAGCGTTCACTGTGTACAGTGAAAAGTTTATGTTTCCTAAATCCTTAACATCTGAACAAGAAAATAATTTGTACCTGATACTGCAGCTACACCACTACAAATTGCTACCGTAATTCAGTGGAAAAACCTGCCCCCTGAGGAATCTCTGCAAGGGACCGGCAGCCAAACCCGGCCCTGTGTCAGAAATCACGCGTACATTGGACGCCTGAAGTCGTACCACTATGCTGCAGCTGGGATCTCAGCTCTGCTCTTGAGTCTTTAGCATAGGGGTGTGAATATTTTATACATCTCATCTATCTACAGAAAATTAGTTTCAGGGAGGGGTGTAAAGTCACCTTGGGTATTAAATACAAAAATAAAATTCTTACCCCCAGTTAATTGCCTCCACTGTTTCAATGTCTAAGGGATCCAGTGACTGAGGCAGGGCTTTGTAGAGGGTGGCCAGCCTGTCTGTCAACAATTCACATAAACAAGTGCTTTGAGTCAGGCACTTGGCCGCTGCTGGTTCTGGCAAACTCACCAAAAGCATGAGGCCTTCACAGGCCTTCACTGCTATCCGGCCGTCCTGGCAGAAGGGCATGGAAGAATTAATCAGAGGGTGAATGAAGCTCACTTGAAATCAAGAAGCAAACGTCTCCCAAATAAAACCTCTCTATTCCCCCAAAGTGAGTGAATACCTATATTTTTGTTGCCTTTCCAGTGATTACAATTTATTTCTACTGAATTTGGACAGTACAAAATAAAGAATCTCACCTGAATCCATGTCAAATACTAAGAATGCAACTGCAACCTTCAGGTTGACAGAACTAGTGCTGTAGGGCAGCTTAAGACCAAGATATTAAACAGTGTAAACTATCACTTAACAATAACAAGGTACCTCGGCAGATTCAGTTTCCTGCTCTCAACACTGCTGGAGCAACTACAGGCTTACCCGGCCCTCCTCTAAGTTTTCTGAAAGAATCTGAGTATGAATTTGAGGATGGAGCTGGGTACAGCAGTTGTTTTTAAAAGAAGTCAAACCCCTAGAGATAGCCCAGTGCCTTTATAAAAAAAGTGGCTTTGGTTAAGTCAGTACAATAGAAAGTAGTTTTTAAAATATTCTTTTGTGGTATATTTAACCTAATGATTATTCTATCATTAGCTTGTCTGTGAAACATGCAGCATCCTATACAAATTGCTCAAAAAACACCTACATTACCATCAACAAACTACTATTAATTTTCTAAAACTATATTTTTACTTTAATCTTAATTGGCAAAGAAAATTGCCCATTTACAAAGCTGCCTGCAAAACAAACCTCGTTTTACTTTTTATAGTTAAAATACAGTGTGTACATACATGTAGATCCACTCCCTCTGCCCACTTCACACAGCATCTAAACTATTTCATTTTATCACATTAAACAGAACAAAAAAAAAAAACTCACGGGACTTTTAGTGAGGTTTAGTAGAGAATTCACTAAATTATAGTCTTGATTTGGACAAACAGCGGAGGACTCGGGTGATGATGTGACATTTAGTTCATCCAGACTGAAAGAGAGATCATCCGCCTGTTGCGGGAGGTCATCTTCCTTCTCCATTTGTTCTGCTCCAGCAGGACCAGGTATTTCTTCAGGCTGAACGGGCTGTCCCGTGTCTGTTGTCAAAGAGTCTTGGCCTTTTAGCATGTCTTCTGTGATTACACTTGCTGATCCTTTGCAAGCCATTGCTTTTAACTTACTCTGCAAAGCATTTTGTTGGAATTACACGGGTGAAATTACTGTTCATCCTGAAGCAGAAATTAACTAAAAGCCAATTTTTTACATCAGCGTTTGAAGTAGTTCTCTACAAGGCTGGATACAGTAACTATGTAGAATGCAATGGGTTGCAGGAGCACAGGAGTTTTTAGACATAGAACATTTTTTAATCTGCTTAAATTTCTCTTAAGCCCTGTACCATTTTGCTTCGAGGCTGAATATGCCATTTACAAAGAGATGGCATCTTTTTCTCTCCACCACTGAAGGCACACATTCACTTGATTTGCCCACTATTTGATAGAAGTTTTTCATTTACCTTATGAGTGCACCTTTAGACCTTAGCACAGACTATAAAATATCCCTTTCTAGGTCAAGGCCCCGAATTCATCTAATGTCTGAAACACCACTTCCAGTTGGAGTCATACAATTCAACTCATTCTAAACTTCTTGAGATTTTATCTTCAACGGGAAAGAGAAAAAAACATCTTTTATGACAGCAGAGTACTCTCAAGTTGCGTTTCTCATGAAGAATTGAGATTGAAGTAGATTGAATGAACAGAAGATACTAGAAGTTAGCATTGGGCTCTGGATACTACAGCAGATCACAGAGAACCTTCTCGGAAGCTACAAATATCTCAGCTTGAAAGAAAGCAACCCATCTGTCTTCCCATAAACCTGTCTTCAGCACATAAAAAGACATTTAAATTTGTGCTCTGTGATACCAAGAAGAAACTCACAGCAAGCCAAGAATTCAGTGTTCTTCTGGCATAAGCACAGGTGAATAATACTTTATTAGAATCATAAATTAGACTTCAGCACAAGGCATTTTTTCAAGTGAGTACAGTAGTGAGATTATAAATCCAAATGGTTTCCCTCTTCTATGATAACACCAAAATTATTACAAATATATCTCAAGCATTAATAATTTAAAAACAGTAACCATTTGGGGTTAATGGCGTTTAGTACATACAAACCAGCAGGGACTAACTACATGACAGTCTCAGGCAGCAACTAGAGAACTGGTGTGAATGCTTGCTTGATTGATGTGCATTCTTTGTGGAGAATTTGTACTGAATGTTGTGATACGCTCACATAACCCATTCCCTGGAGAGGCAACCCAGTGGCAAAAGCAGCACACTGCATGCTATAAAATAAGTACAATTTTTGACTACAGTAGAAAAATAACTCCTTCAACATATGGGGTTTTTTTACAGTGTGAAATGCATAAGGCTGCAAAGCAACCAAAATGGGTCTGTCCGAACCATGTCTGTCTATCCCTAAATCTTCTAAAGTCCTCCAGACCTCCAGATAAAATATATTCCCATATATTTTATCAATACATGGCAATATCTGAATCACAACGATGAGCCTGGCACATAAAGCAGAAATAAAGGCTGGAACTGCATTTCAATCCTGGATTATACACTGTTGCTGGCACTACTCAAGTAGCAGGCAGTGTTGCCAAAGAGAAAAGCAACTTTTTTCAAAAATTAGATAATATTTTGTAAAATACTTGTTTTATCTTACACCGGCCTATTACCTCATGTCTGGACGCTTCTGTCATTTGAAAGGCCATAGTTTGTTTAGCTAAGGCATTGTTGAGAAGACCTAATATATATAAATGCATAAATGCGCCTAGAAATTTGTCCATAGCTCATTAGTCTTACATTGGCAGGTGACACAAAGCGGTCTGTACACTGAACAACACATAGGCAAAGTTTTTGCGTGTATTTAAGCTTCCTATTGTCTAATCATGCAATTCTGCAGCTTAGCTGCTCACCTGCCTCTTGTAAAGGTGCAAAACAGGATCCTGAATGACCTAATAGAAAAGGTTACATAAAACACATATTCAGTGCTTTCTAGACAAAGTACTCCTCTAAGTGAATTCAGCGTCAACAGAGAGCAGACAATATAAAACTACATTTTTATATTTTCGTGATATGTAACTATCAGAGTTGCAAAATCTGTGGTTGATGATGCCATGTCTAAGTTCAGATAGATTTAAAAACAATTCTGTGAAAAAATCAAGTGATATCACAGCTAATGAGAATCTCTACTTAATTCATGGTGAGAAATATAAAGCTGGTAATTTGTAGTAATGAAAGTAGAAGTGAATAGTGAAACTATTGTTCGTTTTATAAAATGAAGGTACAACTTCTTAATGAACACTATATTAGAATTTGTTTAAGGTCTCAAGAGCAGAAATTGGAACACAGAGAATCAAGTGTCCCTTTGCATGGAACAATCAGTTGCAAGGAGTATCTCGCATAAGATGGAATGAGATGAGACAGGGCAACTAAGGAATAAACGAAAAAGGAAAAACATGAGGTAACAAGTTTAGCATAAAATAATGACTGAGATAGAGGTGATAAGTCAAACATTCCTATGTATGTTCTTTCTCCCTACACAAGAACAGAAGAAAAGAATAAATTAAAGCCAAAATAAAATTAGTATATGGATTTTAAAGTTTTAAAAAAGTAGAATGCAGTTATTTCAATTCTTATTTCCACAACAAAAGTAACTGGCCCAAGAGATACAGTTATGCCATATAGCCTCATTGGTTACGCCATATAGGTGAAAGATTTTACTAAAATATAAACCACATTCTATCAACAAACTATTTGGTATGGAATCATACAACGGAAATCCTGGGTTTGTACATACTCGTATTTTTATGTTCATAAAATACTGTAGAAACTGATCTGGAAAAGTCAAAGAAGGAAGCAAAACTAACAGATACGGACAGACTGCTTTGGAGAGATGTATCTGCATTTCAGTTTATATGTGTTGGAGATTGAGAGATAAATGCCACACAGAATTCTGTAAATTTACCCTTTCATGCATTTGAAGGTCAGAAACAGCTATCAGGTCACAACAATTGCACCTCTAAGAGACATAGATGTGAACAACCAGAATATCCTATTCTAATAAAGGACAATTCTGCACCCCAAAAACCTTATCTGGAAACAACTATCAGAAGCTGTAAAGACATATGCCTTAGGCTACGACATTTAGAATAATGTTGTGAAGGAAACAGGAGATACAAGAAATGTTCTTTAGCTTGCCTGAACTTTATAGCCAGCATTTTGTGAAACTAGAGATCTCTTTGAAATGTGGAATCATCTGTTTTTCCATCTCTGATTTTTAATATTGTAATCTTGCTATTTTGGGGAAGAACACTAGTGTCTGACAAAACACTTGTGGCTCTTATGATTGGGGTTCTCAGGTCTGATTTCAAGGGCATTACTTGAGTGTAAGAATCATTCGGAGGGTTCTTTTCATATCATACAACTTACATAAATGACATTAAAAGTAATCCTGGTTTGGACTTCTACCATATTCTGCAGGTAATATATCTAGTAGTTTGCTTCTGAGTGCTTCTAATGTTTAAACACTAACGTTTTAATCCTTACACCATTTCTACTGCTTGTACAACTACAGTGGATACAATGGCAATCAGGGTGGTATTTAATTAAGGTAAAAATAAACTCAAGATGGATTCTTTACTACAGGCTTATAAATGATACTCATATACTCAATGCAAAGTAACGTCTCATTGCAGTTTAACAGCCTCTTGTTTGCGGAAAGCTTGTAAAATATTCCTGGAAGACACTGTATCTACATCTTTTCACCTATGTATCACTTGCTCCATAGATACTGTGTCACCATAGGAAACATCAAAATGGGAGCAGGGGGCATTTCTAAATGGACTTCTATAAATTAAACTTTTATATGCTCCTTCTAAATTTCTAGACTGACTTCTAAAAGTCAGTCTAGAAATTCCTTCTCCTCCCACTCTGATTTCATCAATGCCCACATGTAAAGTTCGAAAAGGGAGTAAAGATATTTGGCTTTCTTACAGATCGAAAATAATGTCATATTGTAGAATGTGAGCTGGCACTGCAGCTAGACCATATGTGCCACTACCAAGTAAGGGCCCGATCCTGCAGAACACTTAGCAACTTGCAAGGGTTCAATGCCCCAGGCAATCTGTCCCTCAGTCTTTACTGGGCTGAAGACAAAACACCACCAGAAATCCAAGGTCTCCCTCACACAGTGTTCTACATTACATTCATATCCTTACTCTAAAGGCACTTTCACTACAAAGGATAAGGACCTCAGGCAGGTATATTTGTGAGCCCTGAATGAAATTCTAGTAAAAGTAATATCAGATGTATCTGGAAGCAAAAAAAAATGTTTCTAATATCACAGGAAAAACATCACAGAGTGAATGAAAACTACGCTATGAAGCACAATGTGTTACCTCCAGTTCTCTATTAGATTTTGTCAGTGACACAGTAAATACACCTGGAAAATTTTGATTTGATTTACTCACCTCAAGGAAGAAGTTGACCAGGTATGGATCCTGTTTCAGCTTTGCACATACTATACAGAGAAACTGAATTTCTTCATTTTCTGTTGGTGTTGCCAGAACTTCACCACATAGCCTGATTAATTTCTGTCACATAAAGAAAAGTGAACAATTAAGACAGGGTGTAAGTTAGAGTTTTTTCTAGAATGATGGACTGAATTCTTTTTCTATATATGTACTACAATGATGTATGATTATTGACTTGAACATTTGCTCTAGATTTATATTGCTATGAACAAGATTTCTTTATTACTTATGATTTGCATTGCAGTGGCAGTTCAAGACTCTAATCATCAATACATTAAAACTGATATTGCACTCGAGCAGTTTCTTTAACTCACTCGACAATAGAAGAATTAAAGATACCATTAGCTACAGCAGAATTAGAGAAACTTGTCATATAAAAATATAGTTTACTTAAAATTTGAACAGTACCTGCACTGGCCTATGCACATTTATGTGGGGAAGAAGAGGTTGCCGTATTCTTCCAAGAAGTTTTGTATAAAAAGCCAAAACTTGCTGTTTCATTCCTGGAGGACACTGAAACAAAAACAGATGAACAATAACAAAAATATAACAAGGGCGGAGAGAAATGTAGATGCAAATTTGTCACTCAAAATGGCTAATTAAACTCTAATAATTTATCCAAAAGTATTTAAAAAAACCATCATCTGTTAACACATTACTTTTATCAATATTAACAGAGATCGACAAAAAATGTTGCATCTCATTACTGTTTTCTTTTTTGAATTATTCATACTTTCAGTTAATTGCTCTAGTGAAGACTTCTACCAACCTTTCCAAAAAATATTCCCTATCAATGCAGCGCTAAGGGGAAATTAACTCTGAATTAATTGGCTACAGGTCAGCTGTCTTTTACGGTACCGTGCCACAAAATCCAGCAATTCAGTGAGTCAGTACATACAAATATATGATGATAAACTATAAACATTTTTATGTCTACAAAAGGTTTTTTACATTCATGAGCAATTAACCTTAGACAGATAAAGTGTTTCTAAATGCACAGATGTTCCAGGACAAGAGAAAGCTGTTGTTTTCCCTGAGATTCAACAGAATGTAAATCACAAGTGGATGTAAATCACAAGTATCTGCGGAACATCCAGACCCATGTTCTACTGTCCCTAATGCACCATATCACATGAAAGTACTTTCCTATCTCCACGAGATCTGATGGCTTGTGGTCATTTATGTACCTTTGTTTCTCACTAACTGACTCTAACGTGTTCTACCACGTTGATAAATGCTGTTATTCCATAGGTTAATTTTAACCCACATCATTTCCCTTATCTGGATCACTGCACAGGTGAATGGAGAATGAGCGGCAACAGCCAGGAATGACAACTGCCTAACCTGGTTCTCCTTCCAAGGTAATTATCCCTCGATTATTAATCCCTAATTATCACTGAGTTGTCAAGCAATCCATTGAAAAGAAAGGCAAAATGTCTACCATCAGGATGCATCTACAGTAATGCACTAAGTCTAAGGGATAGTTGTGAAGGGATATTATTTTTTTGCAACAGATCTTTGCAACATCTTGCAAGCACTGAACTGTGTGTTTACTTCAGATGTATCAACTCACAAGTGGTGAAGTATAAAGACAGGCTGTACAAAAATTGCTTGTAAGGCATATTTGCATGCGTGCAAAATGACTTCTCTCAAATTCTTAGAAACATACTACTAATTACCCGCTTCACATATGTCTCCGTTTCATCTTGGTTTCTTGACGAAGTTTATAGATTACTGAACGAGCTGTATTTCTGAACAAGTATTTTCAATACATCAAGTATCTTGGCCTGATCGTAGGACAGCTGGTATAGTAACAGGAATTGTAGAGGTCTGGTCCTTCCAGAGCAAGGAACATCCCAGCCTCAGATGGTACTCTACATGGTCTATATATGTAAAACTGAGCAGATTAAAAACTCACAACAACGTGTAAAAGGCTGACTGAGAATGAAACCATGGAGAGCTCCATTTATCCTTGGAACAGCACACACCATGCTTTCCTAACTGCATCTGTACCATGATACAAGAAGTTCTAGCACAAGGGCTGCCAAGTTAATTCACCTCATGATCCATCCAACCCCATACATTTCAGCTCATAAGTCTGCCAAGAAAGATGTCAACAAGAACGCACCAAGACCATGAAGCTGATTTCACTTGTGCCACAAACCAGACATGAGAAGAACCAGACAACATTGCCAAGGGCTGCATTCATACCAAAGACTCGGATGTGAAAGCTGCCTGGGGATCAGCTTAAATTAATGCTTTCTGACATGGCAGTCTTTCTGAGCAATAACTCATCACATTCAGAAAAATTAAACAAAATTTGTATTTAATGCATCACTTCTCACTCAAGAATCTCCCAACACTTAACAAAGGAGAGAGAGGGATAATACTGTCTTGTAGAAGCCAGAAAAACTCTAGATGGAACAAAAATGTTTCTCCTACTTCCAGCTTCACAGTCAGTATTATCAGAGTGGTAAGTAACAAATCTCAGGGTTCTGCCTAGTCAGCATCCCACTGGTTGTCTCACTTTGATCACACTTGTAAAAGACTTATTTGTAATATGTTGGTAACATAAGCTAACAGCTATTTGCTAGAGTTCACTGTCCCACACTACCATCTACTGTAGAAATTCAGTCCCTATTACAATTAGAACCTCACACAAAAGAAAATCTGCTTTGCAGAGAAGTACATACATCAGCTTTTCCTAGTGTGTAGAGTGTCTCCAAAATCTTGTGATGTAGCAAATATTCCATACATGGTCCTGTTTCGCCTGATTCCCTCTCATTTTCTTCTTGAACTAGAATATCCAACATCTGTTCCAGGTGAGAAGGAATGTTGGTATCAGTCACAGGAGCTTTGTCATCTAAATAGAAGAGATGTGCGATTAAGAATGATTAAAATATTGCCCTCACTTTTCTTAGTTCAGTTCCAAATTTAAGATTTAAAAATGTGACCATTCATTTAAAGAATCTTATATATAGTATTTAAGTTTTTTAACACGTCTTAAATAATTTTTCAGAATTTTCAGAAACCGTATCTGGAAACGTAAACTGGAATATGCATCAGGCAGTTATCTAATCTTGCAATAAGGAAAAAGTAAAATGCCAAATTTCAAAACACGCATTAATTACACAGTCAAAAAGGGCAAGTTTTACAGCCAGAAACCAAGCTTATGCAGAGAAAGGTTCAACTCTCAATCTTCTGGTTAGTATCCACCCTGTCTCAATAACTTCCTCTTTGACTCTTCACATAGTATTCTGGAATCTATAAACAGCTTCTAAGATCAGCTTAATTTGCAGCTGATCAGTTCCTTTACAAACTAGATAACCAAAGAAATAATTTTTCTAATGATAACAACAAAGAAAATCCAAACTCTATGCTGTTTATTCTTCAGAAGTTTTTAGATTTGTCTTTTATACTTTCTGCATTAAGATAGCATTCTGTCAAACCTTATGAAGGAAAGGGTAAGGCTCTGATTTCATTATACTAAAGTCATGAAACTGTTGTGGATTTATGCCACTGCCACTGGGAGCTGGCACTAACATGTTGTAGAGCACGTCCACACGTGGAGATTTCCCTTTTTATTCTTTGCAGCTAAATTCTACTTGAACAAATATCCCACTAGGGAAATGATTACTACTTCTTACGCAATAATCTAAAAATAACTGCTACTTGCATGCAAATGGCAACAAGATCACAACGGAAAACTGCCATATCGGAGTGATTTTGGTCTCTACCACAACCTCCAGTTAGCCTACAGTGTTTTGCTTGAGTTTCCTAGATGTAATTCCGCTCCCACTGCAGAGGATAGAAATATATCCACTGAGTGGAAACTTGTTTTTCACAAGACTTGAAAATCTGGGAGAGAGGTCAGCTTTTATTCTGCACCACATAATTGCAGGTATCAAGTTTTCCCCTACCACCCTGTCATTTCTACCTTAGGAAACATCACATAGCGTTCCAAAAGATGGGTATTTAGAATCAAGGCTCAAGTTTCAGCCTGTAAGAGTAAATACTGATATAAACAAGATCACCAGTCCCAGACACAAACACAGATTCAGTAGCTACTCTAGCAGAAATACAGAACTAATAAGCTTGAGGAAAGCATGGAAACATTCACTTTTAAAATTTACTAGTTTAATAACTAGGACCAAAAATTAAAAATTTAAATGTTGTATAACTGTTGTAGGAAACTAGGGAAAAGTTTAAGAAAAAGCAACTACAGGCATATTTCATCAGAATACTCATTTTTTAGAAGAGCAGAATAAGGTCTGGATAAGTTTCAACAAAATGTGTTCTAAATCTGCTCACAAATTCACTTTTCAGAGCTATGTTATTAAAATACCTTTCATGGAGACAAGAAACTAAAGAAAAAATACCTAATACTGAGCACACAGAATTCAGATATATCTGGTAAAATCTATGACCACAAAATTACTTTTGTTAAGATCTTGGAAAGAAAAAGAAAATCCCTGATGCAAAACAATAAAAAGCTTAACAGCAGGGACTACATTTCTGTAGTTGTCTGTTTAGATTAAACAGAATATGTGAAGACAGAAATGGGGTTGGACGTGAAAAGGTACAATTCTCTACATGGTACTCGGAAAAGACGACCTTCCCTCGATTGTTTTTCATGCCTACTTTTTAAGGGACGAATGGAGGTACACGTATTTTTAATTACTAATTATTATTGTTGGTATTTTGATAAAAGACATGACTCATTTTAGTGTTTCTTAATCTTTACTTTTAAACAACACTGAGATTGGGAATTTTAGTTTTCACAAAAAGAGAGAAAACCAGAATGTTTTCTTGTTTTACCTGACGTCTCTATGTAGTAATGGGTGATTGCTTTCCAGTGGTAAACGAAATCTTCTTGTAATGGAAGGGAAGGTGCGAGCTATGGGGGAAAAAAAAACAACAACAAAAACCAGTTAGGAATGAAAGAAACATATTTCCTCAGAGATTAAATTTAATTTTACCTTATAGTCAGAAGTAAACTGCTGCAGACTAGTGCTACAATTCTTACTCTGTGCTCTTTTACCTTTAACAAGCACTACATACATTATTTATGGCATGAGCCCCATGTCATACTGCCTAGCTTGTGAACATCAGCAATAATATCTGTGATGTCTCTATGACCGATCTATTTGAAGCAACGAAAGGAATTGTTCATACAGCAAAGCAACACTAGAAATGTAGGTTTGAATTGTTTAGATCTCAGAGTTTTGTAGGAAAAAATCATGTTCTTTTACATCTGTTCTTGATGCCATCTTCCCTTTCTGTACGCTCTGTTCTCCTCTCTGCCTCTGCGCCCTTAAAAATACCGATTAGCTGCTTCATACAGTTTTCGCCATGCCTTTTTTTCCTGTTAACCATGACTTTTAAAAGATCTTTGTTTCATTTTTTTTGCACATCAGACCCATCCCCAGAGCTTGACAGGTTGTGCTTTTTTATAACAAATACATTTCTTATTTCATTTCTGAAAGAAAAGGAAGTTTCTTCTTTTTTGGAGGAATTTGGGATGGCCGGTTGGGCGTGACTGGCATCCAGGAATAACATGCTGCAAGAGCGAAACACAGCCTCCCACCCAGTCAACATCAGTACTGCTCCTTCCTCACCGAGCTTGAGAACTGGGTGCCCTGCAGCCCTTTACACCACAGGCACAAACAACTGCTACACCACAGGCAGCATGTGAAAAAAGGACCGCGGTCATTTTACCACCCTGCTCTCCAAAGTGAGAGTTGAGGCAAACACTGAATTTGTGACCACAATATAAAATGTTCAGAGCTGGTAAAATCAGGAATCCTATAGGGAAAACCCCCACCACTCAACAGATCCTATGAGGGTCTGTTGTTACTGAGGCCTAATCCTACTTGCTTGAGACTTTTTTTTGACAACCAAGTTCTCAAGTCATTCTTTTACAGGCAATCCTGAAATAAAGGATTATCACTTGACATGATGGTAGCAATGAGACCTGCAGGCAAACAGAAAGAATCCCATGTATAAGTTGGTGTGTCCGTTTTGGAAGGATAAGGAGTTGAACCATGTTGTCCAGTCCTTCACAGAATCACAGAGTGGCTGACTCTGGAGGTCATCTGGTCCAAGCCCCCTGCTCAAGCATGGCCACCTAGAGCCGGTTGCCCAGGACCATGTCCAGACGGCTTTTGAATATCTCAAAGGATGGAGATTCCACAACCTCTCCGCGAACCTGTGCCAGGGCTGTCACCCTCACAGGGAAAAAGTTCTCCCCCCAGAAGCTACAGATACCACATTAGTAACTCTGAATTCCTCTAGTGTCTCCTCGTAGGGCCTAAAAAGTGCTGAGTTGCCTCAACTCTTGGACAAACAGAAGCATGGGGCTCAAATATCTGTATACTCTTCACTGGGTAGTGTTGATCTCTTTGAAAAAGCCTTGGAAGTTTTCCACATCAGACTTTTCTTTTCCTCGAATTTAATAACTTAAATTTATCTTGGTAAAGACGCAAAGCCCAGCGTATGAACAGCATGCCCTGCCGTGATAAGAAAGTGGAATGCTAATTGTTAATGACCCTTTGCACACAGGACTTTGAAATGCAAGTCTTTAAAAAAACGTAGCGGTGCTTGGTAACTATCTATGCCTGCATCCTGTGTGGAAATGTGCCCTCACAAATGGCAACTAGGAAATCAAGCTTACATTGCTTATCCGTTCCCTGACAGTCTGTGGACTCATTAAGTCTTCCATATTTCCGCGGCTGGGCACTGAGATTAGCACTTTAGCACACCAGCTACCACAGAATAAATATCAGGACACCACAGACTGGACAAAACTAGTTTATTTTACTATGACGTTTACTAGGTTATTGAAATTCAGAAGAATAACTGAACTGAAGACTGAGGACATGATATCTTGTATCATACTTTGTATGTCACACTTGCTGCTGCGGATGTGTATTTCAAGCAATGTAATGATCATTTTGCATCTTTCTGTAACAAAACTATACCGAAAACTCAACTCTGGCTGATGAATGGCACAGAGACCGCTTTTGAGAATACCAGGCCTTTCAGACCACTCTATTTCCAAAGTACCACATGATAGATAACATTAAAGATTTATCCTTGACTGATGTGATTTTCCTCTCCACTTCTTCTAGCCTCATCTGCCTTGAGATGAATTTAGTGCCTCTGAGCAGTGCCAGGAAAAGGATTTCACTTCTCAGCACTGCCAGTAATTTATCCACCACAGGAGAGAACTGTGCATACAGACATTCCCTCTCCCAACAAATGCCTCCAGAGACTCCTCTCAGAGGTGAAAAGGTAATTCAGGGATAGATCCTGCCCTTTTTAATTAAAGCACTCAGTGATTTCACAGAGCCTTCTCTGATCAAGAACCGCAAGACAGATATCAAATAGAGATACCATTACCATGTGTGTGCACCTATGCATGTACATGCACATCTATTTGGAACATATGATCAGCCTTGCCACCAGCTAGACCTGGTGATACAGAGCTGTCATGGCTTCTCCTGCATTGGGCTACCAGACTCAGCAATTCCTAACAATATAGAAAAATCATATTTCTTTACTTGTTCAGTTAAAGTATCCCCATCCCCAAATACTCCCACCCGCAAATTCCTCTTCCCACCACAGATGGACCTAGTATTAAGTCTGCTTTTTACAGCACAGCTATTCCAGGGAATATTTAACAGAGATGTAACTCCAGCAATGCTATGTATTATTCTGAGATAAGTGTTTTACTGACAAAAAAATGAAAAAACCCTCCAACCCTCTTAACTTAGTTATTCAGACACAAAATCAAGGTAAAGACCGAGACCTTATACACAAACAAAGCCCACCATTAGAAAGCATTAGAAAAATGTAAGCTCCCAAACACTTGGTTGACATGCTTTAACCCTACTAGCACAGGTAAGTCTAGGATGAAGTTGTAGTTTCTATTTTAGGATGAATTATTAGCTACCAGCTGAGATGAAATACATGTTACAGTTGCCAATCTTAATAATCACTCTTTTGTAAAAGTACACATGCTTGTATAAAGATTCTGAAGCAAAACAAAATTCATTGTGAAGGCCATTAATTCCTGCTATTTGTCTAATTTGAAGGAATTACCTTAAAAGTGCAGTTATTTCTCACAGTTATATTAATTCCTTTTGATGTAATTACATATGTTCTTACTAATTTTGAGCTATCGACTCCTAATCTCAAAGTGAAGTTCTCCTCCTTTGGGGAAAAAACCCCAACATCTTAAAGACTGCAGTGTAGGTGTTGGTATATCAAATAGCCAAAACTCACTGAACACTACTAAAAACCAGCCCATTTGAGCAGACATTGATTAGCTCTTCCATCTGGTCCCCAACTTCAACAGTCGAGCTTCCTGGGAGTAAGCGAGTGAGTGTTCTCATTTAGGAGCTAAACTTAACAGATGCTGCCTTATCATTCTGGTGACAATACGTTACTAATGATCAAACCCCACTCCTTCCAGGAAAAGTGCTGTTCTCGGGAGAACTATAGATCTTTAACCAGAACTACAGTCTGCTCGTTATAAAATCTGTCCAAAATATAATTCCACGCAGTTTTCAAAAGTATATAGAATTTGTGTTTAGGCAGGAAAAAAAAAAACATCGAGTGCAAAGAAACCTATAAATAGTCAGTATTTAACAGCAATTCCTTTGTGTTAAAAATTATTGTCATATTTTTAATGTATGCTTTTCAGAAGTGCAATTGAGTACTGAAAAGAATGGAAACAACCGAAGCTGGTGACATCCTGCAATATCTTTTGGACAAGTTCACAAAGCAAAGAAAACACTGTATAAAAGAATAACAGGTACTGTCTGGTCAGAAAAAGAAACCGAAAACTGGGTCAAAGAGAAATGAAGGGGAAGGGCATGCACACTCCCCTGACTGAAACAAGGAAAACTACAGCAGTCACTCGATGTTTTTCTTTGCTCTTACTACTTTACTAGTGTGAAGGTTTGCCCTGAAGGAAAATCTGAAAAAGGACTAATGCTTGAAGGTTTACCTTATTTCTTCAGCTGGTGAATAAACAGAGTTTATAATGGTCACTGCTTTCAAGTATAAAATTAAGACTGCATATGCTTGCAAGCCATGCATTAAATTTTGTCATCATAATTTGTTAATAACAGCACAATATTAAGACAATCAGTAATGTGAGGTCACTACATCAAATAAGGTGGGTTCAAGAAGAATAAATCTTGTTTTGAGCAGTTATGCGGTCAGTGATTATGGAGCAGTACCTGTAGCAAGTCACTCTGTTTCTTTCAAAGCTCAGTTTTGCCTCAAAACATGAACAGAAAAGAAGCTACTTAAGAGCACGTTAAGGTACCAGTGTAAGAGATACACTGGAGTAATAGGTTGGTAGAGAGGGGTCCCCAAAATGTGCAGCAGATACCAAAATCTAAATTCACTCCCAGATACCAAGAGAGTGATACAAATAATCTTGTTTGACAGCAAATTGCAAAATTCAAAACAACCAAAATCGTATTTTTCCTGCTCAAGGTACACAGCTCAAAAACATCCTTTTGAGTTCACTATTAAAATGAAACATTTCCTGAAAGTCCAAATCAAACACAAAAAAAAGTCCTTTGAACACCAAGTGACCACTTTACAGACAAGCTATTTTGTCTAGGGAAACACGAGTGAAGAGCACAAGATAAGAGAAAAAACAAGTCTGACTTGCTGCTTTGTTATTGCACGCTACATTTTGTACGTTGCTGAGAACGTGGCACTCCTGGAATATGTTTGGGATAAAACTATATCAGAAATGCAAAGCAAAGAGAAAACATCTTGGGGACAAGCTATATATAAACTGTCACAGATTCATTGATATTAATGCCATAAAGCAACAACATTTCTGTTCTACCCAACCCAATTTAAGGATGCTCTGTCGGAATGATACCACAGTGGTGCTTGCTCATCTGGATGCTGCACAGAAATCCAGAAAGGGCAAAAATATCTAAAATACTGGCAGGACTGACATATGATAAGAGGTGGCAAAAATTAGGGTTCGGTTGTAATGAAAATCAGGAATACGATTTCACACACTTGGACAATTTAGGCAGAAAAAATGGAAAGTTTTGAGTTATTCAAGGTAAGAAAAAGTCTTAATAAAAAGCAACTGGTCCCTTATGTTTGCCTCATCACAGTCCTGTCATGAAGGCAGTCAATTAAAGAGCAGTACACTCACAACAATTGAAAGGCAAATACTCCTATGTGTATTAGACTGTCAACCTTTGGAACTCCTCGTCATAGTTCAGGGAGATGGCATACTGAGGGTAAGATAACAATGATTATCTAATAACTCTTACTATTTAAATGCATCTCTCTAAAGTCTGCGGGCCTGCGGGCCCTGAGGCAGGACAGGAGCATTATAAAAGTGATGTGCAGGAGAAATGACAGGGGAGAAAGGCTACCCGAACAATTCTGATTTAAAGTAGTCCTACCAGTGAAAGCTAAGCCTAGGCACTTCAAGTGTATTTAAGTGTCCAGCTCAGCCGAAAACTGAATTCCTCCGGGAGGTAGGCACCCAAAACCTTTGAGAATTTACATCTTAGTTACCAGCTCTGTTGCTGATATTCAGGGCTGAAACAGTCCACACAGCACAAGCTATACTTGCTCTGCAGCAGTAACAGCAAGTAAAAATGATGCGCCGAATTCTCTAGGTTCTGAAAACAGCAGGCAGCACCAAGGTGGACTTACCTAATATTTAGGATTTAGACCAGTTTTCATTTTCAGAGTAGCAAAGCTAAGTAGCCCACGTACTTTTATTAAGGAGAGAACAAAACAACAATTTAAAGTCACATACAGCCCCAAAACAGGTTAAAAGTTTCTATTTCTCAGTTCTGTCTTTGAATCAGTGGGTCAAACTTCCTAGATAAAGTAAGAAACATTCTTAATATCCTCTTGCTTTTGTGATTCCAGGTTTCATTCCTAGCATGTGGTGCTCGGTATTTGTCACAAGCCTGCAAATGCAATTTAGTGCAGTGTTTATTATCAGGAGATCCATCACAGTGGTGTTAGCAGGATGAGGCAATTCTAAAAGGGACTCCAGAGCTGAGCAAGGACATATAGCATGTTGTTTGATAGCATCACTTGCAAAATGATGTTATCAATCTGTTTCTGTTTTTTTTTGGTTTTTTTTTTTTTTAATAGTTCCTACTATCTCTACTTTTCCCCTTTTCCATTCAACTAATTAATTTTTCCTAGTTTTTTATGGATCTCAAATAAATGCAGTTCTTTTTGTTTATTTTTTGTACACATCAATGATGTATTTTTTGTACACATCAATCCTATAACAAAAGGAATAACTTTTGTTAGATATCTTGAACCAGTAGGTCTGAAAGAATAACTTCTCCTCCACTCCTGCATCTCTCAGTCATCCACTGTTATTCAAAATGTGGCACAGCTCACCATAATAAGATTTGTTTAGTCAAGCAGCCACTAATTTCTGTTTCTCCTCCAATGAAAGCACTGTCTATTGAAGGCATTCATATGTGGTCATAGACAGTTTTCAAATAAGTCATTTCATCATTATTTAAAACATTTCTTTCCAATTGTCACTCTACCACTAAAAGAGCAAACTAGGAACCTGCAATTAATTAATGCATGCTTAACTTTAAAACCTGAATAGTCCTGCTAAAGACTGCAGAACTACAGGCAGACATAAAGTCAAGCATATGCGTAAGTATTTGCAGCATCGAGGCATACGTTAATGCTCAAAGGGTGCCCCTCACATGAGGTAGGATTTGGCGTGCAGGCTCTTTTTTCAACCGTTTGAACCGTTTTCCTTCAACACTTTCCGCCTTCACTTCCAGCAGTATTCCACTGCCAGTTTTTAGCACCTAACCAAAGACGCACTCTTCAAACTCAGTCTCGTAGGTGCCTTGGCTTACTGAGAAAGGTGCTGAAAGCCAGACACGATACTACCAGGACCCCACCTCACCGAAAAGCTAACAAAAATGAATGTGAGGACAGTAAACGAGTCCTGATAAGCAGCCAGCCGAACGCGGCCTACAGAAATGGCAGCTTCAGAAATAGGCCCTGCTGCTTTCCCCTCCCCAGCGCGGCGATGGGCACGGCTGTGTGAGGCTCCGTGACGAAATCTAACTGGACATACACAGCCCCGGGAGCCCTCGGCTCCCTTCCCACCCTACCCAATTACAAGAAACCAGGCACGAAAACGTCGGTTTGGAAGTGACAACATCACACAAAAGCACCGGAGACGGCGACTGTCGTCTGCTGGCCACGACAAGATGAAAATCCTGAGGAGTTTCCTGATTTCGCCTCCTTTCTTACTCGTTTCGCAGAAACAGCCGTCACGGCCGGGCCGGGCCGGGTAAGGGCTGCCCTCACGCCCGGCGCGGGACACCGGGGCCTACCAGGAAGGCACGTTACTGGCGGGGACACCCCGGAGGCTGCTCCCGCTGGCCGAGGGAGCCGTGCTGGGGCCGCCCGGGCCCTCCGCGGAGGCCCGGGCAGCAGCCGCTCCCTCCTCTCCCAGCGTCTCCGGCTCTCGACAGCCCCGGCCGGCTGCGGCCCGCGCTCGGGCAATTCGCTCTCTTCCCGGGCTCCGCGCGGGGCCCGCCGCCGGCCGTGGCCCGCCCGGGCAGCTCGGCCTCCGCCTCCCTGCCCCGCGGCAGGGGCGAGCCTGCATCGGCAGGGCCGCGGCTGCCGCCGGATATGCCGGCTCGGCGGGGCCCCTCGCCGCCAGCCCTGCCCCGGCAGCAGGCCCCGGGGGAGGCGGGGAGGCGGCGGGGAAGGGGCGCCGCGCTTAGGGAGCGGGCCAAGCCCCCCGCCCCGCGCCGCCCCTCCCCGCGGGGCCCGCTCGGCGGCTAGGCCCGACTTGCATCCCCGGCGCGGCGTGGCCGGGCCCGCCGGCGGCCTTACCGCCTCCACGGCGTGCTGCAGGATGGAGGTGAACTTGGAGAACATCCTGTCCCGCGACTGGAGCAGCCGCTGCCGGGAGGACCGCGAGAGCTCCTCGATCCGCCGCCGCCGCTCCAGGGTGAGGGCTGCATGCGGGGGCCTGGCCGCGGGGATCGGGCGGGCGGGCGGGCGGCCGCCGGCTCTGCCTCTTGCTCCCCGGCGGACACCGTGGCACTGACACCGCCGGGCTGCGGCGCCGGCTGCCGAGGCTCCGGGTGTCCGCCCCGGCGCGGCCTGCAGGGGCCGCCACCCCCCGCACGCAGCCAGCCGCGCCGCGGGGAGGCCCGGCCGGGCGGCCCGGCCCGGCCCAGCCTGCCCGGCTCCGCTCGGGGCGGCCTGGCCCGTGGCCCGTGGGCCTGGGCAGCGGAGAGAGCCGTCCTCCCGCCCGGGCGGGGATGCCGCTGGCCGTGCCCCTGGCATTGTCGATCGAATCGGGCCGGTTGTGCCGGGCCTGCCCAAGGCAGGGACCCTCTGCCGGCCCCCAGAGTGCGGGCAGGGTAGGACACTGCCAGGGCTGGGCGCGGGCAACCAGCTCTGGGTGCCCCGAGCCAGCCCCCCGCCTCTGTGGGCAACTCCCGGGCAGGGGGCCGCGAGGGAAGGGGCGAGAGTGGTGGGCGCCATCAGGCTCCGACAAAGGCCTCTGGGTCTACACCTCCGCTTCGTGAGGGCCGAGAGACCACCGCCTCCACCCACGCCCGCCAGCATGGCGGTGATAAGGAGCAGTCCTGGCGTAGGTGGCCGAAGGCCTGGCTTTGTGTCTGCTGGGACAGTTGGGATCTTGGGATCTGTGACTGTCTGCAGGGACTGTGAGGCCCTCAGGGAAACATTGAAATGCCCGGCTTTCCACAAAGCAGCGTAAGGGTGATAAGCTCAGAAAGTCGGTGACATCTTGTTGCTGCTGGGTGAGGGGCCGGTGGGGCCAGTGGTGTGGTCCTGGCTGACTGCGGTCCTTCTAGGGCTTGCGGTGTACCACAGCATGAGAGGGCTTGCAGCAGTGCACGTTACCTGTTTCACTGCTGTTTTTTTTCCCCAGAGCTTTGAAGGAGATGAAGGGGGCTTTACTTCACCTCCAAGCCAAATGCTTCAGAGGAAAAGATCATCCCTGCCATTTTCCCGTGCCACAGGAAAAGCAGAGGTAAGGTGGGATAAGCAGAGGTTATAGATGTAGCTGGAGGGACGTGTAATGTTCTGGGAACAGCTGCAGTTCACGGGATAGTGTTTGGGCACTGGCCAAATGGAAGTAGGGGAACAGGATTGATTTGGCACTGGGGGAGCAGAGTGAAATGTTGGGAAGGTGACAGACCAGCATGGGAAAGGGAAGAGAACCTGTAGTACCAAATGGAGAAAAACTTTCTCATAAATTTTTGGAGATGAATGAACACCAACTTCCTCATATACTAGGAGCAAGCAGAGAGAGACGAATCAAAAGACAGGACAAAACTCCTATTCAACTGCTGTGTTTTAAATTGTGTCATCTGGGAAGTCTGACTATGACTGTTGATCTTGTGGTGAAGTCTTACTAATGATTCTGCTGTACTGATTCTTGTGACTACCTCCATGTTTTGCAGGCATGGACAGCTACAGTCCAAGTACTGTGCAGAAGTAAATACTAGTTGTATGTGGACACTTTTGCTAAAGTGGCTAAGGAGCAGAGCTAGCTCTTTCCTTCTCAAAATCCAGACGTACCAAATAACGTAAATTTAACAGCTAATTATGTTTTTTTAGTAAATCTGCTTATTGTGGATTCGTCAAGTTACAGTCTATAGATGTTCTTAGGAAATGTAAATTTTTTATGTGGGTAGTCATATGATGAAATATATGTACCATCTCTGTGTTTAGGTAATTATTAACTGGATGGATGCTGCATTTGGAAGGTGCCTATCTTCTATGATTTAACATTAAAAGTTCTATTAGACTTTTAAAGTGTGCTCTAGGAGGCAAACCCTTCTTCAGATGAATTTAAGTGGTGTCTACTATAGTTTTGCAATACATCCACATTATTAGTAATTTTTATGTTTATTTTTTATGTGTAAATACTTATATTTATTTTTATTTATATTAGTATTTTTATATTATAAGTACAGTTTTGCAATACATCCACATTATTAGTAATTTTTATGTTTATTTTTTATGTGTAAATACTTATATTTATTTTTATTTATATTAGTATTTTTATATTATAAGTACAGTTCAGGGTCTACATCCAGCCTGCTTATATAGTTTGTGTTGCAGGTTTATATTGCTTTCATTAAAACAAGAAAAACAAACGATGAGTTGTTGGTTTGAATGCAAACATGTCAGCAAGTGGGCTGAGTAGTGGTACAGCTTTTCTCCCATCAATGTGAGAGTGTTTACCATGTTAATGGGGACCTTCCCATTCTCTCATCATAGATACCGTTTTGGAGCCTGCATCGTTCCTGAAGAAAATGTGAATTTAAGGCACACGTGCTTGATTAAGGTGTCTAAGAGAACATGGTAATTTAAAATGCTCTTTGCAATCCATTTGTTTTTGCAAAAATGTCTTTTGGGTGTGCCTGGGGCTTTCCATCTTGGAGTAGCAGAAAGAATAAAGAAAGAGTAAGGTATCATGAAGATATAAAAGGAGACAGTTTTATAACAGTGAGAGTATTCCTAAGTGTACTTCACAATTTATGAAATCGTAAGTCACCTCTTCACAGACGGTGAGGTAAAGCTTTTCTAATGCTTGAGGGCCTCTTACTATTCTAAGAGTGCCTGATGTATATAAAAACTTTTTTTTTAAACAGCACATCTCATTGTGGTTGGAGTTCACGTTTTGGTTGTAAAAGTGACTTACTAGGACTCCTCAATATGACATGCCTTGCAGTAAAGGAAACAAAGAAAATATCACAATTATATGATTATCCCTAAGCTTGTTAAACAAATTGAGTCTCTGCAAATAACCTTGCATTTACTTACCAATATATTGAGCTTGAATTTGTAGCCATACTGCAGAGTCCAGTCTGTGGTGCTTATACATGTTGCAAATTGTAGATATGGGGTTTTTATGCTCTTTTAAAGTAGTCTCAAATTTCTCAAGTATATGGAGGTATTTCTCACTGCTGGGAATATTAGATAAATACTGGCAGACCAGTAGTAATGCAAATCACTGGAAACTAATGGAAAAATTATTTCACCAGTGTCAGTGCAAAAGAACTCAGCTGAGGTTACATTCTGTTTGGATACTTCTAGTTCTCATTGGAGATGATTCAATTGGAGATGACTCAGTTACAGAGAGGCTACCAATGTCATGTCATATGCAACAATACATCTTCACCTGCTCATGCTTGTGTTGTTTCCACTGAAATAAACACAAGTATTACTACCAATTTTAATACTCTTGAGAGTGGAGTTCAGCTGTTTTGGGGTTGGGTTTTTTTTGGCAAGGTAGTTCTTTTTTGGGGTGGCACATGCAGTGAGTTAGCGTTTTGCTTGAATGTGAGTTAAGACACAGCTTGAAAGCAAGGCTGTTTTAATTGATACAGCTTTTGGGAACTTTTCTCCTTCTTACAAATTAATGAAATTGTCTAGATTAAATCAATTTAAATGGAGTGAGACAGTGAGATAATGTGCTAGCCTTTCTATGTGAAAATCTCTCTGCTATTTAGATGGATGGCACCAGGCCAGTCTCTAATGGGTGTATTTGTCTACGTTACAGAAGAACTTCCTGCAGTCTGGACTTTTGTTTCAGAGAGGTTGAGGATTTGGAAGGTGCATTTTTGTACCCCAGAGTGAAAACACGCTAGTAGAGCTATGCGTAATACCTGTTTATATTCTGTGCAGGAATTTATTGTGTTTATAATAACCAGATTGACATCTATGTTTTCAGTGATTACTTGGATGAAATAAAGAATGAAGTGTTAGTGGCTCAGCATGATCTCTGCTTTTGAGGAGGGCTAAATTGATGTTTAGAATCATCTTCACACCTTTCTGATTCTGGGCTTTATTATAGAAAGCAAGTATTCTGTGCATTGGATACCAAAGAGCATACAGTGGGATTGAAGTACAAACTATGCTTCTCCCAAGTTTAATCAGTGTCTTATATGTAGTATCATACGTGCTTCTGTTTGCTGTCGTTTTCCATCGTGAATTTTCTGGTTGTCTGTGCTTTCAGCTGCGTGTAACGCCTCCTTCCTTGCTGAATCGCTAGTAGCACCATGTAATCAGCTCATGCAGTATTTCTTTAAAGCCCATTTTCAGGCATTTCCTGGTCTGTGCATCTGCATGTCTACTCCTTCTGTAGAGACATTCATTTGTCTTCTGACGAGTTACAAACTTCCTGGTCATTAATCTATTATCTAATTGCTTATCTGTCACATCTGCAAGTGTCTTTTTATGCCATCACTCATTGCTACTGTGGAAGACCCAATACTGGGCTGGATGGACAAATATGCATGCCCAGTAGGCTATTTCTTATGTTCGTACTTCAGGAACACTGTCTGTACTACCCTGCTTTAGCTTATATAATGGGTTGTAAGGGAGACCACAAGGAGTCAGAAGTACATGTCGTCAGTGAAACGAGACATTTATTTTCCAACACATCATGTTTTCCTCAAATGTTTCTATTCCACTGGAAGCATTATAATCCAAGCTTTCCTCTATAAGTAAATATATGCATGTTCTGCCATATGGTATCTGGAAGTGTTAGCATATAATAAATTACTGAAACCAGATAAAATACTCTCAAATATGATCAGTCAGAGCTTAGCCAATTTCACTGAAGTCTGCAGGTTAGCAGGACCACAAGTTTACTTAATTGCGTGGTAGTGGAAGCTTGAAGCAAAGAGATTAAGGATATACTTCTGGATTTGTGCTATATTGCAACTGTAATGACTGCAAGAGTCTGAATGTGATATAAATAGACATAAAACTGGATTTTGCCCCAACTATTGGAAAAAAATAATTGAGTGGTCCAGCTGCTATAAATTGGGTCCCTCAGTCATTTGTCTGTGTACTTGCAGAGAGTAGCAACCAGATTCTAGCAATCAGAATCTGCATGTATTTCTGGGGAGAATTTTGGTGCTTAGTCTTGACCGTACTAAGATTTCTGAATAATTTTCAGATCAGCTCTGATGGCATTGTTTGTTTTCTAATGCATAATAAGATTTCATTGTTACTTACATCTTTGGATTTAGGGCTATAATCTGTTAATCCCTAAAATGTCATCAGATAATCTGTTTAATCATAAGCAAAAGCTGATCTTGATAGTCAATATGTGTTATGCAAAATAGTTCAGGCACACTAGTACTATGCAAGTATAGAACTTTCAGATCTCTCTTTCGCATTAGTCCACAATAAAAGTAGGTTTTTGTCAGAGTTTCATTTCAGATATCTTTGTCCTGAGGCATAATTGAAATCTTTCATGGAGTCTGATATTAAATTTTGGCATTGTAAAATGTCTTAATTTTGAAGCAAGTGTCTTAAAGTATTTATGATGCAAGGTACTCGGTAGTGGCTTCATGATTAATTTTAAATTATTGATAGCACAGTTATCTAGAAAGGCCCAAATACTAGTGTCACAACGCTCTCCAGTGTTCACTATCCATAGAGTTACATGACAAAAGTCCAGTGATGTTCTTCAGTATTTTGTTACACCAGGAAGGTGGCCAGTAACTCTTGCAGTTCTGTGCATGGCTTCTTGGTAGGAACCTGCTCTCACCAGGAGAGGGCACACATGACCTGGTTTCATCTGTAGGACACAAAGCAGCAAGGTTCAGAGAGAATCCCTCATAGCTGTTTTTTAGGGAAAAAAATAACTCTATGTGTCCTGTGTAGAATGAATTAGTATATGAACTAGTGATGTTACCTCTGGGCTTAACTGCTGCATGTTACTTGGCTTGTAAAAGCTTCGGTTGCTACACATGACAGCCCATCATCTTAGCAGTTCACTTGTCGCACTTGGTTTTCAAATGACGTTATTTGAAGCTACAGGATGGGTTTGAGTTTACGAAGACACTGACTTACCCCTGTGGCTATCACATCCCACATGATATTTGCATCTTTGCAACAACTAAACCCCAATGAATTTAGGAAGGCTCTTGTATTCAAAGACTTGCCCTGCTTGACAACGAACTGAATTCTTGTGTGGTTCCCAAAGAGGTGAGAGTGACCATGTACATCACCATTGCATTATCTTACCCATAGGTGAGGGTAGCGGGAGCCATCTGAACACTTCCAGCTAGAATTTCATGGTCAGAAGCTATCCTCTGAGCCAAACTGCATTTGCAGAAAAAGTATGTACAGCTTGATCCTTTGTAATTCTTTCTGAATCATCAGCCCTGTAGGAACGAGCGTCTGCACTTGGATGAAGCCTTTAAGGAACTGTGTTGGAGGCACTATTGACAGCAAGCAAAGAAAATGAAGTCTCTAGTAGACCCAGGGTCATCCAGAAATGTTTCTGTTGCTCATCGCTGTTCTTTTGCCTCAGGCTACTTTGGACTAGTTTGACATTCAGCCCTTATGTTGTGAAATGCTGACGTAAGCAGACCTGTGTTTGTAATATGCCTGTTCCTGATTAGATCTTGGAGTGGTGCTGTAATGCACCGTCCTTGATTCCTGCCTGGCAGCTCATGTGCCAAGTGAAGTGTTTCCATCCATTTAGTTTCTCTGGTTTTATGTTCAGAAGCTGTTATTCCCAGTCTCTGGGTCTCCTGGGAATTCCCAGGTGGTGTCATATTGAGCTGTTGTTTGTACCTGGAGTGCTTGACTGCTGCAACCAGACGTGCAGTCTGCCTTTCCTTCTTCCTCTCCAGCAGTAACAACTAGGCAGCAGAAAGTCAATTGTTATATTTGGCATTCCATGTACAGCATACGTCGAAATTCTGTGTTCAGACGTAGAAATCTTGTACTAGCATTAATCAGTTTCCACGAGCTGTTGCAGAACAATTCATCCCGATGCTAGATCATAGCCCGCAGAGGGCAGCCTGACCTCGTGTTTTACTCTAGCAATGCGCTGAACTGGAGAATTCGGCTGGCATCTCTATCTGTCAGCGTGACTTGCTGTGGAATAAACAACTGAATGTTGTGGAGAATTATCATCAGCCCTAAACTCAGCCAGATTCAAAAGTGGACGAACAAAAATAATGACTTGACTAAATTAAGCCTTCTGTTTTTTTTTTTTTTAAACATATTGAAAGAAAAAATTTGCATGAGAAAACTCAGCTAGACCAGAGTTTTAAATATCTCACGTGTACAACAGATAAGTTTATTGGTAGATGCCAATAGGCAAGGGAAAGAAAATACCCAGAATATGTGTACCTGAATGAACTGGACAAGACTAACAGGAGAAGAAAAACATTTTTCTTTTTTTCCAAATCTCTTCAGGAATCTTTCAAGATTCGAGTTACTGTTACCATGATTGCAAGATTGTGCCTTTGGCTGCTTGGCCCATGTTCTTTCCCACGTGTGTCCTGAGTCCTTGTGAAACAGCCATCACAATTTCAAGGAGATTTTGTCTAAGAGGATGTGTCTACACGCAGGCATGTGCCTTAGCTGATCAGTGCCAGGTTCAGGGCTAGGGGTTGCTATCTTGACTTAGTATGACAAGCAACAAGGCATTCAGTTTCTGAAAAAAGCCAGTACTTTGCATCTCTCAAATCAAATTGCATCTACCAGCTAATTAAGGAATGATCTTGATGTGCTCTGAAGGAAGGCCTGTCCACTTCTATACTTCTCAGCCAGAGGGCCTTGCAATACAGTGTTCAGAGTAGAAAATAAGCGTAAAGAAAATAGCATTTGAGGAATTAAGACAGCCTCAGCAATGTCTGAACTCTAGGAGTATGAGAAGAAACCTAAGTTTCTGTTATGATCAGATGTCAGATTACTCACTGATGTACTTTACCATTGATTTAGGTAATTAATTTCTCTGGTCCCAAACTTTCTACCCCACATAAGCATGGCTGTTCAGAGCAGAATGCATACGCTTCTCGGAGTTTGGCTCATTGTAATTGCAACTACAGGTGAATTTTTGCTTCTGATTCCTAAAACTTTCTCCACGTACAGGAGTGCTGAGAGATTTTGACTCTGGTTTATTCATAATATTCTTTGTTATTCTTGCTATGTTATTCATAAACATCTTTGTTAATGTGAACTTTGCCCAAGGAAATATCTGTGACATTTTGATAGCATGATATAAAAGTTATTCTACGTCAAAATGCTTGCACTTTTAACCAACTCTGATGGCATAATTTAATTCAGTTTGGCCACAGCAAATTCTTTAGGGTAAAGGATAAAGTAGGGCACACAGTGAGATAATGCCCTTACTTGATGCAGATCTAAACCCTCTAATTTTATAAGTAACAACAAAGGCAGTTTATGGGATCATCTCTTTATCTCCTGTAGACATGCACTGAATACAAAATTAGAAGAAAAAATGATTTAGGAGTCAAGATTCACAGCTCCAGTTCGTGGTACATGCTCCGCATGTGAACCTGTGAGAACCTGATGCAAAATCTGATTAAGTTTCTGACTCTAAGCTCTTTGTTGGGATCTTCCTAATAAGGATACACACATAGGGGTGATGCGGAAGTTCTTCAGCAGTAAATGCTGGCCAACATTTAGCTGATCTTTCCAAACCTGACTCTCAGAAACTAATTTGTCATTTTGGCCCTTGTGCTCTAAGTTCCCACAAGTACGTTAGCCATTTTGGTGCAAAAGCCACATAGACTAGATATTAACAGGCTTATTTGGGGGCTTTTCCTTAGCTGCCAGGATCACCGATATTTCTAATACAGCATTTATGTGATAGCATGATCTTACATGATCTGTGTATAAAACGTTGGTTTCTTGAGTATAGTACTCAGTACTAAGGATAACATAGGTTCAATATTATTTTTTTTGCCATAACAGTGCATACATGCAGGGTCGGATAACATGCAGTGGATTAAGAAGATTGGTTCTACACAATGAAAAAAATAAGGAAGATGACTTTGGGCTTTGGCTTGCTCAGAGAAACTATAATTTTTTTTTCTTTTTTTTTTGTTTGATGGTTAAGTCTCTACGTATATTTGTGATATTTCAAAAAAAAAAACTTCAGTAAAACATTTCTATTAATATTTGGTGTAAGTAATTTGGAGCTCAATTCCCTTTTGAAAGATATAAATGGGAACTTTTCTCAAAAGATATTAGTGGGAGCTGGCCTTGAAGCTCACTGAAATCAGGGAAAGGCCATGTATTTATGTGAATTTGCTGTTCACTACTGACTAATTGCAGATTGTAGTAAGAGTCTTATATTGAAAGGAAGAGAGCTGTCTTGCTTTCATGCCATTCATGTCACAGAGAACTATTTTTTGTGAGCTTATTAAAATTCTGATTACATCATAAGACTTAGCGATGCTGTAGATTTTGTTCCTTTCTAGTATGACTGCTATAGATCTGATTTCCCTAAGAAAGGAGCCAGTGAGTTATGGTGGAACATGTGATAAAAACTTGTAGAAAAACCCTGTAGTTTCTGTCATTCTTCAGCATCCCAATTTCAGTTCAGTGAAATACAGTTAAATAGATTATTCAGGCCAGTCCTGGCCATCCTTGCTCTTTGCTTTGCCCACGGAAGTTGTTCTTTGAAGCCTGCCTCTGTAAGAATTTGTCTTTTGTTCAAAAAAAAAACCCTAACTTTTGTCACAATGATCTGACTTCAAGAGGAAACATTCTGTGTTGTGCAAAGATGGGTATGTTATGACTGATGAGTTATCTGCTGACTTCTACCTGCTTTTTCATCCATGCTATGTCATTCTCCCCTGATTTTAATGAAAAAAAAAAAAAAAAGATTTTCATACAACTGATGGGATCCTAATTATTTTTAAAACTACTATCCTACTTTCATATGTGATAAACTGGCTCAAAAGTAATGAGGGACAAACAATGAGATTATAAACCTCATTTTCCTGGGAATCGATGCTAGAAATATCAATAGTTTATTTCTTCTTTTTGAGGGGATGGGGTAGGGATAGGGTAGGGAGAAGGGCAGGATCTGTAGGGACTGATACCAGCAAATTCTTGGAAAGCGAAAGCACAAAGCTTGGAGTAATGCATTACACATATACAGCATATTACAAAGATGGTACAGTATCCGACATGAGGTGTCTGAGTCTTGGTCCAAAAGCTACTGAAAAGCAAAGGTAGAGATTCTCACCCATGTTGCTGTGCAGGTCACGAGTGGGACAATGTATTGGCTGTAAGACTTCAGTAAAAAATGATAAATGTTTTCACATTTCAAACTTAGGAATCCAGCCTTCAGTGGGTTAGCTGGACACTGTCATTCTTCTAAGAGTTTTCTGTTTGTCTAAACCCAGTTAACTTAACGGAAAGAAAACTGAATTTTCTTTTATATATTCACACAGTGGCTAAGTGACAGCAAGGTATGCTGCACAGAGAATACAGTCCAATATTTAGGATACTTTTCTTCAAAGAAGAAAACTCTAGTTTTCTCAGGTTCTATTCTTTGCTCTGACATAGATTTTCTCTGTGACCTTGGACAACATACTTAGCTCCTCAAGGGCATTTAGGCATCTGAAAATACCAATAGGGGATTTGAAAACACCTATTGTTTGGTAAAATATATTAATCTGTTTGGGCATCTCTAAAAAATCCTGAGGTGCTTGTTTGCATCTCTTAAAGCCCAAATACCTTTAAAATAATTACCGTAGTGGATCTTTTTCCACTATCTAAGTTAGAAGCCTAGGCTGTCTGTTCAGTCAATAGGAAAATGTAGGAGGTAGGATCGTTCTTCCCAGCTGACTAATTCAGAAGCCTCAGGTAGATTCCTGAAATAAAACAATGTCAATCACTGCTCCTTAATGGACTTCTAAAGTAGTCCGGAAATGGCTTAGTCAAGCAGCTTGCTGCTGCTCAAAAGGATCATCTCTTTTCCTTCTAATGGTTCCTCCTCACCCCTTCCTGGCTGTGCAGTTCTGTACTCACCTTCTGTCAGCTCCAGTGTTTATCTGAGCCTTTGGTTTCTTTCTCTAGTCTTCTGTATCCTTACCTGGCAGAAATCTAACCCAATGCAAGAAAGTGAGCAATTCTTTGCTAATTAATGAGCTAAAGTAGTTCCTTGAGGATCAAACCAGTGGTGATGGTGTTGCAGTGAGGGAAGCAGGAGCAGATGGGTTGGAGCGAGTAAGAGAAGAGGGAGCGCATAGGAGGGTATGTGACCACCCGTTGCAGAAGCAGCAGTGAACTCTTGGATTGGCTTGTCCATCTTCTTTGACTCAGCATCTCTTATCTAAGTATCTGAGGTCTTCATCTGTAAAATAGTAATAATGGTGTCTCACTTCTTCTCTGTACCTCCCTTTTCCACCCTTCCACGTTCCCTAAATACCGGCAGGATCTCAGACAGCAACTGCAGAGGCTGATTCAGCTGCAGACATGCGGATGGCCTGACTGGTACTTGTGGCTAATGAAGACATGCGCTCCAGAACTGGTAGCTGTTGAGTTCCCACTGCAGCTTTTCTCCTTCGTTTTAATTTCTCTTCTTAAGTGCTAATTGCTACAAAACTTGTAGGAATGTAGAACTCTTTCTGAATTATACCTTTTAGTCAACTGGAATTGATACTCTCCCTATCCAAATCTGAAAATTCTTGGAGGGGACTTGATGAACAGACAGGAAAATAAAACTCTGTCACCCTCAATTCCTCTGGAAACCCAGCTGAAAAGCTCTTTTTAATAAATGTGTGCTGTATCTGATCCATTTTAGCATTCTCTGGCCAACATGTCTGTTGAACTTCTTTGCCTTAGAGATTTTATACAGTGGATGGAATAAACTCTTTGTGTTCTATAGAAACCCAAGTTACAAATGCCTTTCCCTTCCTACTTCCTAGCAATATAAAGAAAGGAAGTTCTTCATTAAAAAGCTAATTTCTGCATGTTCCTGAACCTCCTTTTTAAAGCCATCTATTAAGTATCACACAGGAGAACCCTTGATAGTGCTAGTCAGAAACTCACTGAAGGAAGTGCATAGGAAATGACTCAATTAAAAATACAAAATGCTGTCATACTACATTGACTGAGGAAAACCTTTGCTTTTTTGGACAAGAAGGAAAACTTGACTTGTTTGCATGTGGAAAATCCTACTCATTTCGGAAAAGAGGACAGAGAAAGGAACTGGTTTTTAAGTGGATGTCAGATCACCATCTAAGGATAATGCTATAGGAGTTGGAAAGGAGAAGAACTTGAGATTTATTTCATTCCTGCTGCAGGATTTAGAAACATTTGCAATGGGCAAGAAAACAGAATGACATAAGGAGCATGACTGAATTGAAGTGTGGGGGACACTGGGGTAATCCATGGCAAATAGAGACGAATGTGACTAAAAGTCATTACTGCATGCGAGCACGAACATGAATTCAGACAAACAGATGCGCCGATTCATTTTTTGTGCATATATCACCCGATGCGAAGGCATGTGTGTGCTGTCCATTCTGCTGCTGCTTCCGTGCTTTCTTACACATACGCACTGCCTACTCGGTGCGATGGGGAAGGTGAGCGGCATAAAAGCAGTGCCAGAGGGTTGGTCTGATAGAGCAGATACGCTGGCTAGGCTGCACTTTGAAATGGCAGTGGGAACGTATGATACCTCTGTTACTAGCATCCATTTCTGCTCTGTGGACACACTGTTTGCCACCTCTCTTAGATAGGAAGATTTTGGTAATTGGTTTTTTTTGATGGAAAAATTGTGTAGGCTTCTTGCTAGTATGAAGATATATTGTGTATGGTAGAGCAGAGTGGAGGAGTGTGATTCAGTCTCTCCTGTCATTTAGTTTGCATGCTGGCTCCTCACTGAACATCACAGATTGCGCTTTCTGTTTCTTACTTCATAGTTGCCCATTCTGAAATTGATAAGAGTCTACTCTAATGTTTTAATTTCACTATTCTGATGTGGTCTTCTAACCTGTTATTCTTGATAAACTAAATCGTTGTTTTGTTTAACTCTTGCCAGCATCTAATAAACTGGTGGCATAGGGGTTTTCTTCGTAGCGTGGCTTGGGAGTATTTGGCTTTGTTAGATCGGAGGCGAGGCTACCGTGGGGAGGGGTGTCCACTAGATACTGATCTTGTTCTTCGGTGCTTTGCCGTTGGTTGCTTGCTGCTTTTATTAAGGTGCCAGGAGGAAGCTGAATACTCTTTTCTGTATGTTAATGCCAAGATTGTTTTGCAGACAACATTGCTATAATTTTTATGTTTATATACTATTTGCATACAGATATGCAGGTATATAGTTGCTATGCTCTGTTGCTGTTCGGTGGGTGAATTTCAAGTCGAGCCACAGACTTCCGTGTCAGATCATAAACGAGCTGACCCGCTGTCGGACAGCGCTGTCGGTGATTTTAGAAGACGACCCGTCTCTCCGGCACTTTAAGGAGCAGAAGGTCCGGCGGTGCTTTTTCTAGCCTTGCTTTTGCCGCCCGTGTGACTCCCCCCGAACGCATCGCCGTGCGACGACCCGGCCTGTGACACCTCCCTGCAGCCGCACCTCCCGCCGATATCGCCCTATTCCCCCGCCCGCCCCCCGCCCCCGCCGCCAGCGCGCAGTCACGCCTCACGGGAGCCGCCGCGGCCGCGGCCCCTCCGCCCTACCCCCGCCCCGGCAGACCGGTCCGCGGCGGCACACACGCACCCCCACGCACACGCACCCACGCTCACGCACCGCAGGGAGGCCCCCGGCGCCGCCCCGCACCGCGGCGGGCAGGGAGGGAGGGAGCGCGGCGGCGGCGCGGACCCGCCCGGCCCTGCCCAGCGCCGCCGCCCCCCGCATCGGCCGCCGCGGCGCGGAGGGCGCAGGGCGGTGCGGGCCGTGCGTCGCCGCCGCCGCCGCCGCTCCGCGGCTCCTCGCCCGCCCGAGCCATGTCTGCCAGAGGTGGGTCTCTGCCGCGCCGGGGTCCGCGTCCCTGCCGGCCACTCGGGCGCGGGCGGAGGAGCCGCGCTTGACCTTGCGCGTCTTGCCGTGCTGCAGTGCCCCGCTCGCTGCGCTCGGGCGAAGGTTGTGCGGGCGATTTCGGAGCAGGGGGAGGCGAGGAGATTTCCCCACACGGGCCGTCGCCTGCCCGGTACCATTTTGCGGCTCGGCCGTGGAAGGGGCTCCGGAGCGGGCTGCAGCAGGGCTTGGCGCCGCAGAGCATCCTCCGGGGACGGGCAGCCAGCATCCCCCCATCCTTCAGGGACCCCGCTTCGCCTTTTGCCAGCGCCCGGGGGGCGGCCGTGGGAGCGCAGGGGGGCGGCGGCTTGGTGCGTTTTAAGTGACGATGGGAGTGTATGTATGCGGAGAAAGGAATATGGTGGTGAGGGTGGGTTTAGGGTCAGAACTCGGTGATTATTACTGCTTAGGAAATACTAACTGGTTGGTGCTGGTAAGTCTGCTGAGCGCTAGTGAGGCATCTGGCTTGTTCTGCCATTTGTAAAGCAAGTGCTCCTGTTAGGGTGTGGTGATAAATCCAATCGTCAGATTATACCTCTGGTGGACATTTGCATCTGGCTTGAAATTAAGGTTTTGAAGTTTTAATTCAAATTTGCATTTGTTTTTATAATAGTCTAAACTTGAATAGCCTTCGTCCTTTGCATGCATTTGTGCATAGACTGTGACTGTGCGTTTGGGAATTCTGGGCTGGAGATGAACAGATCAACCCTCATTGACTGCAGATCCTGTCTTCTCCCAAACTTCTGCTTCCGATTTGAGAAACTGATGCAGGTGTGGCCCAAAGACTGGTGCTTTAGTTTTTTTACTATAGTAAGTACCAATTAAAGAACTGGAGGCATAAAGTTAAGATTTTCTGAACGTTGTCATAACAAAGCAGAAATACTTGTAAGCATCTCCTGAAGAGAGAAAATTATTTGCACAATAATGACAAGTAAAAACATTCCCCGGTTATCTCGGAATTGAAAAAATACTTTGTCAAAATTATGTATTACAAATTAACAAACCCCTGAACGTAGGGATACGTCTTATTTGTTCCTCCCTTTCTTTCTCTCCACCTTCATGTATTAAATACTGCTCAGCATGGACCAACTCTTTCATTTGCTTGGATTCATGTTAATGTCCAAATGAGCTTCATGGACATGGAAGGCATCGTGCGACTGCCGAAAGATTGTCAGCATTTGTGGATAGGACCATATTCCAAGAGCATCACACCCATTTTAGATATAAATAATAAATAGTATTAGAGCAGCATAATTCTTCGTGGCACAGTGTTATTCTTGCTTTAGGAAGAAATGGACCGTATCAGTCTCCAAAGCATCTATTTCTGGAAGAACACTAAGTATATTAGCATCAGTGCTGTGCTAAGGCTGCATTAGTACTTGGGAAAATCCAGCAAAGCTTTATAACATGGATTAGATTTGTTGTCTTCAAAGGGATACCTGGATTTGAGGAAGCAACAGAAAAACTTCGCAATTTCAGCTCTGCAGATGACTCCCCAAAACTGAGCCGTACAGAATGGGAAGCCAGGGAACGTTTCCACTGGCCATATTCCCTTTTCCTCCCCCCACCATCCCTTTTTCCTATTCATCTGCACAACACATGATGTTTGATGCCTGCTTGATTCTGCTGGAGAGCTGCCTGGAGAAGAAGGGTGAATTCTTTCTCAGCCTCTCCCCTGCCATCTAGTTTTTTCAGAGTAATTAATTGGGGAGAGAGAGAGAGTCTGTAGGACTTCAGGGAAGTAGTGAATAGGATTCATAAAAGAGATTAAGATATTAATTTCTATCAATGTTTGCTTTTCAATTTTAACAAAAGGACTTACTTGGAAAATAAGCATGTCTGTGCGAGTAAACAGAGTTATTCAGTACTGACCAAAGGCTATTTGTGTATAAAGCAGTATAGACCATTGTTATTATTAGACATTTTAAACACTACTGCTGTTAAAATCTTACATGTGAACTTACTTTTACACACTTATGTGTAATGATGGGTCTTAATGAGGTTGGTCATGAGAATGTAGCTCGAATAAGAAGTAAGTCTTTGAGGGGTTAGGGCTTTGTTCAAATGTCAGATAGGGACCCTTTGCTTATGAAGGCAGATTACCTCATACATACGCAGTTTCATTAAAACCACTGTATCGTTAGGGTCTGCATGCTCAACAAATAGTGATTGTTAATATTTTACCTTGTGTTAGCTGTCCAAAGGTGATCATTATTATTCTGAATGCATCAGACACTTGGAACTGCCTGCTTGTTGATTATATACCAAGCATAACAAGAACAGCAAAAGAGTTAAACATTCACCTGTGCCATTTTTATTACTAAACTGCAGAAGATATTCAAGAGATAGTAAAAAACTTCACAATATTTTTAGTGTTCAATTTGTGCAGCTCTCTATTCATCTCTTTTGCTCCAGGAGGCAGCATGGTCTAGTGAACTGATTGCAACAGATGACAGAAGAAACTCCTGAAATCCAGCAGTACCTCTGTACTTTTGGACCGTTCCCTGTTGTTATTTAAACAAAACTACCCATATAGTCAATGACATTATGACAGATTGTAAGTCAGTACATAAACTATAACAAATAACACAAATTCATGTAATTTTGCCTTACATGGAACTCCGGATGAAGAGTTTTATGCTTCCCTACTTGTACAATGGAAATAATGGTAGCTAACTTTTTCAGTGGGGTTGCTGTGAGGACTAATGGCTCACCTGTGCTTTAAGATGAATTTTCTGAAATTTTCCTTTATTTTCTTCCACCCTTCACAGACTAGGTTGTTGCAGTCCTTCAAACCTGTCCCTCACTTCTTGCTGTTATGAAAGTGTAAGGTCTCTAACATTCTTCTGCCGTTTTCCTCATAGTACAGCTCTAGCAGATGTTTTGACCAAATGCCAGATGAAGCAGCACAGGCGTGTATTCCCAGAAGCTTGAACAAATAATCAGTTTGGAAATCTGGTGATTGAACAGGGAGCTGAAACGAACTTTGAAAACTCCTTTTCACTTCCCTGTCAAGTTGGAGTCCTTCCCAGGGCACTCTCACGACCTGTTCTGCAGCCTGTTGGGATCAGTGGAGAGCTGCCGTTGACGTCAGTTGGGCTTTTCAATTTTGCAGTTTGCAAAAGGCTTCATATTCTACTTTCAGCTGTTGTTAAGTAGTTGTTATTAGGACTCATACATGACTGAATTTGGGTGTTGGAGTAAGCCTTATAGAGTGTTGCTTACCTAAGGGCTTGTTTGCGAAGAGCTGTAAATTCTCTGGATGAAAGACATTTTTCTAAAGCCAAGTATAACTGTGACCTACTTGTGCATGTTATCTAAAGTGCTTAAAAACTGTCAAAACTACTTGTTATCATGAAGGTCTAAGTTAATGGGAAAATGGCTATTTTTAACTATTATAATCTTCAGTTATGCTAGAGCAAACAGGCACAAATGGTAGTGTTTGGTATGGTCAAATATAAAGATCTTAGCTAAAAATTTTTTCTAAATGTTGAAAGAATTAGCATGAGCTGTATTTAGTCCAGTAGGCAACTTCTTCAGGAAAACGAAGGCATGTAAAAAAGGAGTTTTATCAATAGCGGTGTCTTTTCAGCCTTTTTTGTGCCGTAACAAAAATCACTGAATTTTGACAGAAGCCGGTCTTAAAGAAATATTATTGCTGTCTGATATTAACAGGTTGTACTGTGCCATTCTGATGCTGCAAGTGTGGGTGTTGTAGAGAAAGTAATTACATTTTTTAGCCTACTCAGTAGTCAAAGTAGTAGGGTTGTTTAGCTTAAGAATTTACTTTACGCTACAATCCTTGTCTTTTCCTATCTGATTTTGTAACAAATGTAGATCAAACACTTCTCATTTCAGACAAATAAATTACCGTAACACTGGTGTGAGGGGGGTTTTGTCCTCATTTTACAGGTGAGACAGGAACTGAAATGATTTTTTTCTCTTCTCTGAGCCAGGTCAGAACAGGGGAATTTCTGCCTTCTGGGCCTCTTCTCAGGCTCCTCATTTGTTCTTACACAAGTTGATAATAGATTTCTAACAGAAAAACTTCAGCTCATTATGTTTTGTTCTGGTAACACTTCTTTCTTCATCTGCACTGTGCACATCACTTGATTGATCCGTTTTACAGTTGTGAACTTTTGTGTGAGGAAATCACAGATTTTGCAATGAGAAATTTACATACTAAATCTTGAGCTCCTACATATTCCACCAATAACCTTTATTTTTCTTTTCCAAATTTTCTTGTCCTCCTCAGATAGCTGTAGACATGGCTGCCGTTGCTGGCAGCGATGGTTTTGGTTGAGGTCTATGCTGACTGGTTTAAAAACTAGCTGCTGGGAGCTTCTGGTCAACGTTTTATTATGGTCTGTGATTTTCACAGTAACATTGCTCATATCTAAAGGAACCAGCCACTTAGGAGGTGGCAATATTGTCGTGCCATATCCTTTCTGAAATCTATTGCTGTGTTTTTCTACTTGTTGTCAGAGGTATTTCTTTCAGGCATGTAATAACCTCCCTAATCTGTGCTGTGACTAGTACGTGGCTATCACCGAACGCTCTCAGGCCAAACGACCTAGAGATTGGGGCTGTGCGAGCTGTCTGGACATTTCCTTAATTTTAGAAGTAGAGAATTTTAATATTTTTAGAGTAGTTAATTATTGTAGCTTCAAATGCTTCTAGTCCTAGTGATTTCCACCATTTTCCTTGGTATAATGCTCCGTAGCCCGAAGGAGCACGTTCTTGGCAGGGTTCAGTGCTCTGCAGTATTACCTGAGACAGAGCTGTCTGTGCAGTCATGCCGACACAGCTGTTTCCCACTTTGAATACCTATGCAGTGCTGAATTTGGAACTGACTCTGAAGGTTTTTCTCTCCCCAGCTTTTGTCCTGAATTTCTTCTGTACTGATTTCATGCTGTTATTTAATCCTATCTGTTCTTTCTCTTTATTTCTTCCAAATACATGTAATGACTTATGTTTTTTTCTCCAGTTACTCGTTTTAGGGCTCGAACCTCAATTTAGTGGCTTAAATAGCTCAGGATGAGCAGCTGGATTGTCACTGCAAGCTGTACTTACTTATCTGTACATGAGAATCAGTAGTTGCAGCCAAATGCTTAGGCCTGGTAGAGCTTTTGTTTTGATGGGGAAGAATATTTTACTGAGGTATCTGGCTTAAACAGTAGTATCTCTTCTAAGCTGCTTCTTTGTAAGTTTTGCCTCTTCATCCCATCTTTTTTTCCCCTCAACAAAGCTTCATCTGTGCAGTTTAACTTTTGTGATTAATGAAAATTAGTCCTGAATGCATGGAAAAAGTTGCATAGGCTAATGGCAACAACAAGAGGAAACTGGGACAATGAGGTAGAATCTATTTTAGATGCATGGCTCTGAAAGGAATTGCACAGAAGGAAAATAAGCATCAGCTTATGGATGGAAAAGCCAGCAAAATTGCTTTTAGTGAAGAACACCAGAACCTCATGTGTTTTGCAGTCTCTGAAAACAATCTTTTGGGGATTTCTTTTTTTTTCTTTTAATAGGTTTGAATTGAATATTTTGAATTATTTTTAATCTAATCTGTTAGTAATTGAAAATGAAAAGAGCACATGGTTAGTTCATGTGACCGGTGTAGTATTTCTTAGTTTTGCAGTGCAAAGCTAGAAACACACAGTGGAAAGCAGACTTTGGTCTGTAAGTTCTGAGATCAGCAAGTAGCCCCTAATTTTTTTGTCACATACTGTTTAGGCTACGATGTCTTTATAAATAGGTGTTGTTCTTCATTAAAACCCAAAGAAAGCTCCTAGACATTAGACAGTAATTACAGAGAAAAACTCTGTGAGACACACATTGTCCTGGTTTCGGCTGGGATGGGTTAAATTTCTTCCTAGTGCTGTGTTTTGGATTTAGTATGAGGAGAATGTTGATAACACACTGATGTTTTCAGTTGTTGCTAAGTGCCCTCCTAGTCCAAGGACAGCTCCCGTGCCTACTGACTGAGCTAGGTACACAAGATGGGAGGGAACATAATCAGGACAGCCAGCCCAGCTGGCTAATGGGGTATTCCATACCATGTGACGTCATGCTCAGTATATGAATGGTAGGCGTGATCCAGGAAGTACCGATCGGTACTTGGTTATCGGTCAGCGCGGGTGGTGAGCAATTGCATTGTGCATCACTCATTTTGTATATTTTATCATTATCATTATTATTTTCCCTTTTTTTCCCTGTTCTATTAAACTGTCTTTATCTCAACCCACGAGTTTTTCTCACTCTTACCCTTCCGATTCTCTCCCCGTCCCGCTGGGGGCGGGGGGAGTGAGCGAGCGGCTGCGTGGTATTTGGCTGCCTGCCAGGTTAAACCACGACAGTCCTTTTTGGCGCCCAACGTGGGGCTCAAAGGGTTGAGATAACGACACATCTGACCCGAACGGGTTAAAACAAATTTGTTATAAGCATTCATTATATCAGTTTAGTACTCGATGTTCACAATGTTGATTTATTTGCTCTCAGAGTTTTTGGATCTGTTTTTGGAGTTGTGGTATATAGCACCTTACTGGCTGTCTATACTGCTGATTATCAGTTTGTATGTGGGGTTGGTCATCTCTGGGAAATGGATTAAGGTCATTGCTTTGCTCACCCCTTATTGTGGCATGTTTTGAGAAAGAACTTATTTTTTAAAAGCTCAAACCCAAATAAGAGTCCCAATCCTGTAAACACTATTGAGCATTGCATTCGATATGTTTACCAGTCCCATACGTTATGTAGGGAAATCCTTAATTTGTAAACAAGGTTGGACCAGACGGGCTTCTGCAAGGTATACCTGTGATGGAGGAGTTTTACGCTCTCCTTTTCCTATTTGTAAGCCAGAATTAGTGCTTTGGTGAGTCAGTTTGTTTCATGTAAACCGTGAAACACAGCCACATCCACAATGCAGCGCCTGCTGTTTATGTACACACATTGGAGTTAGACTTAATCTTAGTGTGGCGCTGATTGTGTAGAGCTTTAGCAAGAGCTGAATATGAGCTACCTGCCTGAGTACCTGCCCGATTTCTTGTGTGGAATTTGCAGGCTGTGTTGACTTCTGTGCTGTTGCGAACAGTGTTGTGGCCAGTCTCAGCAAAGTCAGTTGTGGTGATGAGTATGGTGTAATTACACAGCCTTGGAGTTACTTCCCCATGGCTAGAAAAGATTGCATGCACTTCACGTTTGTTGAAAACTATTAATCTGTTCATCTGAGCTCTACATTTTGAAGGGGAAGAAAGATCTGTTGTCATCATTGTAGAAAAGACTGATGTGTAAAAAAGTACGATGAGCCAGAGTGTTGTGTGGCACCAGTGTACTCTCTGCCTCCGGAGAGGAGGTGCTGGGGTTTTCCTGCTGTGCTGGTAGGAGCGCTGAGAGACGCCTGTCTGTGCAGCTGTGACTGAGGGGCACCCTGGACAGAAGCACCCAGAAGACAACGTGCTCAAAGCTGAGGCAAAAGGTACTTTTTTTCCCCTATGGTTTTTTGCAGTTTCAACTTACAGGGGGGTGAAAGAAAAACATCCAAGTTAGTCAGCAGATTGTGAGCTTCTCACTCCCTGAAGCCCTTAGACTGGTGCTTAGCTCTTTCTGGAGCTTGCTGAAAACTGCAGGACATGTTGCTGTTCATTGACAAAGCCAGCGATGTCTTTTTCTATTTCATGGTCATGGACGTTTTCGTGGTAACTTACTGGCATGGCACTTAGTAGTGATCCTTTTGGAGGTAGGTCAGAGAGGTGAGTGGCCTTACAGTGGACTTTCTGAGGACATCATGACAAGAAGTTTTGGTTTATTGCTTCCTTACTAATAAAGATGGTTTATTGTATTTCTGAAACTGCACAAACAGATCATGTATTGATGTAGAGATGGATACATTTTAATCCAAAGTGCAAAGTTGAAACAATTTCTGTAACATTTTCTTAGAATTTATCATTCCGTTTGCTACACCTGGAACCTTAACTTAGTAGTTTTTAATGTGCTTTTAACTACTGTTTCCTCCAATGTAAGTCTTGTATGAGTAAGGACTGTGGGATTTCACTCAGTGAAAGGATTCTGCTTTAATTACTGTTATTATAAAGCTGATTTTGTTTCTGTCGCATCAGGCTAGTATGAGGCATCTTTGATCAACAGATAAGTCAGCAAAACTGCTGTTCAAATTACAGTTTCCTTTTAACTAGTAATGAAAGCTTTAAGTTTATTTTTGGCATTAGAAAGTCTGGGAGACAACCAGGTTAGATAAGAGCTGAAACCTAGTTATTGATAAAGGAACATAGCTAAGAGAGTATAATAACAGCTCTGAAAAAGACGTTCCAGCTCTATCTCTCTGTGACCCTACACGTACAGAAAATGCAAGTTTATGCCGAAGTACTGGCTTTCTCTGTTCTCCTAGGTTGCCACTTCTGTTGATCTACATTTGTGGAAGAGTTGGCTTCAATAAAGACTGAGAAAGGTGAATGAATTTCATACAATTAGGGTGTAAAAGAAGAGACAGATTTAGGACTTGCTGTTTCACTGAAGACAATAGTAAATATCTTGTTCAGTGGAACAGGAATATACTTGAGCCTATGGTCAATAGACAATGTGGAAATCAATGGTTTTCTCAGAATGAAAACCAAAAGGAGAAAAACCTTTTTTTCTTGAATGAAAGCACACCTGAGTGAAGCACAAATCTAAGCACCTTTAAAATTAGGTTTAGTTGCAAAAGGAATTGTGCTATTACCCATAAAGTAATATTTTATGCCTATTAATGGAAGTCGACATAATGTAAGTATACTAATTTTCTCTGCCGAGGACTTTCTTTATTCCAGTTGGGAGGGTATGTACATGCATGAACAGGCTGTGTGTGTCGAGGTATGTGTGAATGTCTTTGTTCCACAAAAGGAAATCTGCAGATGTCTTGAGTGGTTTATAATGAGCAGAGCTGTAAGACCCATTACCTTTCACTGGAATTGTGCCCAGTTTTATTTTTTCATTCTTAGTTTCACCTGTTCTCATGAATATCTTCTGCATATGAACGTAGATACACAAGACAGGATTTGAATATTTCTATGACCTTCTGCTGCTGTTGTATAATTTTCTCTTTTATAGTCTTAGTAAGCCAATAAAACAATTACGTGATAATCAGACAATCCACTAAGAACCTGTGGCATATGTAAATAACAACAAAACTTATTGCAAGAAGACAGTGTTGTTATATAATAATGTGGTTATCCAAAACTGTTTATTCTACTTCATGAGCTGGAGATAATTTCAAAATTATTCAGTCCAGACTTTGATCTAAGGAAGAATAATAAAACTTTGATCATTGTTGAATTGGCAGCTGCTATAAAAAGCCTATGTTATATTTCTCTCTTAGTAACACTGGCTAATCCAAAATAACTGATAAAAGAATTTGATGATTGCAGCTTAGGGATGCTTCCTGACTTGACCTGAAGTAATCTCTGTCCAAAAATATCTATAAATATTTTTTCTATTGCCAGATGTTTTGATATTTGAGATAAACAACAAAAATGTTTTGTGTACTTAGATGTGCAGTGCACATTTGTAATCCGGTGTTTCTCTGGTTAACTGATTATGTTCATACGTAATATGATTAATTTACAATAAAATTCTGATGCCATTATGTTGCTTTCTATCTTTCTGAAAATGTCTATGACTGTATTATAGTTACCACAGTGAGAGCGTATTTCTTTCCATGCTTGCAACAGTCAATATTTTCCTACACGTTTGTGTAGGAAACACCACTTGTGATGTTCTTCCTTTAAAGCTGCAGCTGGACAGTGGCAAATTTTTCTAGGTTTAATATTTTAAAACTTAAAGGAGAATGTAAAAAAACCAAAAAGCCATCTAACCTTTTTTTTCATCATAAATTGAGATTTTTGAAAATTCCAGAATTGTACGGGTCAACAAAGCTCGCAGACTTGTGAAGTTTCTTTGGTACTTTTGAATTTCTACCCATAATACATGCAATGAAGAAAATGGCTGAAAACTTAGACTCAAATGGCAGTTGATTTTAGGATCTTTAATGTGTTTTGTTTATCTAGATATAACATGATCTCAGTCCCTAGATAATGCAGAGGTTTTTCAAATCTGTGTGGCAGGGATGTTGAGAGGTTCATGTAATGTTTGGTATAGTGTTCCAAGAGTAAAGTGCCACGAAAGGGTTACACTTGTTCTTCCTTCGGCCAGGCTGGCATGGCACTGTGCATTTGGCTTGTTCTCTACAGTTTGTGGTGGTACAAAAGTTAAGCAGGGCAAGATTCAACCTTTCCCTTCTTTTGCTGTGAGTTTTCCAGCTGTCTGGCTCCCTGCTTGATGTAGATAATCTGCAGATCTAAAGTCTTCTTTAATGACACTACTCTTGTGTTTTGGGCAGTAAATCCTATTGAGTTAAACATGTTCAAAATTTAGGTTTGGGAGATTTTATGACTTTTTGCAATAGCAATTTCCCCCTCTTTCTCTTGTCCTCTGGTGACAGCTTTTGTGGATACCGGGAGTTCTCATTTTTCCTTTCTGCAAGGCACGCAAGCCAAGCAGACCAGTACTATAAGATGCACTTCATTCTCTGTCCAATTGTTCCCACTCCGTATTTATCAAAAGCAAAAAGACTATGTGCCTGAAGGGGGATTAAGACTCCTACCATCTTGCTATTTATGATGCTCAGGAGGTATTTTTAGTAAAGGTTGTTGGCGCTGCTGCCCAAGGGAATGGCTGAGAGAGGGTAAGCCAGCTGAAACTAATGAATACTATGGCTGGAATTGCGGGGAAGGGGTGACCCCAGCAAAGACCCCTTTGGTGGTTGTGTGTGTGCATATGAATGTGTATGTGTGCACATAAACAGATTCGGAGTCTACGTATAGAAAACAACTAAAGAAACTATAATCGGCTGTGCTCAGTGCAGCCATTTGAAAGAGGGGAGGAGATTAGTTCATGCTCTGTTCCACACAATTCCTATTCCTGAAAGATTATTGGAGTTACGTGGAATGGTTTTTATATGATACTCAGTTTCCATAGCTGAACCCTCCCTCCAAATGTACAGGTCCAGCAAGATCTGTTGCTAATACAGGTTATGACTCAGTTTTCTAAGGAAGCGAGGTCAAGATTGACCCATGTTCTGCCCTTGTTAAATTTGCCTCCTACACTTTCCTCTGGAGACCGAGAAGTCACGAGAGCAGTGGGTGAAGGAGATGGTGAGTAAGAGCCGTAGAGAGTGGAAGAGGAATAGAAGGGCACCTGAGAACGGTGAGCAAAAGAGACATATTTAAAGCAGAGTGAGGCAAGAGAGTGTCCGAGGAAATCCTTCTTCAAGCTGGTACAGAGGCAGAACTGACGCAGACCAGAACTGGCCCTGAACCTAAGAAAGATTAAAAGAGATGGGAGTACAGAACACTTGGAGAGTTACAGAAAGGAGTTGTAAGTGTTCTGATGTCAAAAAGCTTTCTGTTTTTATTTCTTTGGGTTTTGGACACCCCAAGTAGCCTACCAGTCAGTCAAGGGGAGTGTGTGCTGGAGTAACTGTCCTTACAATTGCTGCAAATTATTTTGTGATTTTCTGAAGGGAGTGGAGGGAAGTACTGGTTTGTAATCGCCTGAGGAAAAACTCTTAGCTGCCTAAAACCTCTGAACGCTTCACAGACTGATCTAGGAGCTGGTGCTCTGCCAGATCCTATTTTTAAGCAATTATGTTTCTCTCCCAACTTTATGAAGTTATGCTTCTCTAGCAATATCACACAAGCGTAGGGCCTGGAAAGGGAGGGAGGGGACACGTGGGCAAGCATATGACTTTTGAGGGGAGAAATATAAAACTAAGTTTGATGCCATGTTTCCATGTTTGCATAGCAAAGAGCTAATCTTCAGTGAGACTGAACAGCTCCAGCCCTGGTGTGTTTCCATCCTGCTGAGTTACACAGTCTCTGTTGCTACTTAGAAGTAGAATCTGCTGTTTTCCTTGAATACATAATTCTTTTCTGCTAATGCTTTCTTTGCACTGCAAGTTGATGTTTCAAACAGAAGTATTAAGAGATTTCCTAGGGCAATTAGGAAAGCCCATCAGCTGGGGCATTTAGAAAAACTAGAAAGCATAACGCCAACAGAAGTCCCATGTTAACTCACTGGGAATGGATTAATTATGAGATCAGCTATGATGTCCTTTTGATTTCTGACATGTCTAAAGAGCCCCATAGATGCAGTCAGAACTGATCAAAAGTATTTTTGTGAATGTAACAAGTAGTTTTTCTATTGGCAAAATACACTTCATGTAAATGAAATTGGGAAGACAGAAAGAATAACTGGAAGAGAAAATAAAGTCCACAGGAATCACTGCTGCTGCCTAAACACCAGTAATGCTATTAACAGTTCCAAACTTAACAGTTTTATTCAGAATATATCTTCCTTCATGCTGGCAGGAAAGCTCAGTTTACTTAGTGTGTTCTCATTTTCTGATTTCCAGCAATAAATGTTATACCAAAAGTGTGGCCAATGGACCACGTAAGAGTTAGTGTGTCTGAGATTTTTCCAAGTTCTAGGATAAAAAAATGATGTTTTGACACCAATAAGGGAGAGTGTTGCTCCGTTTGAAATGCATGTTAGTGTGCCTACTCAGAATTTCTTTCAAGTGTGGAGTTCTTAGTAGAACATTCATTGATGTTTCTTCCCCAGACCGTATTCCAGAAACAATACTCATCATGGACTGAAATAATTCTTGACTACTATTAAGTTTCATTTTCTGCCCCACCCTCCTTCATTTCTGTAATGCAAAATAACCCAGTAGTAGGAAATCTTTAATTCAGCTTTTCATTCTGTCCAACATCATTTACTGCTAATATTTATGGGTTCTGTAAGCGTGCTACTCTTAATATTAATAGTTCATCTTGGGAGCACAAATGTTCAGCATCAAATTCATTTTCCACTAAGAACTGGAACTTCCACTGGAAGTTAAAAGCCTTTCTAAAATGGTTATTTTCCTGTTTTATATGTCTTGAAAATGTCAAGCAGTACTGTTGGTTACACTTGAGCACAGTATTCTGCAGTATCAGAGGGTGAGACAGACACAGCAATTTGATCTTTCCTGAGTGCTTCAAAAAATAATCAGCATGCCTTTTATTTCTGATCTATTTCTTGCCTGAATGACTGTTTAGAAACTGCAGAGGGCAAAGAATATATTGACAAAAAGTCTTTTTTGGTAGCGGAGCTCTTGGAAGACAAACTATACTCTCTTGTGTTGTGTAAATCTAGAATAACTGTGAAGGCCAGCAGAATAACTCCAGATTTGTGCTAGTCAGAGAGATGAATTGGTCAGATTTTTGGTCATGATATGAAGTAGAGGAAGACATTGAGCAGAGGAATGGTTGTAGAGACAGTTCATCCTGCCTTGAGGCAGGAAGAGGAACACAGCTTTTTCAAGTCCCTTTTACCATTAGCATTTTGTAACTTGCAGGCTTCTGTGCTATGGGACATATGGGTTTATTAATCTGTGTTCAGTCTGAACCCCTGTTTTGGACACTTCCTCTAAAACAAGTTTTTTTGCGTGTGTGTTAGTATATGAAAGCACAGAGAACCTCAACAATATATTGTTACTTAGAAATTTAGTGGATAATGAAGATAGTTATACTTTGGCATGTATAAAAGAATGTTAATTATATACAGTGATTCATAAGATACATTAAGCTGAATAAGCATTCCCCCCATTTGAAAGTACGAAAGTGGGCATTGTGGTCTTTGGGGAATTGTTCATCCTGGCAGTTACAAGAGTCTAGGTAAAACCTGTATTTCATCCACAATCTGCTTTATCTCATCTAGGACATGCTAGATAACATGCTATCCTAGAAGGAAGGTGTGAAAATTACTTTTAGCTGCTTCTAGAGTGTTATGGCTGATGTCAGATGTAGGTTAGTGCAGGGAAGAGAAGTTGTATAAAACTGGAAATTGATCCTACTCTTAATGAGTTCCAGTTCTGTATATTAATCAAAATATTGCTGTCCCTTCCTCCCTCTCTCCCTTCCTCCCTCCGGGCTAAACCCGGCACTGAATTGAGTAGCTCTGTTGAATTCTCTTGCCATCCTGGCAACCACATTGGAAAACTGCTGGAAACATGAGGAACTCTACAATTTGTAAGTGCATGTATATAGATGTTTTTATTCAGTTATTGATGATCAGCTGCTGCTGACGATGATTTCTGGGTTAGCTGAACCACAGGCAGGTACCCATTTTTTTTGCCTAGTGCATAGTTTGCTTTCTAGTCATGCCTTATCTTCTCTAAAGAAAGTGCAGTATCTGAATATAGTTGTTTTTTAGTTTTAATACCTCTTCGGAATAGCTTCTGTGCCAGTAGGAGCATGGAGGTCTTACCCCTAATCTAGAGCATGGTGGCTTTCTGTCTTGGAGGACATAAACACTGTCAGCAGAATGAAGAGAGCTGAGACGTTGTTCAGTAGCTGGGGGAAGAGATTTATTGCATGTTTTCATGACCTTTGCATCTTTCCATTACCTTTTACAACGTAAATACCCTGTAAAAGTGAGCTACAAAAGGGAAGGCAGCGTGTTGCATTATGTTTGCTGATGCTGAATTCATGCTCTCTCTTTGATTTCTTCTTTTTCTTTTTTTTTTTTTTTTTAAGCAGAGATTTGGCAATCGCTGTTTTTCAATTTATTTGACGTTTAGCCATCTGGAGCTGAGCAGAGCTTTAGTCACACGCGTTAGCTGTGTTAAGTGGAGCAATGTAGGATCTAGGGACCGAATTCAACTCCAAAGTAAGCACAGTGGAATTAGCAAAGTTACATCAGGATTGGACTGGCTCTTTCAGCTGGCCGTTTGCTATGCGGGTTACTGAGAAGTTTCATCTTGTTTTCTCAGCTCTGAGGGAGCTTAGTGTGAAGATGCCTGGGATGCTTGAGGTAAATTGCTGGACAAGTAAATGGAAACCACTCAAATAATTTCCAGTATTTTGTTTCTATCCAGGTTAAAACAAATAATAAGTCCTCCTCTCTTGGTAATGCTCTATAGGGCACTTGGGACCTGTTAGTGGCCCCGCGCTAGTGCTTACAAAGCTTATACTTTCAGGCTGCATTTAGGGTGCATCTTATTCCCTAGATATCTCCCCAAGCCCTGCATTGCTGTAGCTCTCTGCCCCAGCTTTTCCAGAAGGGATGGCTCCAAAAGCAGAAGAGAGTGAATACAGTGTTATTAGGTGGCTGAATGATTTACTGCCGGTTTGTGTGTTGACTTCAATTGTGTACTGGGTACAGGGGATGGTATTGGATTCAGTGGACAAGCTCTCTTATATAGGAGCGGCTGTATGGTATTGGAGCGGCTGTGTATGGTATTGGATTCAGTGGACAAGCTCTCTTATATAGGAGCAGCTGTATGGTATTGGAGCAGCTGTGTATGGTATTGGATTCAGTGGACAAGCTCTCTTATATAACAGTATCTCTATTTCCTTGAAAATGAGGCTGTCAACACTCTTCTGGGCAAAAGTGTATGTTCCACAAACATTATTATTGGTGAGGTTTCCTCCTTCCATTATGGTGATGTCCAGCTTCCTTCTGGGTCGCATGAACAGCCCATAATTGCTTTTTGTACCTCCCATAACAAGGCAGCGATGGGCCCGTGTCTCCAATCTGCTAACTTTAAAGAAGCTTGTATTCTTCTCCCTTTAATATTAGGACCCTGAACTCTTTGATATCAGTTCTGTGTTTCAGGTGTATCTCCATGTGAGGCAGAATATTACTTTCATGACACTTTCCTTCTACTTATAAGTTGGCCTTGTGAGTGTTTTGTTAAGACCAGAAGGAGATTGTCGTGGTTTCTTGAAGGCAGAGCCTGGTTAGGAGACTGGAAATGATGCCATGTACAGGAGTGTGAACTATATTGCTGTTGCTGAGATTCATTTCAGAATTCCTCTATCCTTTTTGGTTGCATTCTTGCAAATTTCTACCCAGTATGCTGCCCAGCCTGTCATTTAATTTTTTCTCCATGTGTGGCACAGCTGGACAGAATGAAAACCAGTAGGATTATAAATGTATATAGCTTCAGGTGTTATCTTTATTTTGTCAACATGTAGTCTAGCTAACACCTAGTGACTTTCTTTCCTCTTGCCCTTTGGTTTCTCTGCTGAAGACAGCTGCTCACGAACAGCTGTTTTGGTCCATTTTACAAAGCTTTGAGGATTAATGATTTTAACGCACAATACAGTAAAGGAACTCTGTTAAATCAATGCTCCCTCGTTTGGTCATCAAGCTTTTTAATAATTAAAATGATTGCCCATAGTGGTTTTCTGCTTTTCCTGATGCCCAGAAGAGCAGTTATAGCCTTGACACAAGTGCTTCTATTCTTGTGCAGATGAGCTGAGGGCTGAGCCTAACCACGGCCATACGGTGGGGTCAGGACCTTTCAACAGCTCTGAGAAATGCTCAGGCAGATTGTAAAAGCTGATCTGCAAAATCACTTCACCTGTGTTTTCAGGTTTGGTATAGGAGAAATGGTTAAGAAGTGCAAATTGTGGGAGATGCACTATAGGCCACGTACAGAATCACTCAGTGAGAAAACATGCTTACACTTGTGCTAGTGTTAGTGAAGTTCATTGTAAAGTATCTGGTTAGCGGGCATTTCCTGAGACTTATGTGCACCATCATAAATTTTATTGCCGAAAGTCAGACTAGGTGATGGTAGATGCCTTAAAATCAGTGAATTGTGGAATGAAAATAATTTGAGACAGCAGTCATGGAACACATTTTGAGTGCGACCTCTCACCGTTATAGCCATCAGCTGTCACCTATAAGTTGGTCTTTTCCTTTGAGTGCAAAGTGTCATGCCAATCTGGTGAACAGAACTGCCTGTTGAGGACATGGGACAAATGAGGTGGCTCAAGGCCTTGTCTGGCAACATTTAGTCATGGTCCAAACTCAGACTGGAGTTTGCAGTGTGAAGTGGCCTGCATCACTAGATTTCGGGGATTTTATTTTAGAAACATTTATTACTTAGTTCTGTCCACTTCCTAAGTGAGCCTGAATTTGTGGTTTACTAAGCAAGTATGTAATTTAGAATAGTTGGGTCTTTATAGCAAGTCATCGTTATTAGTGTGTTTAACAAGATTCAGAGCACCGAAATTGGGAAGTTTCGTGTCTGTAAGTGTTACCACTGATGTCATTCAGAGCCGACCCAAGTTCTGTGATGCTCCACTGCTAAGTGCAGGCTAACTCAGGCTTTCCTCAATGCTGCAGCTTCTCTCCTACTACGTTATTCAACACAGCAGGTGTCAATGGCTTAGCATGATCTATGATGGCAGGTGCAGGTCATGGTATGGGAGAGAATATGTAAGATGAGGCTGTTACATCCAAGGGGGTTAGAAAGCACAGATGATAGCATAACCTAGTAATGCCATGTTGTTCCTTCTCTGTCATCTAGACCAGCATGCAAAGCATGTCTCCCATTACCTAATCCAGAGCGGTGCTGTCTTATTTGTGCAAGAAGAATGTTAATGATATTTGGAATAGGCTTAAGTAGGATTTAAGTGTCATGCAGATGTGAGCTAATCCTTTGCCTGGAGTTGTAGTCAACTTTTTACGCAAACACATAGTTAGCCTTTTTGCTCCAATGTAGATAGGTACAAAAATCAACAGTTTTGAATTACAAATACAAGTTCTTTTAAGTCCACTTGGTAGCCTAGGGCATGTCACAGTATCTCTAACACGCTGCCCTGAAAAGATATAATAGACATTTACCACAGCATTTCATGATGCAAATCTATTTCTAGTTAGGTGTCATGTGATTATAGGGAAAAAGAGAGAAGGGTTTTTTTGCTTTGAACAGGGTAAGTTAAAAGACAAAATCAAGTTTTCCAGCTTTACTGCTTTAAAAGAAAATATCATTAGGAAAATCTCTGTAAATGTATTTTTGCTCTTACCCGCCCAGTTATAAATTGATATACCAGATGATCAACTTGGAGGAAAAAAAGTACGGGATAACTTACAACTAGAGGCTTGTATTGAGGCTACATTAGGGAGCAAAATAGAGCAGGTTTAAAGCTGTGTTTGGACGACCTTCAAATCCCATCTGCGGATTTCTTTTTAGCTTCGAGTTTCAAATGTCAGCTGCAAGTAGATCATTGCACCAGAAACACTTAGGCAATGAAAGATCAAGGATGTCCTCTCTTTGCATTTGTTTTAGAGGAGAGAGAACTGTGTCCCTCATTAGGAGCTGCTGTCTGTGGGCAGACCGATGTCTCCGGGAGGAATTGGGAAATCTTGCACACTGGGTTGATGCATTAATCAAGGGTGAAAATGGGAATATCTCCACTAGGTAAAACAAAAACATTAAAAATCCATTATGTTAACATACTATAAAATACTGCTTCAGCCTGGTGTTTGGGTTTTATGCCATGAGGCATGAATATCCGTGGCTAAGAGCAATAAAGATTTAGAGAGTGTGGACATTGGGGGGAAGAAAGCCAAAACACTACTAGGGTGTAATTAAGTATATTTAGCCAGCATTACGATCTTTTGCCGCCTTGAACTATAGAATTTACCAACAAATCCAAAAGGCAGGCTGAAGGGAGAAATCTCCCCCCATCTCCCGTTGTAGTTGTGGACTTCCCTCTGATGCTTTTTTCATTGCTTACATGAAAAAAATGGGGATAAAGGGGAATAACACAAGGCACTGTTATTCTAGAAGCAAAACCTTAGGTCAGAAGTTTCTGTCAGCCAGGATGATCCTTGAGTCCAGTAAAAACAAACTGAGCCTTAGCTGCCTCCAAGAGGCATTTGGCAGAACTGAAGGGTTGCTCAGACAACTAAGAAGCTGCTCTAAAGTGCTGTAAAAACTTCAGGAGCTTTAATTGTTACCACTGATGTCATTCAAGCCTGATTCCCACTGGAACTTCCTCTGTGTTAATTATGGTCCTGAGGATGATAACTTGGCAAACGCAGCTGCAGCATTGCTGTTGCATCAGTTAATTAATCATCCAGGCTGGATTGGAGAGAAGATGTGTTTCTGTACTCTCATTATAAACAGCTGTAGAGAAGTGGAAAGGTTTTGATGACTGAAAGTCCCTTTTCAGCTGTGTTACAGTGTGAGGGCTGCGTGATCCTAATAGTAGTGTCCAGTTCTCGTATGTTCCTGTTTTCAAAGACATGGTGGTGCTTTTTCCCAAAAAAGAAATCGAAACACATCAAACTCTACAAAAGCAGGTGATCTTCGACTCCTCAGTACAGCTGTAAGAAAAAGCTTTATGAATGAAATTAATCCAGCTGTAATAACTTTTTAAAAATAACTTTCACAGGTGAAGGAGACAGATCATATTAGGAATAAATTGAAGATACCTGGAGTGGTTTTCTTAGGCAAATGTAGAGAGATTTTTTCTGAGGTGGCTTTGGGAATAGCTTGCATGCTCTGGTGATGTTGATGTCACTGTAGGGTTATTAGTCTTTCCTTAGTGCTGCTTGCTGACCTGCTGCTTGAAACAATGCAAACATCTGAAGAATACAGCTCACAGGATTCCTAGCAAAGCCTCAGCTGTAAGAACGTGGCCTTTGAAGTGACCTCTGCCAGTTTGCCCCTGCAATGATCTGACTGTCTCTTTATCTGGTCCTGTTAATCATAAGGAATATTTATGGAATTTGTTGTCTGAAGTACAAGCTGTAGCATCTGAATGTTATTTCAGCTAAATTTTGAAGCTAATGAGATGGCATGTATTTACATTGCTGAACTGGGTCACTCTTTTTCTTTGTGAAATTTGATTCTGAATGTGCTTGAGAACAGAAGTAACACTTTTCTAACACCATTATTTGGTTGTTTAGGCAGATAAAAGCCTCAAGCTGCTTTGTGTAACATGCCTCACAGATCCTCATGCTGGCTTTTTCTAAGGCAAGAATAACTTCCAGAAATGTCAACAGAGGTGAGAAATGATTATTTTGGAGCTTTTAAATTAAACTAACTGCACTGAAGACATGTTCTTCTTATGTGGTGACAGGAAACAGTGATAAATATGATGACATATTCATAGTGATAAAGATATCCTACAATCTGCAATTATGTTCTTCCTAGTTTGTTAATTAACTGATTTCCATTGCATTTTTGTGGGGAGAGGAAGGCTGTGTCTTCTTAGTAAGGCATTGCAGATTTTGGGTTTTGTCCAGTGATTTTTCAGGACAAATATGGCTAAAATAGTGGTGTACATTGTCTGTCCTTGAGAGCACACCTGAATCTGGAGTGACCTTCCTGGTATTACCTGGGGAAACCTCTTGCTGTGCCCCATGCTTGGAGTATTCCCCAAGATGTACTTAATCACGCTACAGATGACCTGCCTTTGTGGTGATAAATTAAAATAAAAAATGACCTGGCATCCTGCCTTGTAGGGTGCTGAGGTATCTGCCAGAAGGGCCCTGGTATCTGCTTTTGCAAAACCAGTAAGATTTGTAGGAGACCTGTATTAAGTTCAGGCTTCCAAAAAGATGTTAGGGAGAGCTGGTGCTGCGTTTTGGGAGCCCCTTGTAATCCAGAGCTAACTCAGGAATCATCCGTTTGCAGCTGTATTGCTTTAGATGTGAATTTACTTTGAAACAGTAAGTGTAATTTCAGTGTTTTAAGATGGACATGATCAAGGTCAAGATATTAAAAATAAAAAAAAAATCTGAATTTCCAAGCCATTGTCCCTTCTTTGACACTAATCTGATCTGTGAAGGCAGTGATTTTCTCAGTACTATCTTTTTTTGTTTGTTTGCATCTGGTTTAGGTCACATGCAATGAAATTTACTTTATGACTGAAGTAAACCTGTCTGCTGTGGCTGCACTCGTAGGGTCATAGGGATTTTGATGGTGATACATGAGAGAGCACTTGCCCAGCAAGGTGAAGAGGCTGAAGATACACACAGTGTGAAAATGCTGCACAGATTGCTTCCTTTGGAGTGGTCAGGCCACCGCAAGAGCCTACGGCGGGGTTTGCTCTGTGGTGGTCCTTTGCCTGAGCAGTGTTTGGAACCATCGGTCATGGCCAAGAGCGTGCTGCCAATTGTGTCTTTATTCCTACAGTTGGTTTTTTTCTTTCAGTTATTTTTCCACTTGCTGTAGCCTAGTAGTGAGGGTTGACCATGAAAAGCTTTTCCTTTTACTCCTTGTTTTAATCTTTTACTGTAGGCTACTTCATGGTGTGTTGTGATTCCCTGCATTAAAGTCCGAAAATGTCAGTTGCTGAATGGAGAAATAGTTTTAGTCGTGAGATTAAAAATTACTGGCTTTTTTCAAGATCTGGATTTTGATTATTAGAAATATACTTACCATGAAAAGTTTGCCTTGTGTATTTAAGGATTCACTACAGAAAAAGGGTGAGGAATAATACCATTTTACTAGTGTCACAGGGTTTCATTTTTGAGGAAGAACAAACTTTTTTGGAAATGTGATTTAAGTTCATTTAAATCTGTTAAAGCCATTTTTTCCACATTTTTAAAACTGTAGAGATTCCTTTAACCCTAGTTGTGTTGAGTTGACCTAAGGCAAGCATTTAGCTTGTGGACTACTTTTTTTGTTTGAGGAAACTGACACTGATACATGGGCACATGACTAAAGTGGCATTTACTGTGTCTGGTCTGAATGGAACAAAAAGTGTCATTCATCCTGAAAGATACATGACAAGGGTGATAAATTAACATTCGTAGGTACTTTTTTATGTTAATTGGAGAGAAAGCGTTGATGATTTAGTGTGGAGGAGATTCTTGTCTTTTTGGCAACTACTGATAGATAAGGTGAATCTTGCTCTAAAAAAAATGCTTTATGTTGTTAGATACGCACTGGAAAGCCCAGCAAGGCTGGGGTGAATGATGGACATTGTGCCAACGCCCATCGCATTTACACACTGTGAAAGATCCGTGCCCGAGGACTCGCTAATCTAAATAGGCAGCAGAAACAGAGAAACAGTTTGTAGCCTTTATTTATTTACTTATTTATTAATAACGCAAAGTATGTAAAGCTTTTTTAATAATTTGGACTCATTATAATAAGTAGTTGTAAAGGAGCTGGACTGGCAGGCAAATTGCTGAGAGTTCATCAGAGAAGCACAGGTAAATGCAGTTCATCAAATGGATTAACCATGACATATATTATATTTACATGAAAGATGTTGAAAAATGAGTGACAGACCCTGAATCAAGTTAATTAAATTCACTTTGGCAGAGTAGTGGATTCTTTGTTGCAGGTAAAGGGAGACGTGCAATTTTTCAGGGAGTGCTTTTAATCAGAGGTGTGCGCTGGCGTTGTGCTGCGTTAGGAGGGTTGTGAGACTTTAATATCCGTCAGACACATTTTTAGCTTTGGCCAATTACAGCCTGGTGCATAGGGGATCCATGTGAAAACGGCATTTTAAATCAACTTTATTTTATTCAGATCAGAATGTTGAAATGAAGCTACACCTTGCATGATTTTAGCTGTAATATATGTACTGATCTTTAGCAAAGCAGTAAGAATCACAAGATTTAGAACATCAGTCTTAAATACATTTTCCACAAAAACAGAAAGCTGAAAGTGATGCATCGAGGCCATTTGCCATCCTCAGACGGTGGCCACAAATTCAGGTCACTTCTGAGTGTAAGCATTGAGGCTGTCCAGTTCTTAACCATGACTTGGCCGCCAGCAGAGAGGGTAGAGGAAGGTACCTCAGAACTAACTGCCCGGCAGGCCGGCCTCCCTCCTCCTCAGGCGGAACTTCTGGTGGGCCCGGGCGAGAAGCTACACCGGGATTCATGACCGGCTCCTCGGAGCCCTCGCAGGGATTTCCCCGCCACGGGCTCCGACCGCTGCTTGCCGGGCCCACCGCCAAGAGCGCCGGCTTCGGAGGGTCGGGCGCCAGACCCCCTTCCCTCAGCGGCGGGAGCGGGCGGAGGAGGCGGGCGGTGCCTGCAGGCGGCTGCGGCGCCGCGGTGGTGCCCCCTGCTGGCGGGAGGCGGGCAGCGCGCGGCCGCGGGGGGCTCCGCCGGGCGCTCGCGCCGGGCAGGGCCTCGGTCGCCTTCCCTTGCTCGGGAAGGGCCCTGGTGCCAGGGCCGGGTGGTGGTCGGCCACCCTTGGCTGTGACCAGACAAGTAGCCACGCTGGGCCCGCACGTGGGGAAGCAGAAGGTGGGAGGCTCACCCGTGGTACGAGCGGCTCTCCAGGCAGCGGCCGGCCCCCTGAGCTTCCCTCTCAGCTTTCCTGCGGGACCCCACCATTAAGGTTTTCTGCACTCAAAACTGCAACCAAATAGTTCTCTGCTTTTTGTTGGCGCTCAGCTCACACGTCCCTTTTTTGCATAATTCCTTGTTCTTCCCTTGTAGTCAATTCCTTGTTCACCTGCTATTTTCCCGTCTTCTCCAACTACACTCGTAATTTCCTTTGTGGTGCTGTATGAAATGGCACTGTATAAAATGCTATTGCTAAATTACATATACTGAATTTTCCTCACCTAAAAATAATTATCCAAAAAGATATTGGGGCACAGTCTTTTTTTTATAAAGTTTGTTAAAAAAGATTGTGCATTTAGGTCAGAAAACCAGGTTTAGAATTGTTTGGGTCTCTGTTTTTTGTTTCTTAACCACAGCTACGATGTTTGTTCGTGCATATTCTTATGATATGCCTCTTATTGAATAGATTATTAATTTTTTTGCTAAGTAGTTTGTGATTTTTATATGCTAGTCCCTTCATTGTTCCAAGGTCGTCAGGTTCTCCTGGTTTGAGCACATACACGGAGTGTAATGTGCCCCTGGTTCGGTTGGAATTTCCCTTTTTGTACCTGTATCCTCTTCAGCTTTCTTCCCGTATTGCCTGTATGTTCAGCACTGGATGTTATTGAAAATTGAGGTGAAGTGATTGTTTAGATACTAGACTGCACATACTGACCTCTCAGTGTTAGACCAAACTTTCCAACCACTCTTTGCTGGTTCAGGGTTGAGTGCTTACCCGAGTAAGTATGGAGCCTGCCCTCATCAGATTTTTTTCACCCTGGCTTTCATTGCAGATAGTTTTTGCATGTTTGTGTTGAATCTCAACCTCCTCTGTGTCAGTCTGCAAGGCTTTTGGATCTCTGGACGTCTGTAAGTAGTTCTCTTAATTTACCAGATTTGGACTTCTGAAACTAAATAGTTGCAGTCCTATAGTTGTATTTTCACTCAATTCAATCACGTTGCTTTCATGCTGTTCTGGTATGTAAACAGCTTACCCCATGGGAACAAATGATTTGTAGGTGCTGATTTGATTGGCATTAGCCATCCCAGAACTCCTGTGAAATAGTTTTGCATTCCTAGCTATAAAATGGGTTTGAATGAGAGAAAGGTGAAATGACTTATGGCCACTGTTAGACATTCTTGTGTCCAAAGGAACTTGCTGCCTGTAATTCAGTTTCTGAAATCTTGTGGAGCTCTGTCTGCAGCTTTCCTGCAGGTGGCTTAGCCCTGGAGCAGGTAAGCTTTGGTCTTTTTTAGCTCCAGACATCATAGCATTGTAATTGCATTGCATGACCTCCTTGGAGCACCTCCATCCTTTCAGGTGATGACTCTGGAATTACAGGCTTCACCTGTAAAAGAAACAGGCAAGTTAGTTCTTCTAGCAAGAGGTTGATTTTATTTCACAGTGTAGTAGGTATAAGGAGAAATTTTAGGCTCTACAGATCTTCGCACAATGTTTCACAAGTTCAGTTCAGTCTTGGAGTGGGAAATCCACATCCCAGGTATTTCTTCAGAGTCGTGCTCCCTCTGTGACTCTCCCAACTCCTTTAATCACTTTTCATGTCTCTTGGCAAAGAGGGTCAGTGTCCTACGGTAGAAGTCATTTTCTACAGCACCTGTGTTTCTTCCCAGTTAACACTGAAGTGTCAGGGGTGAGTGGTCTGCCTGTTTGGGCTAGGCTGGTACCCTCACCCTTTCCCTCAGCTGTGAAATTCCACATGCTTCCAGGGGAGAGAGTAAGGAAACTGCAGTGAACCTAAAACGAAACACTAACACTTCCCTATCCTTCACCCATTGAGTTGGACTTTCCTGTGCTGAAATAGATCTGAGAGAGCAGATAATGTCGTACTGAAGCAATAGGGTGGCGAGAGTATCAAGGTACCTGTGTCTCTGTCGCTGTAGTGGTATTCTTGTTTTCCTTGTTATATTTTCTTTTTCCTGTTCTATTCTTTGGTGTAATAAAAGCAGCTGATCTTCAAACAGAAAAGAAAATAATTTAAAACAATTACAGGTTTTATTTGCATCTATGTGCATCCTGTTTCTGCGTACTGCTTGTAGGACAACAGTGTGAGAGGGATTGTTAAAATCACTTGTACTGCTTTTTCTGTTGTCAGCATGAGCTGGTGGCCTGCTGGGATCCTTTCTTCTATGCCCTCAGTTCTGTGTTATGGGAGAGAAGCAAGCAGTATTTTTTTGGATCTCTCAGTTTAGTTAAACACTCTGGCATGGATGGTATCCCTTTTCTCTGTCTTGCAGCCATTTAACAGTACCTTGTTCTTTCATTCCTCTCAGCAGTGCAGTCTGGAAATCTCCAACTGCTTTGTTCTATTTTCCTGCCAGTGCGCAATTTCGGTGGCAGTAAGGGAGCAGGTCCCTCTGTTTTGGGTAGGGAAACTTAAACTGCAAGACAGTTTCACAGCAATACGTTACATAATACTGCGCAAAGCGAAAAGTAATTAATGTGGAGGTGGAAAAGATACCCTTACTACTCAGTGCAAAGCCGGCTTGCCTTTCTGACAAAGATAGTTACCTCCTACCTCTTCATTTCCATGAGAGGCTCTCTCAGAATCCCAAAGATAAGAAAAAATAATTGGAAAATTGTCTTTAATTTTTAGCAGAATCTGGCAATACATGCAAAAGGTTGAGGCTACCTTATTTTGTCACCTCAGCTGCTTAATATTTGGAAACAGTAAGGAAATAAACAAGTGAAAAAAGACCCAGTGCCCCCTCCTCAAGGCTGCAGAATTCTACGTTTTTCATCAGACCAGCCACATTCTCATCTCATGCTGCCCTGGAGAAAATCTGAAGTAACCTTGTGAAACTAATGAATTTTCCCAGGACGACTAAAATCACAGTGTCACAGTGTGTGGAACTCAGGAAAATGTCAGTCTGTCTAGCTACAGTTACTGTTGAGTTACCGTTATTATTGCAGAGTCTAAAGAGATGAAGCTCTCCTGAAGACGTTCCCTGCCCAAGAAATGATAGGACTGCTCAGTTTTCTCTGTTACACCCTTTCTTAAGCGGCTCTTCATAAAGATTTGTTTTGCAGCAGTCTAAAGTTATATGAGGGTATGGTAACAAGAACAGAGTCTGGCTAAACCTCCTAACTGATGCTCATCTGACTTAGACAATGTATAATCATAGATTAAAAATACCGTGAGCTTGGTTACATCCTAAAAATACTCTTCAAAGTTCTTAGGAGCTGTTGCTAGAAATAGTTTACTATTGGCTAGGTGGTACAGTAGAGGCTGAAAATATAAAGACTAGGTTTCTTTTTTTCTCTTAAATATTCATCATGACTTGAATACTCTGTGTTCAGATTAATATCTTTCAAGCACTTGCTCTTCTTAGGCTGCTTATAAGGACTAAAGCGGTGAGTGAAAGGGAGTAGGCAATGTGGCATGTAAAAAGTACTGTTCATTTATATTGATCGGTGATGCAGGGTTTCCTGGAATATTTTGCAGTTCTGATTGCTTCATCTTAAACTAGAGAGAGTTCAGAAAAGGGAGACTAACATGATCTATGCTGGAAACGCATGATGAAAGACTAACCCCCCCTGGGGTTATTGTCTTAGGCTCTATTCTTCATCCCCTTTCTGTGTCATATCTGTTGCTAAAATTATAAATGGTGTAGAAGAGATAGATAAGGACCATCTATTTTCTTTCCTCTTAAGAAAAATATCAGGGCACTCAGTTAAATACAAATCATGGGAAACCTGTAGAGGGGAAAAATGAGAGTGCTTGGTTAGACTTTGAAACTCATCGCAACAGGCTTTTGATGAAATCAGGAAATTAAGGAAATGAAGAAAGAAATTGAGCCTGTGAGACTGATCTATCCAAATGCCTAGTTTTAGTGAAATTAGAAAATTATTGGTTCTGAAGTCCTGGTTCTAAGGTGAGAGGGTTATGCTTACACATTATCTTAAGAGCATTTTAAGACTGAAGAAAGTAAGGGAAGGTGCTATAGCTATATGTAGTATTGCATTTTTTTAAAAGGTAAGAGTATGTGCTAGCAAACAGTTTTTAGATGCCTGTTCTGTGACCAGCCCTGGGCATGGCACCTGTGCTTCTAGGCCTGTCCAAACCTGAGCTGCATTTCTTTCTGAAATATGAAATGCCGCAGATGCAGTTGATCAGGCCAGTACTTTTTCTGCAGATTGCCATTCCATATTCTCCCCTTGAGTAATCTTCACATTAGCTTTCTTTGTGGAACCCTGAAAACTATGTAATTGTCTGTATCACAAGAAATGCCATCCTAGGAGTGTGTTTTTCTGCAGAAACACTTTCTGTGTCCTTCTAAAAATTCGAAGAATCATCAATGGAGTATTAACATCAGCACAGTATTTTTTTTGACTGAAAAATTCTGTACATCCTTTGCTTTTCTTTTTAAAGTTTGAGACTTTGCTTTTCATTGTAAGAACTTACTTGAAAATCCAGAAAAGCTATATATTATGTATTTATATAGTATTTACATTTTCTAGAACAGTTTTTTTCTTCCGTGATTGTTCCCCCAAGACCAAATTAGTGTATGTATTTTGTAAATGTCACTCTTCCACAATTTTTGCCTTATGACACATCTTTTAAAATGTGTTATGCACTTCACAGGTGTGTGTGTGTTCTGAACATAAATACAGTTTACTGGTAGAGGTCCTATAATACTTTCCATTGCCAACCCTCTAAATTCACTAAAATAAACTGTATTTTGTGGGAGTCTTGGCAGAAAGAGCCTTTTGTGTACAGTAAAAACAGATGATGGCAAGCATGCTAATCGCCTTAAAGAACATACTGCTCAGTCAGTGGTTTTGGGGTATTCTGAAGGAGTAGCAGCATTAATCTTGTTACCACCTTCAAATTGCATTCACCTTTTGCCTGTGGAAAAGATGCTTCTGTTTGCAGAGCATAGACATGCTGTGGACATGTGTGGACATGTGGACATGAGTGTGGCGTACTCGCGTCAGGATCTAAGTGGTTGAATGTGCTGTTAAATGCCTGCTGTGCAGCACTCTACAGGCAGCTGCATTTGCCCAGTGATTCCTATTTGTGCAGGGGCCATAGGAGTGATGGTACCGCATAAGAACAGGATGCACAGGCTAAGAGCTTATCAACCGAAGGCTTGTATGCCTCCTGGCACTTGCTGGTAGTCTGAAGCATGTGTTGGCAGTTGGTGAATTCTTTAGTCCCGTCCTACGTCTCCCTTCTCTTTCAGTGCAATGGGGAAGGTGTGTTCCAAGCTACATGAGACCTTTAATTTATATCTTCTAGGATTAGGAAGCTCGGCAAGCCCACCTTGGATGGTTGCTGGTACTCTGAAACAAAATGCTACTTCATTCATAGTAGCATTTAAGAGTTTTCCACGTAGGGATTCTAAACTTCCACATGCCATCAAATGAAAATCAACTGCGAGCTTAGAAGAAGAAAATACAAAGTGTATTTCAGTTACTTATATGTTCTTCTAGAGGTTAAATCTTCATATGTTGTGTGAAACTTTTAGCTACTGATCTGTACATATGATAATGTTTGCATCCTATGTCAATTAATTGATGTTGCTGATACTAGAGGTGAAATGAACAGGCTTGGAAATGGTGTCTTATCTTTGATTTTGGAAGTAATTTTTATGAATCTAAGGGGACTAGAATTACAGACATGTAAAGCAGACATACATTTTCCATAATCTCTTATTGACCTGTGTTTAATAGAATTGAGGAGAGAGGATGTGTTTTTCAGGACTATTTCTGATGCAGAATTATTTATGTATCCTTTTCATTCCTCTTTCCTAAACACTGTCTGGTGTTCTGGTTGAATTTTTTTTTGTTTTATTTACTTATATATAAATTATAAGTACGGTTAGATTGCCATCCTGTTCTAGCCCAGGAAAAGCTGCCTTTAGTGGCAAATAATGCCAAAAGATCACTTCACTGGTAGCAAAATATTTTTAAGATTTGGGGCACTTTTTGAATAACTCATTAAGTTTGTAATGCTCTCTGGGCTTCATTTGAGTGAAAGAGTATAAACATTACATCTGCCATTTATATCCATTTCTTCTGATTGCAGTTTGTTTCTAAGTTGCAGCAGAGTAGAAGCTTCATGAAAGCTGGGACCATGGTAGACATACCTCAGTTTACAAGTAGCTGCAATTATCTAACTGGATGTACTGAATAATTGTTATCTAAAGTATATTACATTAGGTAATCAATAATATCTTATCTGTTCCTATTTTTAAAAATATTGAGATTCTATTTTTTAAACCATTGTGTTTTATTTCACATTCAAATGAGAGTAAGAAGATTACCTTCTTTATTTTTGCAGCTGCATGCAAATGAATAGTATTTTCTTTACCAATTATAAAAGGGATTTGGCAAAAGGCAGACTGTGCAGTAGCTGCATGGTTAGGTGACAGATGAGACAGACATTAGGAAGATTTTTTTTTTTTTAATTATTGTTTTGTTTTAAACCTTGTGTCACTTATGTCCTCTTTATTTTTGGCTTGTGAGTAATCATCAAAGTCATAAATGAAAGATGCCTAAACTTTTCTGGACTCTTTACAACATGGACTCCATAACTGTACAAAACGTATGACAAAAAACTATTTTCTCTCTTAAAGAGAGTAACCTTCCCCCAGTATTTTTTTAACTGTAACTGCAGTAATTTTTTTCCATTTTGGAAGTTCAAAAGCCTGGGAGTTGTGAAAATTGTGTGTTTAATAATGGCCTTTTTGTTTTGAAAGCTATACTGTGTTACTGCAGTATAAAAAACAAACAGAAAGAGCAGATACCAATGTTGTGCTATACAGTTAAGTTTTAAAAAGTCACAGAAGAAGCCAAGGTAAAACCTTACAATTCATATAGGAGAAACAGTGCATAAGTAGGCAAACAGATGGGGTCAGCTAAGGAAGGGAAAAACAGAAAGACTTAGGAATATTCCCCTGCCTTTTGGCTGTCTGGTTAAATTAGGCAGATACTGCTTATATGGCTTTCTGTCTGTAGTGCCTAATGTTATTTTATCTTGTCCAGAAAATTCACCTGATGAATGAAGATGTACAGGTTTAATGCCAGATTTATAAAACTTTCCTTTCTGCTGTTCATACTCCCTTGCTGTTGCCCCATGGAGTTCCCAGAACGCCTGTAACGGGGAGGCGGATTAGACGGTTGTCAGCATCACTTTTCTTCATTTCAGAACAACTGACTTGCCATTGTTGATGACTCTGACTTCTCTCTCTCGTTTTAAAGATTTAAATAATTGGCGTCTTTTCATTAAAAGAAATGCAACTTGCTTTAATCCATCACTAGTGAAGCGTATAGCTGCTATCAAGTGGCTAGCACTAATATATGTATAATAGTATAGCATGGAGTTGAGAGAATATGTATAAGCCTGTGTGTATTTCTCCAAAGATTTTAGGGTATTTTGCAGGATTAATATTGAAAGCTGCTTTGAACAAATTTGAGTACTCTGGTAGCTGGATACTGCAGTGACAGTGCTATATGAAGTTGTAAGAGAGCAGAGAAGAGAGCAGCACTTTACAAATGAAAAAGCTGGAGTACTAAAGAATTTAGTAAATACTCCCAAATTATATTTCTGTCCGTATGTGCATTTTTTGCCTTGAATTTTGTTTTAACTGAAATGGAATGATGGGAGTGGGTCTTTTGTGTCCCTTAAAAAAACTTTGAAAAACACTTGGTTAAATTTTTTAGAATACCTACTAAAGTTGGGTACCATAGTTTCTGGGTGCCTATTTCAGATAGTTAGAATTTGATTTTTGAGAGATGACACACAGGCTGTCTTAATCAGGAAAAGCAAGAGATTCAATAGTTTGCCTGGAAATTCTGTTTTCCAGTTCTGTTGGCATCCCTGTCTTGTTCCTTTACCATGCTGCATTGCCTGTTTTAAGCAGTATCGGGGCGGCCTCAGAAATATGAATACGGTGTTATATTTGGCATGCTCTCCAGGGAGGCTTCTCATCCAGTCCTATATAAACATTAATTTACAGAAAGAAAATAATTTAAACCAAATGCTTTAAAGAAGTGTGGGCTATGTATCTGTTGTTGTCAACCTTTTTTATAAATAAATAATTCCTATTCAACTGAAACGGTCTCAAAAAAATCCCAAGATGAATCTGTACCCATGAGCAGGATTACTTCCCAGCTTTACCTGAATACTTGCTGAATACTGATAAGGTGAAAGGAGGAGCAACATCACGTATGTTTTCCTTATGCAGATATACCTGACAGTCTCCCTTTTTGCCCATGACGGTGATAAGTACACATGAGTTTGAATTTGAAACTGATAATGTCAGCAATGCTTAGAAGAGCTTTTAGAATTTGAGACTTATTAGCAAATTACTGATGCAAGAGGGTGGAGAAAAATAAACTTACTGTTTTCTCTTGCGGCCTCATCATGACAAACAGCATTTTAGTTTTCTCAGGCTTGCTTCTTTCCTTCCTTGTTTAGTCTTTTCAAGAGGAGAAAGTTACCATAAAGTACTGGAGTACCAAAGCCAGTCAGCCTGGAAGCAGTACTTCTAACAAGTGTTTGCCTGCCCGTTGACAAGGTGTACTTCTAGAAGTACATGAGAATAATAAATAGACATGATAGGGGAAGGAAGACATAAAATTCACTCCACTACACAGAATACATTACTTTGGGCTTTTTGGTTTTAGCTCTCACCAGGAAATTGCTGCGAATAAGGAACATGACGGATGCTTGGCCTATCAATGATACACACATTGGATATTTGTCAATTATACTTCAAAAATTTTAAAGATGTTTGTCTTCTGTTCTCTGTGGATCTTTTTTATCACGGCTCTCATTACCACATGCAATTTTTGTAATGTAAGGCAGTGTCAGGCTTGACTCGTCCTCGAATGAGCTTGGGCAAAGGTGAAAGGGTATGGCTGCCTGCACTTCTGCAGGGTCACGGCTGAGGTGGCATTGCAGCATGTCAGTGAGCTCATTGGGAAATGCTGTTTGATACCTTTTGGAATCAAGATTCTGACTGCATTGAAGTTCCTGAAACCATTTCAGGAATCCCAGATCAAATTTTAATGAGGTAGTTATTATTTGTTTTCCTAATCCACATATAACTCCTTGCTGTATTTTTAGATGTATCACTGAATAGTTTACTTTATAGGTATCACAGGCTCTGGTTACTGGATTACGGTGCTTTCCACTTCTTGTCTCAGTGTTGCAAGAAATTGTTGTATTCCATGTAAGGGACAGCTTCTAGTCTTAAGCATTACAGTTTGCTTATACAGTTATTCCATATGCCAGTTAATTTCCTGTTGTTTTGTTACAATTTTACTAGTAGAAGTCATCCCACACAAGACTGTCTTCCTTGAACTTGTCTTCAATAGGCTATGGATTTGAATGCATGCAGGTAGAACACTCAGCATAGGTCACCTTCGTTCTTACCTCTCTTCATCTCTGCTTTTTCTCCCTGATCTATCTTCGGGTTGTTTTTGTCTTGAAGGGGTAGGAGTACCTGCATGTTTCTGAGAGTCAATATTTGACCTCTTTTCATTCTATGACAAATTGTAGATGGACAGTAAAACAAAGAGAAAAAGTTGTTTGTGGTTAAAAGTAATTCTTTCAATCACACTGTGAAGTTCATAGGCTTCAGACAGTCTGCTCTGCTCTCAAAGGATTTACCCTGAAGCAGTGCTCTCCTGCTACTGCATTTGCAAGTCCCATCCGGCAGGTTCTCTGAATGTGAAACCCCTCCTGCTCACCGCAGTGGGAGTTCTGCCTGTCAGGACTTTGTATCAGCCTACTTCATATTCCACTGAAGGTTGTAAAGTTCTTTGAATTCTTTGGGACAAATGGTGCTACGTGGGTAATTCAGAGGACAGTGTGGATGGCTGGCATACATTCTGTAAAGCAGCATAAAGTTTGGTCTGTTCCTCCTTCGTCTCCTGCATGAGTGTTACATAAGAACTTCCAGGAAACGTGCAATTAAAGAAGACAAATCACTCTTAAGGATTTATAGGTTTTTGTCTCAATGTTAGACCTAAGGCAAGTAAAAACAGCCATTGTTTTCCAGTGCACATTCATTTTAACATGTGAGAGATAGAAATGATGTGCCCAAGATTACTCAAAAAGTCTGACAGAGGTGGGGTTTGAGCTCAGACATCTTGGATGCCATTGCATTACTTACCACCTCCTTCTTGCTCTTACATGCTTCACTCTTGCTGCCTTTCTGCTCAGAGCTGTGTACTGGTAATATTGGCACTTCCACAACACCACGTAGTGAAATAATGCTAGAGATGCAGAGAGAGAATAACAATCATCCCCTCACACTTAAATACACACACTCTGGCATGCATGCATATTGCAAACCAACGGTGATTTAAATAGGTGGCAACATAAGGACAAATTCTCCTGGGTTTATGCTATTTCAAGTTTCACTGACAGTACAGCTCAGTCTCTGGAGTCCCAAAGGTTTACACTCATCTGAATTTCAAAGTAACTGGTGAAGCCTTCAGTTAACACGCTACCACCGGGCTGATTTTCTTTAGGAAGTCAATGTCACACCGATTTGATCAGTGAAATGCTGCTCAACTTCTCCAGTGCTTTACAGATGCATAGGGGATAAATACAGATTCCTGACACATGGAAGAAAGCTACTCTTCCAATTAGGCAAAAAGGTTATCTGACTAATTCTGTTCTTTTAGTAATGCTGTAAGAGAGTAGAAGGTGACTTAAAAATCGTGATCCTAGGGAAGATGTGATATTTGAGAAAGTGGGGAATACTGCTTACAGCTTGTTGTGGAAAATATTAGAAAGATGCTTGGCAAGCAGCATGAGTTTCTTCTCAGCTTGTTTTGCCTCCCATCTGTCTGCTTGAGTTTGTTCCACTCTGCAAATGTAACTTCCTTGCATTGTCAACTGGTGAAAGGGTGTTGTTTGAAGGAAATGGTTCATAAAAACTTCATTAAAGGTTTAAGGGGAAATGCCAAGAGCAGTAAATCTGTCAAAACAGGTTATTCCTGTCCCCAAATGAGGCAGCTGGCAACCCTGGTTGTAATGAAAAGTCTCAGTGCTCAGCGACTGCTACCTGATCCTTGAGCCTATTTCCAGCTCTGAAGACATCTGTAAAATGCAGGCTGTTTCGGTTCATAGAATCATAGAATCATAGAATCATACAGGTTGGAAAAGACCTCTAAGATCATCGTGTCCAACCGTCAACCCAACACACCATGCCCACTAAACCATGTCCCTAAGGGCCTCATCTACACGTCTTTTAAATACCTCCAGGGATGGTGACTCCACCACTTCCCTGGGCAGCCTGTTCCAAGACCTGACCACTCTTTCAGTAAAGAAATTTCTCCTAATGTCCAATCTAAACCTCCCTTGGTGCAACTTGAGGCCATTTCCTCTTGTCCTATCGCTTGTTACTTGGCAGAAGAGACCAACACCCACCTCACTACAACCTCCTTCCAGGTAGTTGTAGAGCGCGATGAGGTCTCCCCTCAGCCTCCTCTTCTCCAGGCTAAACAACCCCAGTTCCCTTAGTCGCTCCTCATAAGACTTGTGCTCCAGGCCCTTCACCAGCTTCGTTGCCCTCCTCTGGACACGCTCCAGCACCTCCATGTCCATCTTGTAGTGAGGGGCCCAAAACTGAACACAGGATTCGAGGTGCGGCCTCACCAGTGCCGAGTACAGGGGCACGATCACCTCCCTACTCCTGCTGGCCTCACTATTTCTGATACAGGCCAGGATGCTGTTGGCCTTCTTGGCCACCTGGGCACACTGCCGGCTCATGTTCAGCTGGCTGTCAATCAGCACCCCCAGGTCCTTTTCCCCTGGGCAGCTTTCCAGCCACTCTTCCCCAAGCCTGTGGCGTTGCCTGGGGTTGTTGTGGCCGAAGTGCAGGACCCGGCACTTGGCCTTGTTGAACCTCATACAGTTGGCCTTGGCCCATCGATCCAGCCTGTCCAGGTCCCTCTGCACAGCCTTCCTACCCTCGAGCAGATCAACACTCCCGCCCAACTTGGTGTCATCTGCAAACTTACTGAGGGAGCACTGAGGTTCATTTGCTTTGAGCTCCTTCTGCAGTCTCTGTATATAGTCTGCACTTGAGGAGAAGCTGAGGGCTGTTGAATGCAGCTCAAATAGAAGTTGGCATCGTCCACAGCCTTCAGCCGCGATTGCCTTTGGAGTGAGGCCTGACAGATGCGTCATTTGCTTTGGCTGTTTTTTCTGATGTGAAGGCATGGGACCCTGTCACTTCTGACACCCTGTGTTCATTGTCCCTCGCTGACCTCCAGCCGTCACCTACCCTTTTCAGGGGACTGGGGTGGGAGAAAGGCTGCACCTAGCTATTGCTAGTGTTGCTCTCCTGGAGCACACGAGGTTTTTGCTGCCAAGTATTCATGGGAAATACTAAACAATTCCCACTTTTCTGTAATACTGTAACTGCAGATGGTATCTGGGTATGCCGTCCCATATGTATCAGTATAGTAACCAATATAAAAACAGCTCTGATAATGGGATTTAGGAGACAGTGAATTTGCATGACAGAAGGATTTTAGATATGACATTCATCAATTGTTTGCTGCTCCTGTTGCTGGCCTGAGACCTTCTTGGGGAGTTATAAGGGCCCGAAAACTTGAGTGGACATCAGAGCCCTAGAGAAGAAGCTAAAATATATGAATGGAACAATGGAGGTGGTGTGTCCAAGCGACCCAGTAGCAATGTATCACTTTCAGATGTTACTAGCATATTTTCCCTTTATCCAGAACAGTAAGTTTTACAGCCATGGTTATTTTGGTGTTAGAAACAAAAATATAACAGCCTTGTGCAAGAGCATGTTGTGTTACGGGGGCTCACAGTATAATGACCAGGAAGATAATGCAGGAATGTTTGTTTCTTTCCATTTGTTCTCCAGCCTCATAGTTTGATACAGTCTGATGGAGAGACATAGGAACAATTAATCCAAATTAAATAAAGAAGTGAACTCAGAGTTGAAGGGGCTCTGATCTGATTGATCTTGATTTATTCTTGTAATGAGCTAACTGAAAAGATCTCTTACTTATGAACGAGAGTGTCCACGAAAGTATTTTCTGTAATCCATTTCAAAAGTTAATTTCAATTAATTTTCTGAAATGTCTGCAGGCAGAAAACCCATTACAGTCTCTGTATGAAGACTGCAAGCACTCAACAATAAATCTACCTGGCTACATGTCCTCAGTGCCACAACAGGTAATTATTACAAAGAGGGGGACGCTGCAGTATCCCAGTGGGTTGCAGGCAGCACAGTATTACACCACAGTGCCATGTCCCCAGTGTCCAGCTCCCTCCTCTGTGTGAAACCATTGCCGTGAGCTTGCGTCAGGGGCTAAGGACTCCTCCTAAATCTGATAAATTTTACCTACCTCCTACTCCCAGTGCAGAAATTTACATTTGCTTTACCTTGGCGCTGATGTATGCCACCTTCACCCACAGCTGAGAGAGCAAGTCTTTAAACACTTTTTCCAACACTTAAGCCAGAATTATTCTGTGGTTCAGCTGCTGGGTGAGACTAATGCCAGGTTCCCCAAGGAACGAATGCACCACCTGGCCAATGAGCTCCAGTTGTCTGGCCCGGTGCCTTGAAGGCTTCCTGTCCTGCCAGATCCTGCCACTTAGTCCCAGCGTGTAATTTTTTGTTGTTGCTGCTGCTGTTCTTATTAGTGACTCAGCCAAGATTGTTTTGAAAAAGCTGTATCTCCCTTTTAAATTAAGGAAGGTTGTGAAAAGGAGGAAAGGATAGGTGCATGGGAATTGCTCTGAGCTGTTTGTAATGTTCTCTCTCTAAATTACAGCTTGAATATCACTCTTGTGCTGTGCCGGTGCTGCTCTGCCACATGGAAAAATTGTTTGAGAATATTCTGATAGACTCCTTTCTCTGCTGCTTGGAGTAGGATGTTTGTTTGAACATCTCTTCAAATTCAGGGCCCTGTCATATGCTGTAATTAAAGGATTGTTCTGGTCACAGGCACTAATTCAGCAGCCCAGGAGATCCCTTTTATTCTCAGAGCTGCCTAGAAAAGGCCTCTGCTTTTATGGGGTAATTCTAAGGGATATGCAGAGGTGTTTTTTTATCTTCTGTCTTCTCAGACGCTAAGTGCATTGACTTCCCAAGAGTCGCAGTCCCTTGCTATTGAATTGATTGTTTCCACAATAGTACTGCTGTGGAATATGACAGTATGAGATATGCTGCAATGAGGTGGTGCATTAGGATCACAAATAAAGAGCTGGCCTCTGTTGTGATAGGCACTACCAAGTCATAAAATACTCTGATACCTTAAAGCCGTGCTTGTGAAGCCGTAGCTACACTGGGTTAAAGACTGAGCCCATGCATAGAGTTATATGTGGAAACTGCCCAGGATCTGAAGTCAGTGTAGACTGTGGCTGCCCGCTAATGAAGTTGTTTTTGTTACTGCCGTGCGGGATGTGTGCTGGCAGGCTGTCAGCAGCTGCTGCGTGCCAGCAGTGGTCCAGGCTGGTTAATGCCTCTCCGCTTCCTAGCTTGTGTAGGTGATTCTCATACTGTTCTGAGGACAGCTAAATCTTCTCTCATGTGTTTCAAAAGCAGAAGCATTTGTCCCCAGTTCTGGAATAAATGCTGTCATCTCGGAACACAGTGCTGTTTTTTCTAGTCCTCTGGTGGGGCAACCAGGGACATAACCTGGAGGTCATTTGGAACCTGCAGGTCACTTGGACTGGCAACAATGCAAGCTTGTTTGTCCAGCCCTAGTTTGTGAGTCTGTGAGTATTTGTTTGCAGAGACCTTACTGCTCCAGTGTGTAATGGGGCTTAAACAGTGAAAAAAGTTTAAGTGGGAATTCATTTAAGGAAAGCTTTGAAGCCATCTTCCCCAAGAGTAGTTCTTTCCGTAAATAGAATTTTTTTCAGCTACTTGTAAATAAGCATCTGTGTTATTTAGTTCTAGTTCTAGGACAGTTAAGTACCTCTCCAAGGCACTGGAGCCATTTAAAATATTTCCAAGGTATTTCTAACTCATCTCCTGTCAGATTGCCTTACGTTAGTTTTATTCATAGCGTGCATTTAAACTTATGAGAAGATGCATTTAGATTTTGGTATGTGTGTTTGTGTTGGAAAGAAGCATGGATTCTGGTATGGCAGAGTTGAGTAGGAAGCAGTGCCTTCCAGAGATCCAGGATTTTTCATCTGCTTTAACTGCATTATATGCTAGAAGTTTTTTATTTTTTAAACAACTTCAACAGGACAGAAACACTTAGGCTTTTTTCTGGTTTTAGTGTGGTTTTACCCAAAAGTAACACATTTGCATAGAGGAGCAGTGTTTTTGATTTCTGACAGTGTGAGTAAAATGTGTATCAGGACATAGGTACTGCTGATTATTCCCAGGATTAGATTTTTTTCTTTTCTTATGTGATTATAATTGAAGAACAATAAGAATGACTTTCTGTGATGAACCAGCTCATTTGTTTAGTTTGGAAGCCGCTTGTACTCTCAAATTTGCTAAATCTGACTTTTTGGAAAATCGGGCTTTCATTCTAGAGTTCCAGGAATTACTGCTTTGCAAATTAATTAATGGTAATAGTGAAGAGTATGTCTATGTTTGTCGAGACAGATGACTAGGAAGTGAGGGGGGAATTGGTATGGTCAGATCAGTTGGAGATTTTAAAAGACAGTTGTATAAGGTATTCTGGTGCCTCTTGGAATAGGGTATGGGTGGCCTGTGGATGAGGAATATCTTGTATCTTTTGATACAAAATGATCTCTCTTGAATTTGGAGTCTAAGACTCAATGCAGCATTTAAGTTTTTTTGGCTTTGTTTTTTTTTAAGTTGATGGGTAACACCATAGTTTATTATTATTTTAGTATTTTAGATTGATGAAAAAAGAATAGTAATTGTAAATTTAGTCCAGAGATCACCAGGATAATTTTCTTGGCACTGCAAAAGCAGATTAAAAATAACATTTGATCTGAAGCTGAAAATAGTTCTGAGCTGGAAAAATTAGTGACACTATAATAAAGCTATCTGGAAACTGAGCTTCTGAGAACATGTGATCCATGTAAAGGTGTCTACGTAAAAAGGACAAATGCTCAGAGTGGAACAAAGGATTTGTGTTTCCAGTGTAGGTGTTTGTAAGGTATGTGTTATCCAGCCTTTCAAATCTCTGATCAGAGACACGTACTCTAGGTGGAATTTGTTTTGAACTGCCTTCTTTGGCAACACAGTTGACCTTGAGTTAGGCTTCTGATTCCCTTTAGCGTACATAAACAACCTGCTAAAAGGCCAAACGATTTATTGGGTGGGGCTTTTTTTTCGCTTTTCATTTGTCATGGAACTCATGGTAAAAATTAGTAGAATTAGTGTGTGGGTGGCATCAGTGTGCATAAACTGCTGACTAAGTGCTCAGTTAAATGCCGGGTAAATCTCATTGGCTTGTATTAATTTTTGTTCATAAAATTGTTCCATGCCAAAGGGTAGAATTGTTTTCTGATTCATTTGGAATGGACGGCTAACTATAACAGCTCATTCTTTAAATAGAAGAAACCGACCACATCTTAGCTGCTTTCTGGTCTTTGCAGGAGAGTGGATTAATTAATAACAAGAGAATGAGGTGTTAAAAGGCCTTGCTGATATCCCTTTAGTGAATGTAATAGGCAAAGAAATGGACAGAAGGAGTAAGTTGTTACTAGTAATACAGGGGAAAGGGAGGAATTCCCAGCTGGTGACCCAAGTGTTGATTGTTTCCATTTGGGACGCATGCATGTGAGCACCTTGGGCTTCTGAAATGATGAAACAGCTTTTCTTAGCACCAACAACTGCTAAGTTTCACGCAGTGATGATCACCCTTTAACCTGTTCTGTCTGGACTTCGGTGTGTTGCAGGGGTGCAGCTTTGAACTTGAGTGCCCTTGCTATCAAGCCAGTACACAAAGAAACTGATCCTCACATAGCATATTTGTAGCCAAACTGGGGGTTATGGACCAAATGGGTGGACTACAAAGTTTGTGAAAAACTGGCTAGACCTTCAGGCTCAAAGTATTGGTGTTTTGAAGTCCAGCTAGCGGCCTGTGACAAGCAGTGTACCTCAGGGCTTGATGCTGGAGTTACTGCTGTTCAACATCTTCATCAGTGACCTAGATGGTGGGGCAGAATGCCCCCTTAGCATGTTCACAGATGACATCAGGTTGGGAGAAACAGTCAATGCATTGGAGGGAGAGCAGGGCTGCCCTTCAGAGGGACATAAGCAATCTGGCAGAACGGGCCAGCAGGAAACTTGTGACATTCGGCAAAGACAAATGCAGTCTTGCACATTGGATGGGATAACCAAGCAGGCTGGGAGCAGCTGGCCAGGTAGCACCTTTGCAGAAAAGGACTAGCGGGTCCTGATGGGCAGGTTGCATATGAGTTAGCTGTGTGCCCTTGTGGCACTGAAAGCTTTACTGCAGAGTGGAGTAGGATTTACAACATTGGCAAGAATGTAGCTGGCAGAAGTGATTGCTCCGCTCTGTTCAGCACTGAGGACTTCCTCTGGAATGGTTTCCATTTTTTTCCAGTTTTACCCCCACCTTCCTGTGCAAGAAAGATACTGGCAAATGAGCAGCTGCAGCAGAGTGCTGATTAGGGATCTGGAGCTTGTGACCTGCATGGGAAAGCTGAAGGAGCTGGCTTTGCGTAGGCCTGGGGAAGAGAAGGCTACGGGCAGATACAATTGCTGGCTTCAACTACCTGAATGCATCCATGTTTTCTTTATAGCCCCCTTCCTCGACTGTCCTTGGTGCACAGTGAAAGGGCAGAAGACGGCAGTCACAAATTGCACCAAGAGAAATTCCAGCTAAATAGAAGGAAATTTTTTTCACAATGAGTGTGTCTGAGCCCTTGATAAGATTGCCCAGAGAGGTTGTGCTATCTCTGGAGATTTTCAGAGGTTGATGGAAAAGGCCCTGAGCAACTTCATCTGGTTTTGAAAGTAGCCCTGCTTTGGGCAGAAGGTTGAACTAGAGATCTCCAGAGGTCCCTTCCAGCCTGATTTGTTCTGTGATTCTCTCTTCTTTCTTTTCTCTGGGATTCTGATGGCAGTAGACTGCTGAGGGTAGGGCCTCCTGCCCTTCAGCCATCCAGTCCATGCACTGCAGTCTGCACTTGGTAGGCACAGGCTGTACTTTTTTTAGGCTGAAATCTTTTCATCCTTACTCATATCTTAAGGGACAGTAAGGATATCAGTGGGCTGCTTGTAAAATAAAGCTCTAGCCATAAGGTAGAATCTGACACCGGAAGAGTTTCACCGTTCACGTGAGCAATGATCTTCTCCATCCCCCAAGCATTGCTCTTGCTTGTCAGGGCTCTTCCTTTTAAACTCTGTCCTCCTGATGATGAATGACCTGTCAAATGAGTGATATCAATGTGCATTTCCATATCTTTGGTCTCTTGTCCCACATGGAAGTCCTGGCCAGAATTCTGATTACTCTAGCAGAAAATTTGGGTGGAACAGAGGAAGGAGTTGCACTCAGATGAGCTCTCTGTGCTCCCAGTGCGTGGTTTATAATGCATGGGGCACTGAGTAATAGGCATAGCAATGTGGAACTACTGGTTAGATGTGGCAGGCAGCAATGGACACGGTTCTCATTTTCTGTCCTTTGAAACACAGGTAATAAATAAATAAATAAATAGAACCGCTGATACTGCGGTTTTAACTAGAAGCAAACGCTATTGCCCTACTTCTAAATAAAACTTGCAGGTATAAAAGCATGTGAATGTGAGTTAAAAGAAGAATAAATTTCCCTCTCTTTTGACTTAACAACCTCTATCAATTTTAATCCTGCATATTTCTGACTGTTTAACTTTCTTTACTGCTTATTTGTATCTGAGTGCAGATACTTCTGAGGTCTGTTGTGCTAGCACTTTCGGTTTTCTCTGCTTACCATAACAAAATAACAACAACAACAAAAAACCCCAAACATTATTTACTCAGGTTCACTTGTGGCTAACATCTTGATGTTTTCAGTGAGGCTGTTGACTAGACAAGTGTTGAATTTAAGGTTGTTTAAAAACCCCTCTTGTTTAGGTTTCTGTATCACCTTGCTTTAACCACTGTGATAAGAAAGAAAATTTTCTTGGTCTAGAGTCACATCTCAGTGGTAATAAAATTTTAATGAAAGCATTTTTAATATAGTCCAATAGGCTGTGATAAAAATTGCCTTGCAGCAAAAGAAAAGAATTATAAGGCATCATTTGAATTCTTCCAGTATTCTTGCCTATCAACTGTGCTTTATACTTAAAGCACATGGAGGACTCTAAAAGCCTTTAACTGTTTCATATTTGCTCCTTCTAGCAGATTTTTGAGCCTTGGTCTTCAGATAGCGATAGGACGAGAGGAAATGGCCTCAAGTTGCACCAAGGGAGGTTTAAATTGAATATCAGGAAAAATTTCTTTACTGAAAGAGTGGTCAGGCCTTGGACCAGGCTGCCCAGGGAAGTGGTAGAGTCACCATCCCTGGAAGTATTTAAAAGAGGTGTAGATGAGGCGCTTAGGGACATGGTGTAGTGGGCATGGTGGTGTTGGGTTGACGGTTGGACTCGATGATCTTAGAGGTCTTTTCCAACCTTAATGATTCTATGATTCTATATATTGGTGATTTATCTAAGCAACAGTTATCATAGAGAGACAATTATTTTTTTAGTTGGACTATATTGTTCATTTGTTCTCATTTTTAATATTCCCATCAGGCACATCTGTACTTCAAACAAACAAACAAACAAAGTCGAAAAACTGTCTTGTGGGCTCCTGCCTAGAGTCTTCTAAGACCTCTAGGTTCTCTGTCTGGCTTTGCTACTGATCTGTGGTGTGCAAATTTAGACTAATTAATTCCTTTCTTTCTACGTCCTAATTTTGTCTCCTGTCCAGTAGTTATCTCACCTGTTCAGATTTTAATTGGTACAGGAATTTTACTATGTGTTTACAGATCTTAGCCCAGTAGTGTCTTACCCTCTGTCGAAGCCTGTAGGCATTATTGAAATAAAAATGAAAATGGCTACACCTCTTGTTTTCTCCTGAAACAATGCTGTGATTATTCTGGAAATGTAGAGGATTTCAGCTGAATTGAACACTTATTTGAAGAAATTCTTAAGGACAGAACTTAACCATTGTTTTTTTTTATTCTGGGTACAGAATGCTTTTGACCCGACTTGAGGCACCAGAACACCTTAGTGCAAGAGTGACTGATAAGGGGTCTTTTTTTGACATGGTAATATAAAACAGGGCAAATGAAATATGACAAATCCGTAAGCTTGAATATTTATTCTTGAGAAATTACTAATTAAGATGGAAGAGATTACAGTTCATACATGAGTTGTAAGGTGGACAAGAGAAATGTAAGGGTCTGCTAATGAAGCGTACTGGTGACACACATTTGGGAGGCGTATTCAGTGTCAAGTGGGAATTAGCATGTTGTACAGAGGGGTTTAGGGCAAATCGTAGAAAGAGGTTGAAATTCAGTTTTACTAAGTAAGAGACCTTTGTGTGCTTGGGGACTAAGAAGAAGGATTTTTGCTGTACAGTGGGAGTTTACTGGGGGAGAATGACCGTAGAGAAGAATTTTGATGCCTTGTTTGATGACAGGATGGTGGTGGATAGGTTTCTAAACAAGGATGTGTTGCTTCAGCCTAACAAAAGAGAAAATGTACCTGTCAGCACATACATCCAGAAGTATATGACGCTTGTGAAGGGAGAAGAGCCGTTTTAACTAATGGAATTATGTTGTCCCAAGAAAATAGTTTATGAACATCCCATTAACAAATTTAGTATAGGAGCTAGAAGGAAATTAATTCCTACACCAGCCTTCCAGTGGAACTTGCAAATGTTACATGTTTTAAGTTGGAACTTGATCAGGTTCTGTAAGAAGTTGTGTGGTGTTATAGCCTGTGATTGCTGACAGCTGAACGTGATACACTGGAAAGTTGCATCCATTCCTTCCATCTGGGTATGATATTTTTCTGCTCAGTGCCACACCTGAATTTCTTAAAAAAGAAGTCAAGTCTTCACTTTAGAGATTGCATTAACATATTCTTTTCATTCTTGCAAAGGATGTAATATCACCAAGACACCGGTAAATTAAATAAACTTCCATTTTGACTCCCATGAGGTCATGTGGGAAGCCGGCTGCTGGGAATGGGCACAGTCTCAGGAACCCATGATAGTGAGTATTGCGTGATACACCACGTCCTGGTGTATCATGTCACAGACGGAGGAGTTCCTGAGCTGACGGTCGGGTGTGATGTATTGTACTAAAAATCCTGATACAGATAATGCCACTTGTGTTAAGGCTGAAGAAGAACATTTGCAACATTGACTTCTGCTATCACTGCTTATGCTGCGGGCTAGTAACGTCTACCTTTTCATGCAGAAAGTTTTCATAAAGAAAATGGGTTTTACTTCCCTGTTTTTCTGTGTCTCTCTGCAGTGCATAAACAATCCTGTCTCTCTCTGAACAATACTCGTGAGAACATGAGAAAAAGTTTTCCCTGACGTTAAAGAAAAAAAATGGACAGGAAGAATGGAGGCACTGTTTAAACTGTCTTCTTTCTTAAAAAAAATGCTTTTTTGCTTGCAGTGACATACACTGGAAGTAGCCTTTTGCATTTCTGGTCTGGTTTAGCTTGTTGTAGCAAACATTCACACATGCAAGATGCATGCGTGAGCATCAGTAAGTTTTCTTTCATGTACAGTGCTTACAGGCCTAGGCTTTTTTTAGTGTAATAGAGACCAATTTTTTGTTTTCTGACAATCTTTACATCTATTACTCATTGTGAATTAATCCTTCAGCCAGGCCTTTCATTTACGTCTTAGCTGACTTCTTTGAGGGTTGAGAGTCCTCCTTGAAAAAATCAAGGATGTAAATATTATTCTCGTATCAAAATTTGGACCATTCAAAAAAAATCTGTAGTAAATTTTTCAAAGGCAGTGACTGAAACAACAGATCAGGATTTCAGTACTGTAGTACATCATTTAGTAACTCCCCAAAGTTGAAGGAAAAAAGGATGGCAGGAAATTAGGATTCAGATTGTCAGCTGATGTAAACTGATCCCTCCACTAACATCATCTTCCTCAAAGAGAAAGGGTTTTTTTTTTTAGTATTGGGGAGCAAAAGCAACCGTAACTAGCTGAGGATCTGGCCCAAAGTTATTTATTGTGAAGATCTGTTAAATGCCAGCCTCTGATAGTACTAAAAGTCACTCCTTAAGCTTAACACACTTTCCTCCTGAAAGAAAAAGCATTTGCTTAACCAACAAGATGCCAATAAAAATAGAATTATAGAAAAGTTAATTAATGAGATGATTTTAATAGGTCCAATTTTGTTTCGTGGCAACAGAAAGCATCTGACAGTCAAGTGTCTGCCAAATGTTTTATCTTCATGTTATCCATTTGTGATCCGTTGCCTGGCGCCTGAATTAAAAGCCAAGTCAGGGGAAAGCAATCAGTATCAGCAAGTTCCCAAGCTACCTTTCAGTGTGGAAAAGCAGAGGGAGGTTGCACGTTATTGTAGCTTTGCAAACACTTAGCTTAGCTTAAGGAAAGACAAAGTTGTTAAGTAAATCTTTAAATGAAGTATAATGGGAGACTGCCATTTAAGTCTTAGAAACTATTTAAAGCTCAGTGTATCACAACTGAAATATTTGCATTTCTTGCAAGCGTACATTGAAATCCCAGCAGAATTGACTCAGACTCCTTCCTTCCTGTATGGATATCTTGGGGAGCATGCAATTTACTCCTTCTCTTTGCCTTCTGATAATGATTGTAAGGACAAGGATGCCTGGGCTTTTTCATCAGGGCTGTCACTAGCTCAGTGTGTGACCTCGGAAAATAACTTAGCGTCTATATGGGTGGAATTTTTAAAACTAGCTGCCTAAAATTAGACATCTAAAAATAAACAGTTTGTATTCTTGCAGATGTAAAGTCTTGTTTCAGATTATTTTGTTGGAAAAATTTGGCTTCTATGTTTGTTTACCCGTAAAACTGAGTGGTGTTGAGAGACACAATTAAATATTCTAAAATCTTTGTGCAGAGAAAGCATGTAGAGAATGATTCTTTATTTTATTTTATTTTATTTTATTTTATTTTATTTTATTTTATTTTATTTTATTTTTTCCTGAGGATGTAAGAATTTTGGCCTCAACCTGATCAAATCAGTAGGTGACAGGCTTAAAAGCAAAAAAAGGTATTTTGGAAGTGTTTCTTCATATAGCACTGGAATACAGGATGAAACTCACTACTTCAGAGTGTAAAGCAATGAAAAGGAGGGAGGTATTCCAAAAGGAATTAGAAAAAAAAATAGAGAATAGGTGCATTGGTAGCTGTTAAACACTGATCTGGGGGCAGTCTCCAGCTAAACCACTGTTTTGCTGCAATGTGAGAGAGAATCTAGAAGGATCGCTCAATATTTGCCCTGGTTCATATGCTTTTTCCCTTAAGCACTTCCTCTTGACTACTAGCAGAGGCATTGCAGGTTTTAGATCTTTATTTATGCCTTACCTAATTAAAATGCTGTACAAGTTAATTAATGTTTTTAAAACATTGAGATCATCAAATGAAATGGATATGCAAGAATTTCAAATGATGTCTGAAGGGAGAGGGAAGGTCTTTATCTAACTACAGAGATTCCGTGTTCTGCCGTTGGCCCAAATCTCTCTCATAATGAATTTATCTACAGGCTGCTGCACTGGATTCTAGAGATGTCTGGGTACTAGTAGTTCTGTGTTAATATAGGCCTCCTTTTAAAACCGTGTGACAGTTTACAAAATGCTCTGGGATACACTAGGATGAAAGGTGCATAAGTACATGTAAAATGCTATCATTACGACGCAATTAGCAATGCACAAGAAAGGAGTGTTTGCCTGGCTATGCTTTATATGTCTATAAAGTTTCATTTTCTGCAGCACAGAATGCATGGCATAACACTTGTTCGAAGCAGTTACACTTGAAAATAATTGCTGTGCACAAGCTCTGAGGAAGTTATTGCAAATTTGTTTCTGCTGTGAGACAGAGGCAACAGTGATGTAATAATTTCACAGGATGGGGAAAAAATTCTGGAGGAGTCACCACTGGAAGCTGTAAATGAGAAGAAGAATTACTAGCCATCAGGAGTCTCAGCCTAGATTGGGAGGTGAGGGGAAATTGCTGAAGTAACGAGGAATTGTAATTTTCCTGCTTGTAATTTTCCTCCTGTTCTGCTGCTGTCACTTATGAACCAGCTCTGGTGAAAAGGCTGTGGCATCCGCAGGAACTGTATAGGGGCATTTTCTATTATGTGGGACTTGGAGTGAGAAGAAATAAAGAGATAAGCTATGAAGGAACAGGGTAAGTTAATTTCCTTTGATAAGAGCTTATTGGTCTCCTTTAAAGTCTCTGTCTTTTCTTTCTTCTGTGGTTTTGTTTTGTTTTATTTTAAATAAATAATTTTCTTTAAACAGAAGGTGTAATGGCTAGACCATTTGGTTGGGATTCACGAGACCTAGGCTCGGTTCCTTAAGCTGGACATAGAATTTGTGTGGTCCTGGACAGATCACTTAGTTTGCCCAGTGTTTTCCTCACCGTAGTATGGAAAGAATATCTCAACAGGGATAAAATCTTCCAGGGAGCAGGCTGAGCTAATATGGTCTAACGTTGTCTAGGAAGAACTGCTTTTAAAACCTGAAGGAGAAATTGTGATGTCTTGCGTGTCTCCCACTAGACACAACAGGAACGTGCTGCCTCATGAATCTGTGCCTGTCTGAAGTAGCCAATAACATTCTTGAGTAGTAGGTTTTCTGATAGTAGGTAGTTTTTAACTGTAGGTGCTTCTGTTTGGGTTACATGAAATCTGGAGGAAAAAAAATGCATTAAAAGAAAATGAAAAGCACACAAATGAACTCTTAAGTTTAAGAAACGTGGGATTGTTGATCTGTGTAATGGAGTCATGGAGAACACTGTTGTCTTTCTGTTTTTCTGGCACCTGTGTAGTTCTGCATATCCCGTGCAGCATGGGGATTGATTATTCTCAGTCACTTTGTAGGAATTACAATAGGCCTGAGAACTGTGTAGGATGGAATAAGCTAAATCCGATGAAATTGCTGGAGAACTAATAGCCAGCAAGCCTCTGCTGAGCTTTAATAGCCAACAAAAACATCTCTCTGCTGAGCACAATGGACTGTAGTATTTCAAAGTCTTGTCACTTGGCGAGATTTACATGGGAATGTTTATGACAGCACACTGGCAGATTTCGAATTCTCCAGAGTTTCTGGAGGCTAGACCTTCAGCATCAGCAAACGTGTACAGAAATTCCTGAGATGAGACTCGGGACTAGCACAATATGTGAGAAGCGATCACTTCTCACGTGGTGTACAAAACTACTAGGTATGGTCAGTTAATTTAACATAAGTGAAAGTCAACATATAATCAATTGTATTACAGAGGCGATGTGTACCTACATACATAGCCATATAGAAGACTTAAATTTATATGTGTCTCAAATATAGGGTCTAATGCTATAGCTACTAATAATATATGTGAGTGTGAGCGTGATGACTTGTACAATATGTAGATGTATATTGAATCATTCTCATCTTCCTTCTCTTTCATCTCTTCACCTAAACAAAAAAGATATAAATGTGGTTAACTGCAGAAGTCACACTGGCATACTTCAGGAACTTGTCTCTTAATGAGGACTGAAGAACCTATTTCTGGACCCATAGAGCTCCTTTTCACCATTTTATCAGAGACAAATACACTACACACTGTTGTATCTAGGAGTAGGGTAAATAAAATAAATAAATGCTAGTGGTCAACACTTCCTGGGAATATAGTGCTTTAATTTTGTTGTCTGTAGAACAGGAATAATTGTATCTACTTACCACATCAGAGTGGTACTAATGGTAATTAAAGTGTGGAGTGTTTTGATTAATAAAAAGAAGAATGAGAGCAGAGAGAAAGCAGTGTTTCTGATGAGCTAGTAATTTTCAGTCAGGCATGTTAAAGTCCAAACGGAGTGAACGCCCTGTCCTGCACTCCACTTAATTTGGCAGCAAATAAAATGTATAAAGCCAGAGGAGAATGCCAGACTGAGAATAAAGGTAGAGAGACCAGATTCTGTGCCTGTGTTTACATTTGCCTGTGCGTCTGCATGAGTGTGTATTTTTAACAAGCTGGCTGAGAAGATGACAATTCATTGTGGGAAAAATTAAGTCAAGAGTTCAGGAAATTCAGGATTTAGTGTTTGAAGCAGGGAATTAAAAGCAGTTGGCCAAAATTTGGTTGGATTTAGCAGTTCCCACCCAGGAACCTGAAAGTTTTTGTATGTTTCTGGAATCTTTTCATACATGTTTAGAGGACAAATAGCATTTTTTTGTCGTCTAAAGTGAAATCTTAGGGATAAAATGGGATTCTTGTTACAGCAGCATCTCTCAGTCCATAATAATGTACTGAGTACAGTAAGTGTCTTCTAGGGAGGGCTTCGGGTTGGAAGTTGTCAGCTTCTGCACCTTGTGTTTGGCTGCTTTTCAGTCTCATTTCCTAGGACATGAGGGTTGTACAAGTGCTCTGTCAGTCCTCCCTCTCTCCTCCTTTCAGGGAAACAGAACTTAAAGATACTAACCAGAAGTTGGGGTACAGAAGAAAGATGAGAGAGTGAAAGAAGAGAGTGTGCGGTTTAGGAGGTATGGGTGGAAATTGAAGGTATTGAAGCAGTTAAGGAAGACAGCTTAAGGGTTCTGTGGTTAGATTTAAAGGACATGGAGAGGAACTGGGAAAGCAGACAAATGGAAAGGAACTGAAAGTATTTCTGAGAATGATATTGCCAAGAGGATATTACACGGAGGTAGGGCAAACCCGATGGGTGTTGAGGATGTTGGACGCAAATCTGTCAGAATAAAAAGATTCATTAATTCAGCTGCTCATGGAACAGTTTGTCTCTGGATATGTACAACTGCGTAGAAGGAAATGCCTGGAAGTCTACACTTACAGTCAGCCTAATTGCCTCTGTCCGGGTGGGGTGTTGTGGGAACCGAGGGAAGGTGCCTGGGACTTTGGCTTTCCCTGCTGGAAGTGTGTGTGGAAAGTGGCAATAGTGTTTCTTTGATCCCCATCTTCCATACGCTCTTACTCTTTTGTTTAGGTGCAATATAGCCATAAAAGAAAAGCAGTGGAGTGGAGGTGAGATGCAGAGTGAAATAGAAAGACAGTCTCAGGACAAAATCAAGTCTGTTTGCAGTCAACCTCTGAGGCTGGTTAGGATCCTTCTGTAAGAAAAAGAAAGTTATCAATATCAGCTGCTTTGAGATGGTCAATACATTGGAACATGTCACTGTTTGAAAGAACATACCATGGTCCTGATGACTAATGGAATATCTAGAGGAAAATATTCACTCTGCCTTTAAACCGTTTGGGAACACAGACACACCTATTTTGCTCGAGCCACTCCCTTTAGTACTGTTCAACCCAGGAAATACTAGGAGTAAAGCCATAGAGTGAGCCACCTCTGAAGGATCTCGGTTGCTCTTCCTGGGCTCTGAAAGGCTGTAGCTTTTGAGGTCCAGAAACATTACTGCTTGAGAGCACAAATGGAACTAGAAATACATCAGAGCTCTGCAAATGGCAAAGGTTTGTCCTGGGATATAGCTCTGCTATGTAAATCTCTATTGGTAAATTACATAGGTTAAGCCATCCACAGGACATTAGTTCTTGGATTTACAGAAACAAAACAGGCTGAGGAAGTTCTGTTGGACTGAAATTGGAATGTTTCTGATAGAGCAATTTCTTTATTTTAGTTGTTTTTCTTTACTGATTTAACAGTTAAACACCTTCCCAGTCTGCTGTATTTTATGAACAGTGGACTTTGTTACACGGCTGAACAGTGTGCGTATGCACTCATGTGTTTCTCCTCTGGACTGGATTTTTTAATACAAGGAGCAGAGCACAACTTGGTGGAATTAAACAGGCATGTTATCCAGCTCTGTCTCCATGTGTATTTTTGTGAGAGGTAATTCACTGCTCTGTTTTGCAGTTCCTCTGTCTTACAGGTAAAGGTGATGACAGCATGCTATTGCTGTGGGGTAGGTTCTGTAAAAAGAGGTTGTAGAGTTTTGTAGTGGAAGGTGGCATAAAAGTTCAAAGTATTGTTAATTAATGCTTTGAATGAAAAGCTGATAACTGATCTCTTTTAGGGTGCTATTGAGGGCAGCTTTCTTTGGCATTTAACCTGAGGAAACATTGCTGTGCAATCTGTGACTTACTGACTGAGCACACCTACAAGTTCTTGGCTGTCCTGCACCCGTCTGTCACTTCTGTTTGCTTTTGCACAGAGGCAGGCAGCAGGATGTTGAGCTGCTGTTGCTGGTGAGCAGCACTTTTTCCTTGTTCAAAGGTGCTGCAGGTATGACTGTGCAGTAGAGAATGCCAGCGTGTAGCAACCTGCAAGAAGTTACTAGGAGATGAGACTCAAACCGCTTTGCTTCTGAACACCAAAAGCACATTCAGCACAGTTTTGGTGGTAAGTTACAAAAAAGTGATGCAAAGTGGATGCCCTTTGCATCCAAGAGGCATGCAAATCTTAGTTTGCTTAGTAAACATTTCTCGTTTTTTATACCACAATCTTAGAAAAAGGCGGGGGAAGAGGCATAAGTATAGAAAGATATATTTAGCTTTCTTGGTAACTCAAGTGTGGGTAGTTGCTTTCTCTGTTATGCTTGGATGGATAAATAAACCCTTAGGGTACCCATTTGACTTCAGGGGTTAGAGCTGGAAGAAGTAAAGTCTTATATTTTCTTTGCATTGTCTGATCCAATATTTGTCACTTAAAAATAATGTCTCACACAGATATCATCTATCTTTATGGGTCTGGAGCTTAAAAAATGTGCAGGTAGACATATTAAAGAACTGTGTACATCTCTTTATGAAACGTATCACTTTACCTTAAAAAAAAAAACCACAACCCAAACTCTCTACCAACTGTTTATAACAGCAAAAAATATTTTTTCCATTGCTAATTAGTCTTTGTAGGCCAAACACTTAACCTAATGTTGAACTAGATATAACAGTTCTATTTCTGATGTTTCTCTCAATGTGTGCTGAATTAGGTGTGCAAAATTACTTCTTTTTGCCTCCTTATTTCTTTACTATTTTATGTTTAAAATACTATTTCGGATTTATTACATTAATATAAATTAGCCTCCACAGAAGAATGCATGCAATAGCATTTGGTTAAAATCAGCTGTTTCGATATTGTTGTGATGTGGGAAACTACCATATCATTATGCGAATGTACTGATCAAATGAACATTTGTCCAAGTCCTGTGGGGATTCATTTTAGTGAGGTTAGGCTGAATATCTGGTTCTCCATTCCTGACCAGAGACACTGAGAATTGGGAAAGTCTTGCTTGTATCTCTGACTGCTTCAGCTGGTGCAGGTGACCTCTTGTGTGGATATGGAAATCTCTTCTCACTGTGGGTCCTAGTAGATAAACTCCTGACTGCCACACTGATAAAGCACAGGAGAGAAGACTGATTACTTCTCCCTGCTACTCTGTAGGTGCTGGCACTTTCTCTTCCCTAGCGTTAGGAGGAGGTTGAGAGTCTAGCCCTTCTGAAATCTAATATATAGAGAGATACTTTGGGGGTAATTGTTTGTCCTTTCGTTGAAGTGAGTAATGAAAACAGATTGTTTTGTTTTACTTTTGTTTTTAAGCAGTTTCACGTGCTGGCTTTCACATTCTAGAAAAATGATCCACTGATTCTTTTTGTCAGCTGTCTATTTTGAATTGGAAGGCCTGACCTTATTCTGATGATAACCCAGTAAGCAGCTGGAGAACTGAAATTTTTTACTTCTTCAGAATCCATTAATTGATTCTAGGAAAAGTACTGGGAGGGTTTGGATTGCAAAGAAAGTGTAAATGTGGGGAAAAAACTCAATAACAAAACAATGAGAAAACTACTACAAAATAATGCATTATCTTGAAATTCATTCATAGTTAAAAAGGAAATAACTGGAAGCTGCCAACTAGTTTCAGTCTGAAAATATGCAGAACATATGTTTATAACATAAGGTTCTCTACTGATAAATCCTGTGGTGGTCAGCACCTGTTTTAACTGATTCATCTGAAAATATTGCTCAGTGCTGCTAGAAGTTGTTCATCAATCACTTTTTATTAGCACAGCCTGACAGGTTGGCTGGCTTGCCTACTTTCTTTAATTGTTGTTGTTTTTGTTGTTGTTGTTGTTTTGCTGTTCTGAATTGCAGAACTATTCCTAAATCATACCAGGGCAAAACTCCTACCAAAAAATTGAAGATGCGTAGAGAGTGTTAATACCAGCTGAACTACATGGAAAAGGGATTTTTGTTTTGGTCATTGATTTGTATCAGTGATAAATCTGTATATTAAACAAGTACCACAGTGGTAATGTCAACACAAATAGAAGAAAACTAAGCTTTACTTTAGACTGAGGGAGTGTTTACACTTAAAAAACACCAAACAAACCAACCTCCTACTCTGCACTAGTAATAGTTGTTTGCACTCTACATAAACTGAAGAATCAGAGCTCCCATTGTGGAGTAACTGTCTAGATGCAACATTTAACGTATTTTAAGTACCAGGAAGTATAGGGACTCTGTGATGATGACTAAGAATGCAGCAGCAGATTCTGTCTCAAAGATGGCCAGGGCCATCTTGACTTTACATTATGTTTTAGTTACAGTTTATTTAAAAATAATTTAAAAAACACACTTTTGTTTAAAGTTCACCTGCTGGAAAAACTACTTTTGTTAGTAGCCCACGACACACATGACCTTAACTGGCGCAAACAAATAACCTCAAAAGATGGCATTTGGTCAAGCAGTGGCAGGTTTAGATCAAGAAATTCTTGCTGAAGAAATACTGCTGTAAATCGTTGTTGCAAATAGAATATGTTAAATATCAATCAAACAGACAACATAGTGGTCTTAGATTCTTTGTAGCTATTCCATTTGACTCATTCACCATTCCTATAGTTTATGATACCACTGGAACGATTTTTCCCAGTATTGTAAGACCTTATTTCCTACCTTCTGTTCCAAAATTGTAGCCTGCTAGATGCCGAATGCCCTCCACTTCCACTGCAGGATCAAGACTCTTGATTTAGCACTATCTTTGAATAACTCTCAGAGGATTTGATAGGCAGAGCTTTGCAACGTTGTACATGTCAGGGAAGTATCATAAGGCCTGTTCTGTGTTGGGTGACACTGGTAAAGAACAAACCCAGCTGTACCTGTCGTCAAGTCAAGGATGTTTCTCCTTTTTCACGTCCTGTCAGCTTTGGAAGTTTGGTGTGTTTCTCTGACTGTTGCTTTTCCTGTTGGTGCCAGATTACAGAGCTTATTTGAGTAGATTCCTCTTAACTATCAAGAACAAACAATGAGACCATGGGATACCCAAGAGGACCAAAACCTCAGTTTATCAAATACTAGTGATTATATGGTACGTTATATGCCATTTCCTGAATAAGTTGAACTAAATTCCGAGTCTTTCATCTGCCCCGTCAATGTGTTTTCAGATGTGTCCAGGCCCCATTTTTGCCCGTACAGATCCCTGTATGGGAAGTCAGCTGCTCATAGAGTCATAATTTTGCTTAACTGACAGTTTCTTAGTTTTTAACATGGCTCTTGATCACTTGTGTGTGTGCGTGCAGCTGATTAACCAGAAGATAGTGCTGACCACAAGAGGAAGGGTTCAACAGGGCTGTAGGATTTATTTAATTACAAAACAAAGATTAGCCAACACAGCATATTTAAAGCTGCTTTTAGTAGGAATGTTGGCAGTGGATGATCTGATCTGATGTCATTTCTGGCATCCTGTAGCAGTGCCATACTTTCCACTATATAGAAAGGTAACTTCCTATTCTTAGTTTTGACAGACATTGACAAAAAGTTTGTACTGGCTTCTGGGAGGTACTTAGATTAGTCCTTATAATATGAAGAAGGAATCTCTTTTAGGGCTTCACTGGAGCTAGGAGAGGGCAGTATGACTGCAAAAGTTGTCCTTTTGGAGTTATGCCATGCTCTGAGAATGGCTATGATGTTGGAGACCTTCAGAGTTTGATTAAGTATTGAGAAATACTTAATTCTCCTTATGATCACGTGTGCTGGTTCTACATCTACAGTAGAAGATCCGCTGTTAGGAAAGAATGGGGAATGTTAAACGAAGATTTTCAGGAAGTCCTGCAGTGACCTAGAGAAGACTTTCTTCCAATAAAACTCTTCGTTCAGCATTTGAGTAAAGTTGCTGTGTATATTTCTGTAATCATGTGACTTGTCAGAAGACAGAGTATAATAATATCCAGTTTATTTTAATACATAACAAGAGGAGTGGAGCTTTCTTTGATGTCATGCTTGTAACACATGGCTCTTTATAAAGGTACAAAAAATAAATATGAGGAATGAAAGAGCACTGAGCTTTCAACTTTGATCTCTTTGCTTCCCAACTTATTTCTGTCTCAGTTACTATGAAGCCTACATTGCGAAGAGAATGTTACACGGAGTTTCTCCTCTCAGCTGGAAGAAAAATTGCAAAGGTCAAGAAAGGAAAAGTAAAGAAAAAAGTCTGAATAAAGGAATTACATTTATCTTGAAAGTCTTTGCTCACTTGAAGCTACATTTGTGATTGTCTGGAAAAGCAAAATGAATATGAAACACAATGGGGAGCTATTTTAATGAACCATCTCTAGCTCTTGGGGCCTCTAGCTAATATAATTTAGTTTTGATTTTTTTATTTATTTTGATTGTTGTTCTTGAAGTCATTCTTTACAGGCTATTACAGGCTGAACGGTTACATGGTAATGACCACAAGTAAGTAGAAGAAAATTTAAAATTTTAATTTTTCCATAGTTTTTCCATAGTACGTACTTGCTTCTCAAATATCTGTTTAAATAAAAGATACCTAAACATTGCTGAGGAGTAGGAAAAAAACCAGTTTCCTACTGAATATCTGAAGGACTGCCAGCTTCTGCCAGGATCCTTTTTGCTAATTATTCCCTAGAGTGGCTTAGGCGTCTCTTTAACTTCAAGCATAGTGCG